>NW_028227256.1:127132631-127447631 GCF_978045245.1 Mus caroli
TGAAGCAGGCACCAAGATTCAGAAGATACATGCAATCAGTAGCTTTTCCACATTCAAGGTCACTTACTTTCACATCCATTAGAAGATGACCACGTCAGATTTTCCTGACAAGTCACAGTCTGGGGATCGTTAAGACTTGCTCGATAGCCAGGCTTGCACTGGTATTTCAATTTGGCCCCAATTTCAAATACTTCAAAATTTCTTAATGGAAACTTATATCCCTCCCAAGAAGCATAGGAAATATCTGGTATATTGGTACAACCATCTGACCATAAAGAAAAAAAAAGACATGAAGAAATATGTTATTGAAATTGACATAGGGAGCCCCAAGTATAGCATTTAAAATGACTGTCATAGTTTTGCTTAGCAAGAGTAACTTGTGGTGACCTGCACATGTCTGTGTTTCAGAAGCCACTTCCTGGGTTTCCCTTTCAACATAATGACTTCATTCACAAAAGTTGTCTCCAGAGTATTAAAAGTAACCAGTGGCTAAAGGGTTAACAGACTAAGTTTTCTGTCTTTCTTGGTAACAGAAAAATACATGATTCAAAACAGTTTAACAGGGCTCTTATAGCTCTGACTGTAAATGTAATTCGAGCATGATTCTCTCTTCCTGGGCTGTCAAATTATATTTTTACTAGGTCATGCTATTAAAAAGCAAAACAAAGCAAAACCAGGCCATAGGAAAACAAGTTGGTGGGATGTAAGAGTAGCAAAATGCATAGAGAAGACATTTTGCTAAGCCGACAGCTCAGACAGATAAGCCTTAGCAAGCTGTAGAGTGTGGGTTACAAAAGTGAGGCAGTGATGAAGTATGCTTGATAATTAAAGGTTACTGTGAATTGCTTATTCTAACTGATGAGAACTAATTTAGAAGATCTGACTCAATCAAGATCATGACTCTGGATGTTGTCAAAACTGAGATCCCTTGGAAACTACCTGGGCTTGTGTCTGAGCTGTAACCAAATGCCACACAAAGGTTATTGATTTTTAAAAAGAGTTGAGCTGTGCTTCATAAAATTTTTAAGTTTTTGTATGTCTTATGTGGATAGCCTTTGGCTTTACCAAAAACAGGATGTCTTACTTACAAAATTAATCCTTTTGGAACATTCATTTAAACAACTGCTTACCAAAACTTCTATTTATTTGGGCCAACCAATTAGATTAGGTCTCTTCTAAGTTTAATTCCAATTACCCATTTCCTTCATTGGTAACTTCTTTAGGACACATTGAGTTATGAATTACTCTAATTTTAAAACTTCACACAAAAGGTGTTATTTAAAATGAAGAGGACAAAAAAAAATCACACTGGGTCTTAATGATTAAAAGATTGATATGATCCAGGAATTTCTTCCTCAATGGTTCTGGTCCGTCATTTCTCTTCCCTGGAGACCTCCCTGATTCCTCAGCCTCATTCATACCCAGGTCTGGGGGAAGCTCCTAGCCATGTAGAATGTGAGATAATAGTACCACACACTGAAAAAATGTGGGATCACCAATAAGAGGGCACATTGTGCTGAAGCTCCAATAAGTTATACCTGTGGAGTCAAATTGTCTGTGACAGACATCTGTAAGAGCTACAGTGGTACAGATGACTATTTAAGGCTAAAATACTAAAATATTACTGATAAGAATGACTTCTTTTGTTGTTGTTGTTTTGTTTTGTTTTGTTTTGTTTTTCGAGACAGGGTTTCTCTGTATAGCCCTAGCTGTCCTGGAACTCGCTTTGTAGACCAGGCTGGCCTCGAACTCAGATCTCTGCCTGTCTCTGCCTCCCAAGTGCTGGGATTAAAGGCATGCTCTACCACTGCCCAGAAGGTCCTTTCTCTTAATAAAGCTCATTTCTGAAGTCCAATTGTGTCAACTCCACAGTTCAACAGACCCCTCATTCCACACCAACCAAAGGGCTGAGAAAGCAATCCTATAGTATCCAAAGCAGGTAACAGAGGTTTCCTACTCTGCTGGAAGCTGACTACAGGATGTAACCACTAACATGATTTATACCTTTCTGCTTCCATAAAAAAAAAAATTCATGAAGCTGTTGCTTTGTTGGAACACTGGATTTGAGGAAATCTTAATCTCTGTTCTCAGGCCATGGCTACTCATAGTCAGCCCCAGAATAAACCATCTCTGTGTTCCCTTGAGATGAGAGCTATTTCTTTCATTAAAACCTGCCACCATGTGGACTCTGGGGATTAACCCCCAGTAATCATGCTCAGAGGTAAGCAAGCATACTCACTGAGCATGCTAGCCCATCATATTGGAAGATTGGGGGGGGCATGCTTTTTTATTATTATTAATCATTACATTCATTTACATCTCAAATGATATCCCCCTTCCCGGATACCCCTCCACACACACCCCAATTCCATCTGCCCTCTCCCTCCTCTCCTTGTCTCTATGAGGGTGCTCCTCCACCCACCCACCCACTCCTGCCTCATTGCTCCAGCATTCCTCCACACTGGGGCATCAACCTCCACAGGACCAAAGGCCTCGCCTCCCATTGATGTCAGACAAAGTCATCCTCTGCAATATATGTATCTGGTGCCATAGATCCTTCACTGTACACTCCTTGATTGGTGGTCTACTCCCTAGGAGCACTGGGTGGTCCGGCCAGCTGACATTGTTCTTCCAATGAGGTTGCAATCTCCCTCCACTCTACTCTGCCAGCTCCCCCACGGGGGTCCCTGAGCTCAGTCTGATGATTGGCTGCTATCATCCACATCTGCATTGGTCAGGCACTGTCAGAACATTCCAGGGAATAGCCACACCAGGTTCCTGTCAGCAAGCATCCCTTGGCAACAACAACAGTGTCAGGATATATAAGCAACCCTCAGTATTCTACCAGAGAACTCCTACAGCTGATAAACAACTTCAACAAAGTGGCTGGATATAAAATTAGCTATAATAAATCAATAACCTTTCTCTACTCAAAAGATAAATGGGCTGAGAAAGAAATTAGGGAAATGATACCCTTCATAATAGTCACAAATAATGTAAAATACCTTGGTGTGACTCTAACCAAGCAAATGAAAGATCTGTATGACAAGAACTTCAAGTCTCTGAAGAAAGAAACCGAAGAAGACCTCAGAATATGGAAAGATCTCTCATGCTCATGGATTGGCATGATTAATATAGTAAAAATGGCCATCTTGCCAAAAGCAATCTACAGATTCAATGGAATCCCAATCAAATTTCCAAACCAATTCTTCACAGAGTTAGAAAGAGCAAGTCTCAAACTCACTTAGAATAACAAAAAACCCAGGATAGTAAAACCTATTCTTAAAAATAAAAGAACTTCTGGGGGAATCACTATCCCTGACCTTAAGCTGTATTACATCCTTGCGCAGGGGCCATGCTAATCTTCTCTGTATCATTCCAATTTTAGTATACATGCTGCCGAAGGGAGCAATAGTGATAATTAGTACAGAAACAGGCAGGTAGATCAATGGAATAGAATTGAAGACCCAGAAATGAACCAACACACCTATGGTCACTTGATCTTTGACAAAGGAGATAAAACCATACAGTGGAAAAAAGACAGCATTTTCAACAAATGGTACTGGTTCAACTGGCAGAAGAATGCAAATCGACCCATTCTTATCTCCTTGTACAAAGCTCAAGTCCAAGTGGATCAAGGACCTCAACATAATACCAGATATGCTGAATCTAATAGAAGAGAAAGTGGGGAAGAGTCTCGAACACATGGGCACAGGAGAAATCTTCAGAACAGAATACAGATGGCTCATGCTCTGGTATGACAAGATCAACAATCGACAAATGGGACCTCATAAAATTGAAAAGCAATTTTAAGGCAAAGGACACTGTCAATAGGAAAAAACAGCAACCTACAGATTGGGAAAAAAAAATCTTCACCAATATTATATCCGATAAAAGGCTAATATCTAAAATGTTGGAAGATTTTTATAGTAAATATATAATCCATTCTACCAACAGAATCTTGGTGTGAAATAGCTCAAATAATAGTAAGAGATTACTGATAAAAATATCTTCTAGGAAAAAAATGTTAACAATAAATAAAATAGAAATTTAACTTTTGTGATTACTGCATTAAAGTGGGTTTGGGGAGACAGTGAGATGGTTCAGTGGGTAAAGGTTCTTGCTAACCTTGAAAAACTAAGTTCCATCTCCTAGACTCACACAGCAAAAGAAAACCAGCTCCAGGAAGTTGTTCTCTAACCTGCACTTGTGCACAGTGGGGGAGGGGTGTACATGTATTGCGTGTGTGTGTGTGTGTGTGTGTGTGTGTGTGAGAGAGAGAGAGAGAGAGAGAGAGAGAGACATGCACACACACTGAAAACATGGAGTTTAAAGTAGCCTTGTGCCCATAAACATAGCCCACCCACATTCTGGATAACCTGAGATGATAAGTACTGCAGCGCCTTCATAGTCCATACTCACTGGGTTCACAGGCGGGGATGGAAGGAAACCACTCGCCATTTGCCTCACAGTGGATCACACTGCTGCCTCTGAGGATAAAACCCTTCTTGCATCGGATCTCAAGAGCATCTCTGTAGGCATAGAACTGTCGAAATCCAGGGGCCAAGTATCCCTTCGGAATCTGCGGCCGATGGCAGACGATTTCTAAAGAAGCACAGGAAAGACATCTAGGTAGCAAGCGAGAAACAGCCGTCGAGAGGTGGCAAGGGGGTTGGTACAGTTCCAGGAACAGAGGCTGGCCCAGTTCTCCCCTTAAAAGGAATTAAAGACAGTTTCTCTCTGGAACCCAGTGTGAGTGCACGTGCCCTGGGAAGGCAGATTCAAGTTTCCCCCAATACCATGCTCCATAGTAGAAGTGGTTATAAGAGATTTTATTATTGACAGAACAAAGAAAATCATAAAGTGTTTACCAAATGTATTGGTGGAGGCCTGGGTAGATGGGTTACAGCGGGAAAACTCTGCTATAGCTTTTAGATTCTTAAATGTTGACTCGACAAAAGCTAGTACTTTGCTAAATGTATGAAAACTGCTAGTCACAAGAACACTAGGTCAGACACAGGGGTGAGATGACTTTCAAAGGACTAAAGATAGTCCAAGATTACTATCTGTAATTACTATCTGTAACTCTGGCTTATAACATTTTAACTCAGTTCATAATATAAGTTTATGTCAGGTATGTGCAAGGAAAGCATTTTAAAATGACATATTCTCTAGGCACCTTGAAAGACCATACATCGTGCTAGTCATTGTGATAAAGTTGACTTTCTCAATTAAAAATAAAGACAAAAACAAAAACAAAAAATCCAAAAACAAAAAAACCCAAGCCTAGCAACATCTAAATTTTTGAAGCCTGAACTGCATCCAAAATTCTTCCAATATTGTGGTCTAATCTCCAGGTCGGTTTTTGGTTGTAGATCAACAGCCTGTAGTGATGAAACGGTGGTTATGGAACGAGAGAGCATCAGAGACCTGCCCCCTCACAGATGAGAACAAACACCAACCTATGTTCTAGTTCCCACCCAACCAGATCTTGCCATTCCTGCTGACCATTCCTCCTTATTCCTCTTCATACCACTGCAGGGATACAACTGAAGCCCCTTCACGTTGGATGATGGTGACAGATGACTCACTTCGAACTGTCCATTCAGTGTCTCCACTTCACCTTCTGAGTGTGTGTTATAGAGAGATGTACTGGCACAACACCACTTTGAGCTTTGCCCTCATGGTCACCATGGCAACTAGAGCAAACAATACAGGGAGAGTAGTGATAGAACTACTGACATGCTCAAGTAGATCTGGTCATGAGACTGTCAGTGGAGATGCCAGCTGTTGTTCCTGGGTTTCCGCTCCAGCTGCTCGTGGCCTTGGGGAAATATCAGAGTATATAGGAAGTGAAAGATTCATTGAAAACAGTATTGCATGATTCTGCTTCCATGAGGAATTAAAAATGGTACTGCATGACTCAACTTCCATGAGGTCACCATGGAGAATGGGGAGAGACTTATGGAATCACTGGGGCTCTATAGGTCCCTACTGGTGCTCAGCAACTAACCACTCTGCAGCGCGCCTGATAAGCTCCTTGGCCTCACCAAGGTAGATGTCAGTGAAATCACATTTTCTTCTTTCAGTTGGTGGCCATCTGGGGTGAACAGCCTTTGTTTGACTGTTACACACCAGGGCCTTCCTCATCTGACTCTTGCCAACACTGATAAGACTTCCAGCCTCAGCTTCTGTCCGCCTTTTGCAGTCTTCTGCTTTGTTTGAGTGTGGATATTTTTGCCAGAGAGACATGAGGGTCATCTAAACAACACTACCTACCATACAAATGTGGGCTTTTGTGAGACGTTTTCTGGGGTAACAATGCAGTGAGAAAGATCTTACAGAAAGCTTTTCCTATAAAACGACAGGACTGTAATGTGGATTATTTTCACATAATCTATACCATTCCAATGACTGTAGCATGATGGCTGAACAAATGAATTCCTCCATTATTGCAACCATTAGTTTGTATTTAACTATTGTCACTACCCCCCAGTGGCCTGCACCTTATTCCTATAAACAAATGAGAACAATTGAAAGCAGATTTCATCCCTGGGACTTACTTTGACAGGCAGGAGGGTGTGGTCTCCAAACACCTACTGTCCTGTTCACCACAGTGCAGACAATGGAGGCATTGCCAAGGAGTGTGAAGGTGGGATCACAATTGTAGATGACTACAGAGCCAAACGTGTACAGGTCATCATCTCTCCCACTGTGCTTCCCATTGCTGATGGGTGGAGGGGGCTCACACGTGGCAACTTTGACAAGTAAAGGGAGAGAAAGGAGGAATCAGGAAGGGTATCATTGTAATTCTAAAATTCTATCAAGTGGAGGGTCCAGGAGGCAAGAGAGACTCAAATAGTATCTAATATGGACTAAGTGTCATATTATCATGTCGGAAGGAATTTTTACTTACTTACACATTCTGGGAGAGAATCACTCCAGTCAACTCCTTTACCTTGGACCTCACACCGACTAGTTGCTGAGCCAATCAGAAGATAGCTGAAAGACAGGTCAAGAGTTTACCTGGGATCTTCCTGTAGTTTAACAGCAATAGGACACAAATTTTGAACAAATACCATTCTACTCATCATTTTAAAATGCAACAATGGATGTTCAAGTGACCACTAATGACCATTAGAGCCGGTTTGAAGTTCAATTTCATTGTATCAACCAGGAGCTCATTTTCTCATCTTAAAATGTCTTTCCTCCATGTATAACAATGTATTAAGTTTTCTAAGTGTTAGATAATACAAGCAATGGAAATAACACATATAGTTCTGAAGCCATAATTATTTTTAAACTCAATGCAACTTACTAGAATCTTAGAAACAATGTAACTCTTTTCTCAAAAGAAATTACTTTAAAAATCTCCCACATATTAGAGCTTACTTGGTCCTCAAATCATAGTTTGATATGCACGTGCACATAGTTCTCATTCCTTCATGGTTTCCTTATACTGCAGTGAAAGGCAGGAGAAAAATCACCAAGAAACCATGCACAAGAAATTCAAAACTCCTCTTATCTGTCTTTTGGCTTCTGTTTTGTTCTTTCTTCCATTTTCTTCCTTCCTTCCTTCCTACTTTTCTTCTTCCTTCCTCCCTTCCTTCTTTTCTTTATTATTTATTTACTGTTTACTGAAGGTAAAAAAAAAAAAAAATCAGGGCCTACCACCTACAAAAGCAGTGACCGTCAGGGAACCATTTGGCAACCCTATCATAATCATTCTTCTCTAAAGAAAATTGTAGCTAATAATAATTTTTAAAAACCTCTCTTTCCTTGACTGCAAGAGCCCAAAGTTCAGTCAAGTCATCCACCCACTTATCTATGCTGTGGATAACAAAGTGTCTCTTCCCTGAATGGTAACAAAGGCCCATAAAGAAAACACTTCTGGTCAAGAAAATGGAATCTCTAGCCTGGGGAGTGACCAAGCATTCCAGATGGGACAGGCCAAGCACCTGGCCAACAGACTGAGGGCTCTTAAGCCATGTTCAAGAGACGGACAAGACAACTAGCCATTTAGAGATATACTGCTTTTTCTTCCAAGAATTTCCACTTCTTGCACAGCCTCTTACAGAACACAACCATGCAAGTATGTAATCCTGCCTCCGTGTATGAATTACTCAGAAAGGGATAACTTTCCTTTCAGTCTGTGCTTTAAGCATGCCTTCATTGAAGTTTTGGGGCATCCCTAATATTTTGGACTTCCATACTCTTTCTCTAAAGCTCCTCTACTCAACAAGTGGCTATTGTCTATGGTGTGTCTGACCTCCATTCAGGCTTAAACAGCATCTTCTCTATCCTCCTCCTCTAGGTTTTGCTGATATGCTTATTTTCCCTTGTGCGTTTCCCCCCTTAAACTGTAATAAAACTGTCTTCTAGCTTCCAGTTGAGTCTATTCTTAAATTCTTTTAAGAGGGAATTAAATTCCCCAAGAAGAAATCCTAATCCCCCCCTGTATCATCTGGGAAATGGGACTCTACAGAAGTCTAGTGATTTGGTTCAAACATGAACCATAAAACAAGAAAGATCCCTCTGCCAAGGTGGTTCCATCATAATCACTATTATTGTTGCTGCTTAAAATCCTGACTCTGTCCTTGCAAAGAGGAAACCTTAGTAGATTACCCTCTGCTTTCCTGAGTTCCATCCTGCTTCCCTGTCCAGATGACACCATGCTGTCTGACTTCAGAAAACTCTGCAACTGCTCAGGTTGACCCTCTTGGAGGAAAGACAGGAGCTACAGGAATGGGCGTGTATGTGAGGCAGAGTAGATTCTCAGAGACCTTGATGCTTCCTTTAAGAGCACCCTGGTTTTCGAGACTGCCGTATCCAGGGATCCATCCCATAATCAGCTTCTAAACGCTGACACCATTGCATACACTAGCAAGATTTTGCTGAAAGGACCCAAATATAGCTGTCTCTTGTGAGACGATGCTGGGGCCTAGCAAACACAGGAGTGGATGCTCACAGTCAGCTATTGGATGTATCACAGGGCTCCCAATGGAGAAGCTAGAGAAAGTACCCAAGGAGCTAAAGGGATCTGCAACCCTATTGTTGGAACAACATGATGTACTAACCAGAACCCCGGAGCTCTTGTCTCTAGCTGCATATGTATCGAAAGATGGCCTAGTCGGCCATCAATGGAAAGAGAGGCCCATTGGACTTGCAAACTTTATATGCCCCAATATAGGGGAATGCCAGGGCCAAAAGAATGGGAATGGGTGGGTAGGGAAGTGGGGGGTGCTATGGGGGACTTTTGGGATAGCATTGGAAATGTAATTGAGGAAAATACGTAATAAAAAAATATTAAAAATTAAAAAAAAAAAGAGCTCCCTGGTTCTTATCGGGTGTCCTTTACACCTGTTTTGTGCAGAGCAGAGCACACGACAAGTGCCCTGGAGGAGGTAGGAGTGGGAAAATCTTTTGCAAGCAGTGATCCATTCTCAGTATGGTCTGGGCTGTGGGCAGAGGCCTTTGTCCTCTACAATCTGTCACCTTGATAGAGACATAGCGTTCATGATTTTCTTGTGTGAGTTGAGCCCTCAGAAGCAGTTTCAGGCCATCACATGCATGCTCAGGCTATTGCCCATCTGAAAGTCATACATGTTCATGAGTTTGCCTGAGGAGCCTTCTACCTTCATGCAGGATCACATGTTCTCATGCAGCTGCCCATGAGGACAACAGTGGCCAGGCTGCTGCTCAAGCTGACAGCTCGGCTCCTGATAGTGTTTATGTGTCCCGTTCCTAGAATCTTAGTACTTCTCTCTGGTTTTTTTTTTTTTTTTTTTTTTTTCGAGACAGGGTTTCTTTGTAAAGCCCAGGCTGTCCTGGAACTCACTCTGTAGACCAGGCTGGCCTTGAACTCAGAAATCCACCCTCCTCTGTCTCCCAAGTGCTGGGATTAAAGGTGTGCGCCACCACTGCCCGGCAATGCTTCTCTTATATAGATTTGTTTGATAACAAGTTACAAGTCAGTCGATAATGGGTGGATAGTGCACCAGAGTTTAAACACTGTGCTTGTAATACATGATCAAGATATACCACTGATGTAAACTGTTTTTTATTTTATTTGAATTCTCTGGTTTTAAAGCTTGGCATGCCATTATAAACCATTTACTTTTTACTGATTATCATATCATGTGTTCTCTTGACAATCTTACACCTTCTACAACATTGAAATGTCCATTTACCCTGAATTTCAATGAAAAGTTTGAGAATAAAATTATCCATCAGAATGGAGAAATGCTTTGAAAGAAAAGTATACTATAACCAAATGAGTTTATTTGGAGAATGAAAGGAAGGTTTAAATGTAGAAAAGACAATTCTATATTAGATCATTATAAATCGGATGTATGTGCCTACCCCTCATATTCACATGACACAGCCAATGATTTGTATATCTGCATTAAGAAATAATCATGATTTATGAGGATGAAGCCTAAACCAAGAAGATTAAAGTCTATAAGAAAAGAAGTCAGACTTTAATCTTCTTGGTTTAGGCTTCCTGTATGCTCATGTAATATTTATTTCTTCTCAGGTCTCTGATGGGGTTGAAGACTAAATAGTCATTGTCTTACTGTAAGCTGATTTAAGACGTTCTAGGTCTAAAAGATATTTTTAGGATGGTAATAAAAGTTAGGATAGAAAATGATTTAGATACAAAACTCTAAACTCACCAAGATAGGATGGATGATAGAATACTTTATCTAAGTTGCCAAATATAAATAGACTGGATATTATAATGTAAGTCTTACCTAATAATTTTCCTAATTATTCCTACTATATGTTGTTTGTTTATTATTATAAGAGAAAGGGCCTTTTTATTTAGACAAAAAGGGAAATTGTTGAGGTTTGGTCTGTTGCTATGTATTGTAATGCTAAATACTGGCTCTCAAGATTTGGTTGTCCCCAGGAATGAAGAAATCCTTAGGCACACCAAGTGTCTATATAACCTTGCCCCTTAATTTCAAACTATTGGTTGAATAAAGATGCCTACAGCCTATATCTGGGCAGAAGAGAGGTAGGCAGAGTTTCAGTTCCCAGGCTTGGGTATGAGTCAGGACAGAAGAGGGAAGAGAGCAAATAATAGCATGCCTGCCTGCCTACTGTCATACTCTCTGCCATGATGGACATGAAGTCATCATCTGAAACTGTAAGTGCCTAGTAAACTCTTCTTTAAGTTGTCTTTGTCATGGTGTCTTATCACAGCAATAAAAAGGTAACTAAGTATAATATGATCCTCATTAAAAACACACTACTCATCACAGAAACAAAGCAACCCTAAACAATGCTAGGGATATCACAATAACTGACCTCAGAACTATAGCAACAAAGCCAGATTGAAGCACAGACATAAAACCTATACAGCTTCACCTATTCAATGTTTGGCAGAGTTCAAAAAAAAAAAAAAAAAAAAAAAGGAAATGGAAGAAAACAAACCATGCATTGTGATAAAGACAGGACCTTCAACAAAGTCACTAGAGAAATTGACTGCCCATTTACAGAAGAACAAACAAGATCCCTACTCACACTGTATGAAATTCAAGAATTGGAAAATCTACAAATTTTAACACTGCCAGGACAAAAAGGTAAAGGACACTTCAAGATATGAGAATACACAGGGTTTATGCAAAAAGACTCTAATGGCTCAGAAAACAATCCCATGAATTGACAAATGGGATTTCATGATGCTAAAGATCTTCTGTGCAGCAAAAATCAGCAAACTTAAGAGACAGAATAGGAGATAATCTTGGGGAATTGTACGGCCAATACCCCTATTCACATCTATAAATGGGCAAGTCTTTGAAGGATGAAGTACAAATAACAAATAGCTATTAAAAAGAATGTTCAGCATCCTTAGCCATCAGAGAAAAACAGATTCAAACTACACTAAGATTCCATCTCATCCCAGTCAGAGTGCTTATTATCAAGAAAACCAACAAGTAATAGCAAGGAAGTAGGGAACTAGGAATTCAGACTCTCCTGGTGAAAAAGAATGCCAACGAGTTCAGGTGCTACGGAAGAGTAGCTCAGGGAAAGAAGTTCCTCAAACACTAAAGCTAGAACCATCCTATAACCCAGCTCTTCTTTCTGTATACACATCCGAACAACTCCAAGTCAGTACTAGAGAAACACTGCAGCCATTGTCTTTTCTACACTACTACAATATCCGGGATGTGGAATCAGTTTAGATGCCCATCAATAAGTGAGTGCAGTGTACAAGTAGTGGAATTTTATTTGGACCTAAGGATTGAATTATTCTCATTTGCAGGAGACTAGATTGAAGTGAAGGTCATTATGTTAAGTAATATAAGCTAGCCTCAGAATCACAAATATCAAATATCCCAAAATATGTTATATATATATATATATATGGAAAGAGAGAGAGAGAGATCATTGCTTAGGAGTATAATGATGATGAGGAGGAAATGGGCATAAAAATCAGAATTATGAAAATAGAAAATAAAATAAAAAGCAAGGAACTCAGTGTGTGAATATTTAAACAGACTAAAATTGTTAAGTAAAAAGCCTCAAATAGACCCAAATACATTTGAAAGTTAAGATGTTATTTTAAAATGCTTTATCTTATATTAATAGAATACATGTTGACTTTTTGAAAGCTGTTTATTACATTTTATTTATTGGGAGGGGGATCATGCAGCACTAAGTTCTCTCCTTCTAATATGTTAGGCCTAGAGACATATTAGAAAAAGATATAGGAACAAATAAGCATGAAAACATCATGATGAAATCCATGACTTTTGGGGAGGGGGGACTCCATACTATCAACTTCTCCAAAAACCATCATCATAAACTAAAATATATATAATACAATCCTATAAGATGTTTAGAACAAATAAGAAACACCTAGGGAGAGCCACAAGTACACCTTTGGACCCAGAAGGTGATGGGCCGGAGGTGTGTTCTGCAGCCCTGGGTGGGGGTGACAGCTCTTTGAGGTACATGATACGTTTTGTCCACGTGGTGCCGGAAGCACTCCTGGTTTCCTGTATGGCTTAAGAGACTGGCAGCTTGTACCTTAGGACCTTCTGGAAAGTAGGTCTGGGGGGAGAATTCGTAATTGACACAAAAACCGTGTGTGTGTGTGTGTGTGTGTGTGTGTGTGTGTGTGTGTGTGTGTGTATTTCATTGCTGAACTGGATCTCACCAAAATTAAAATCCTGCTCTTTTCTTCAAAAAAGAAAAATCTCAGGATGAGGATGAAAAAAAGTTGCAGTATGGAAGGAAACTTTGCATTGCACATATTCAGTGATAGACTAGAATCTAGAATATGCAAAGAACTCTAAGCATAAAAGGAAAGCATCAGTAATTGCCTTAGGAAGAGATTTAGTAAAATATTCACACAGGACATAAAGGAAAACAGGTTCAAGATCACTACCTCCTACCTCAAGTCAGCTGTAAAGACTGATATCTGTAACATTGTAACATTGTGACAAATAAATACCCCAACACCACTAAATGCTGGTGTGGGTAATAAAGGTGACTCATTCCTTTTCAGGTAGAAATATAAAATGGCACATTCACTTTAGAAAGTGGGCAAGTTCTTTTAAAAGTTAAATATTATATTGTTAACCTAGTAATTTTAGTCAAGAGATATGATACCCAAGTTCAACACCTCTCCCTCAAATCTATGCAAACGCAGTTACAAATCTTTCTTCATTGAAGATGAGGGGAAGCATTTCAAGTGTCCATCAATGGTCAAATAGTGAAGGACATTCTAGACTGCAAAATAATGCCTCAGCAATAAGACAGGAAAAATTTCAGATGTGCATTACTTTGTGGGATGGCCAGAGAATTCTTCTACATATTAAAAGCAACCTCAAAATATTATACACTTTGTGATTCCACGTAGAGAATATTCTTGAAATTATAAAATTGTAGACATAGAATGTCAGAAGATGGCAAAAGTCAGGAAGAGGCGAAGGAAGGGTGAGTGTTGAAGACAAAGGGTTAACAATTATGATGGTGACCCATAACCATAAAACTGTTTTCATTGCTACTCCATAACTAATTTTGCTGCTGTTATGAATCAAAATGTAAATATGTTTTCCGATGATCTGGAGATGTAAGCTTTAGAAATAGCCAGATGGCATCCACATTTAGATAACAAGGAATCAGAGAATTGTATGTTATCACATGAGATTAGGAACATACAGAAGTTTGTTCTCAGGAATGATTGAATAAATAGTGATAAGTTCTGGTATACTTTGAAAAACTTCATCTACTGTAGTAGGCTTATGGAATATCCCTCAAAAGCTCAGGTGTTGAAGGTGTGGTCCCAAACTGGTAGAGCTACTAGAGGAGATGGAAAATTTAGAATCTGAGCCTAGTAGAAGTATGTAAGACAGTGATGCCATGCCCTTGAAGGAGAGGCCAAAATCTAGCTCCTTTTCATTCTCTTTGCTTACAAGATATCACAGGGTGCACAGTTTTGCTCCATGTTGTTAACACACCATGGTTATGGTTCCTAGATACTCTAAACTGAAGTCATGGGCCAAAATTGTTAACCACGGGTATTTTGTCACAACACTGGGAAACAAATGCAATACCCCCCCCCCACACACACACACACACAATACAGACTTAGAATGAGCAGACACTGGAACACGAGGCTCAAGGATCTGCAGGAACGGGGGTGTTCATCTTCAAGATATGCGCTTTAACAAAAACCTCATTTGACCATCTCTGGAGACTGGAAGCTTCAATCTCAGTGGTTGAGCACTGGCTGTTTACCAGGTTGCAGAATGATGTAGAGGAGTTTTGGGGGCTGGGTGAAGGAACCTACATCCAAAAGGCTTCATCTCCAAATACATTGCACATGAGGATATAGATTTGGGTAACAAAAACCCCACTGAGCTCAAAGCAACACAGTTGAGAGGAAAACAAAAATCAAAGTTCAAAATAATGTGTAAAGTCAGATAATCATGTATAAAAGTGGTAAGACATTAGTAAAAGTATTTGTTTTAGTTATGCATATATAATAAATGCTGACGAGACACTCATAAACTAGCCAAAGTCATTTCTTGTCAAAACACAGAAGAATAGATTAGCAGGTCTGAGTTGAAGCAAGAACTTTTCAGGTTGTATAAAGTGATACATGGTTTTATACTTTAAAGCACTAAGGTGGTAGGTAACTCCTTACAAAATTGATTAAAAGAAACCACTCCTTCTGACTTGCCTTGTTCTCACTTACCCCTTTGAGCAGCTGAACTCTATGATTGAGCCTACCAAAAGGTCAGATGGAATTTCTACTTTCCCATTGACCAACTCGCCTGGGTTTTTGCATCGTTTCCCTGGAGGAAAATTAAACAATGATTAGTCGTTTGAAATATGAGATATAAAATTAAGGGAGGGAGATACTTAACTTTGGAAATCAGGGTTGGATTTTCCCAAAGAACTAGAAATAGGATGACCAAATGACTCAGCCATGCCACTCCCAGGCATACATCAAAGCATTTCCTATCTAACTACAGAAACACTTGCACAAATACATCAACTGCCACTCTATTCACAGTAGCAAGGAAACAGAACCAACCTAGATGTCCATCAATTGATGAAAAGATAATAGGGGTGTGGTGCATGTACACCAAGAAATATTAATCAGCTGTAGGGGGAAATGAAGTCATGACACTCATGGTTCAATGAATGGAACTGGGAAAAAATTATACTGAGTGAAGTCACTTGGGCCTCCCAAAGACAAACAATGCGTGTCTTCTCTCAGATGTGGGTGCTAGATTCAAATCTTTTACCATGTCTGTTTTGTCTGAAGTACATGTGGAAGCCAGAAAACTAGAAACAGGCCACTGGGGGTGCATTTAGGAAGGGTAGTAGTAAAAGATAGGTGAAAGGGGGGTGGGGGATAATAGAAACAGAAAGGTTCAAGTCCCAAACCAGTGATGGGAGCAGGAAAGGGGAGAAGTTTAGCTAAAGTGGTGTGCATGAAGGTGAACCTATGATCTTCAACCCAAGTGAAAATATAATTAAAAGGAATAGTAAAACATATGTGATAAGCAAGAACAGGTATGCTGGGAGCTAAAGGTTTAAGTGGGGGTGGTGACAAGTAGGTAGGAAAAGAAAGGATGAGAATCACTAACCATAGCTAAGGATGTATGGAGAACGCTTACAGCATCCCACTAGTTTGTAAGCGAATGTAATTTTTAAAGTCATGTGAAGAGAATTACCCCAAATGGATGGACAATATTGCTCCCACAATACATGGATTATTAAGTCAACATCTCAATTCCAAGCTCAGGGCCACCCCCAAACAAAGTAGGCTATTCGCATTGCTCTTGGTTACCCATAACCATAATTGGTAAGAGCTAAAGACATCACACACATTGGCTACAGGATATAAAACAAATAAATCTCAAACAAACAAGGAAACTTGCTGCTGGCTAGCTTTCATTATGCCAGATGTACTATACAGGCTACTGAGAAAGAAAAGAGATCAGTGGTCTTACCCAGTACTGAACTCTGCATGCAGTAGTACTGAGCTGTGAGGCCAGGCTTGGCCCTGGTACAATAATAGCATGGCTGGTGTAGAATAATCTGAATAAAGTAGATCTGAGGCCTGTTCCCCAGAAGAGAATTCATTCCTGGTACTCTAACCCTGGTCAAAAGTCTATGGCTCGGGAGGTCATAGGCCCTAGGGTAGAACCTACTATTGCTTTTTGGTCATGTTGTCAAACCACTTTCTAAATATTCCTGTTTATTACCCATAAAACTGAGCTATTCCCAAACTTGGTCATAGGAGCTCCTTAATGCAAAGGACAGTGGTCAATCCAGAGATTCATAACTGTTCAAAGTGCTGAGAATAATTAGTGTGGGTGCTCAGTGATGGATGGACCATTTACATCAACCCAGACCCAGATCCATTTAGGGAGCATCAGGAAATAAAGGGAAGAAAATGTCAGAACTGGAGGGCAGGGAAGAGGGCTCTGGACATGACAGCTGTTGCACACACCAACTCATAACCACTATGGCTACCTTCATGAGATTAAGACAATTAAAAATTCCTGTATAGAGTTGGAGAGGAGCTCTCTATTCTCTGTCTTAGCTGAGGCAGTTGATGGCTACTGAGAAAGGGAAAATCATGTTTCCCTTGGGTGGTGCCCACTGCTAAGTTCTCATGCTCCAGTCCGTGGCCCCAAACACATGCACACACAGATAGCAGTAACTGGACTCCATGGGTTACAGAAAATTAAAAGATGACAAGAAGTTAAGAGAGAGCTGTGAGAGGAGGGAAAGGCATTGGAGGGGGGACTGGGCAGATGTGACTGAGATATTGTGTATGCACTACATTTAAAGAATAAAAGGCTCCTGCTTCCAGATATCTCTGTTGGTGCATTCAAATTCTTGAGTTTTTTTTCCTTGACTCATTGAATTGTTATTTTGAGGAAAAATAAAAATAAATTCATTACCAATTTTTGTGAACTACTTTAAAAAGAAAAAAAAAGCCTGTACTCAGTTTGATTTAGTTGATTAAACCACTAATATGATATGGAACATAACACACTGGTGAATATTATACATGAATATATACTCTTAAAAATGTTTACACTTTGTCATAGAAGAAAACTGAAAATAAAATTTAGATCCTCACTGCTACAAGAATAGGATATGGCAAGCCAGGCAGTGGTGATGCATGCCTTTAATCCGAGCACTCAGGAGGCAGAGGCAGGTGAGTTTCTGAGTTCCAGGCCAGCCTGGTGTACAGAGTGAGTTCCAGGACAGCCTGGGCTACACGGAGAAACCCTGTCTCTGAAAAAAGAAAAGAAAAGAAAAGAAAAGAAAGGAAAGGAAAGGAAAGGAAAGGAAAGGAAAGGAAAGGAAAGGAAAGGAAAGGAAAGGAAAGGAAAGGAAAGGAAAGGAAAGGAAAGGAAAGAGGAAAGGAAAAAGGAAAGGAAAGGATGCATTGCCAACTGTCCTTTTCCAAATATTAATGTTAATCTTTTAGTTTTTTGTTTTATTAATTTCTGTAAGTGTGTGTGTGTGCATATGTGTGCACACAACAATTCATGTGGAAGCTAAATGAAGAAGCTAAATCAAAGTCCTAAGAGCTAGAGTTACAGGCATTGACTGAGCACATATACTGGTTCTGGGATTCAATTCTGGTATTCTCAACTGCTGAGCCATCTCTTCAGCCCCAGGTAGTATTTATTTTTAATACAAATTTATTCAAACATTTTCTTTAGACTTGAGTAATTTATTACATTTCTGTGACAGTTTTCTGAGAAGAAAAATTACAGGGGAGAATACACGTTGATACTCACTGACACAAAAGGTACTATAGACCCATGAACCATTCTCATCACAAGAAAGATGGCTTGAATTGACTCTCTTGAAGCCATGATGGCAGGTATATTTCAGGACAGTTCCAGATGGGAAGGCTGTTGACTCATACAACTGGTTGATTGGAGAAGCAAACGGTAAAAGGGGTGGAGGTCCACAATCACCTGGATACCAAATTACAAGGAACACCACAAGCTGAACCTTGAGAAAGAGAATCTCAACATTTGAGTATTAAGGTTTACGGAGCAAGGACCACGCATCTTTTTTATCCTGATTCTCGCTACCCCAAATCAACACAATAGATCATCATTGATGTATGTGTTCTGGCAATAACAACAACAACAACAACAACAGTGGCATAGAAATTTCACCTACCCTTCCCTAGTCAGTAATATAGGCCAATTTCATTATTTTATCATTGATCACATCTGCCTAATTGAAATATGTCATGCAAATTATATTTTTTGCCTTTGTAAAAACATATCTCATCATGCCAGTTTCAGAAAACAGGATGGAAAAGAAGCATTTCATTTATGTTCACTTGGAGCTTTTGGAATTGGTATATGTTGTCTGTTTTAAAAGAGCTCTCAAAATCATCACAATGTTGATACTACATTGAATCCTTTGGGGGGGAAATCTTAATCCTATTTCGCTAGTTAGAACTAAATAAAGAACTAAATACTTTCTGCATGACCCAGTGGAACTGTCTGTATCTATTTTACATAATCACTTAAACAACAGGGAGTCTTCATGGTCAGACAGACAGATAACACATATTTATTCCTGGTCAGAGTTGCTGTGAATTTAGATTATTTGCAAATCCCTGCAGAGGAGATTCTAAAAGAATATCAAAATCATCTACAAAACCATCTTTAGTCAGGAATATAGCAAATTTTCCTAAATCTCAAGCCATTTAATATATCCCATGATGTAAAAATGGATATCCACGGGACATTGCTTAAAGCACACACGTGATGAACTCGTGGTATGGTGACATAAGGCTTGTCTTCCCCCATTACTTACCAAGAACAGGAGCCATCAGAACAGTGGCCAAGGCCATTTGGAACAGAGTTGAACGAGAGGTTTTCCACAGCTCAATGAAGGACCAGGTTATCATTCTCCCTTTTCTGTGGAGGACGGAGCAATTGGTGAGTGCATCTGAAGCTCTTGGAGAGTACATGATCTGATGCCTTTAAAAATGTGTTTCTATCAGGAAAACTCAATAGTCATTGGTGTTGTGCTTGTCACCAACACCCCCCCCCAACAAACGAAAACAAAACAAAACAAAAAAACAAAAACAAAAACAAAAAGAACCATAGGAACTATCTTCAATAATTAGTTGTATAAGAAAATATATTAAATGCAAATTTTTACAACACATGATAGCTTCTTTTGGCATAACATACTCCAGAAACGTACTCAGAAAACCAGTTAATCCATGTGGAGAGATAGGAATGGGCTTTCCAAAAGTGGCTTCCTATGTGGTAAGTGTTGCTGTCAATTCCAAAGTGGTAGGTACAAAATAATTTATATTAAAAGGGAAAATCAGGGATAGAAGTAACATTAACAGTGAGAAATAAGAGTCATCTCTAGTCATGACTTTGATTGGTTTAGAAGGTATGAATTTTAATAGGAAGACAATTGGTTAGAGACAGATTAAAAGTAGATTTGATTGGATGCTCAGTACCAAAATCAGAATTTTGTCCTCAGGGAATGGAAAGAGCCATCTTTGTGTGGGTTTTGAGTGACATGATTGACATGATTATTGTGATTTCCTAAGATGGGAGAGAGGGAGAGAGAGAGAGAGAGAGAGAGAGAGAGAGAGAGAGAGAGAGAGAGAGAGAGAGAGAGAGAGAGGTGACAGGGAGCTTTATTTAAAACATACAAACATGCATGCATGCAGTGAACATCAACACACCCAGTTTAATACAAACAAAACTACCTGATATATAGGCACAGCTCAGACACATAATGTTAGTGGTGATTCAATATAATTCTCACAAATAGATACCTATACAATGAATCATGAAGAAACATCCACTCCACAGATGAGATTCCCTTCTTCCCCAATCCCCTAACCTGCTGCTATCCTAGCAAGCCCAATAGTCATAAGCTCTGCCTCTTCCTGTTAGAGCTCCAACTTCCTTCCAGTTTGAACCTATACCTACTGTCAAAGACTGGCTCCCCACATCCCACCCCATAGCTCCACCTGCCTCTTAGGAGGCCTGCTCCAACACAGGACACCCAGGTCAGCCAACACCAGAGACAAGAAGAAGGCAAGGGGCAAGCTCAAGAACCTAATCAACAGAAGCCAATACAATATGGCATCATCAGAATCCAGCTCTCCTACTCCAGCAAGCCCTGGATATCCTCACGCACCTGAAGAGCAAGACTGTGACCTTAAACCCCATCTCATGAAGATGATAGAGGCCTTTATAGAGGATATAAATAATTCCCTTAAAGAAATACAGAAAAAAAAACAGGTAGAAGACCTTAAAGAGTAAACAAATAAATCTCTTAACAAAATACAGGAAAATACAATCAAGCAGGGAAAGGAAATGAATAAAATAGTTCAAGACCTAACAATGGAAATAGAAGCAATAAAACACACACACACACACAAATGGAGGCAACCCTGGAGATGGAAAACCTAGGAGAGAGAAAAGGAACTACAGACATAGCATCACCAACAGAGAGATGAAAGAGAATCTCAGGCATAGAAGATGCCATGGAAAAAATTGATAACATTGGTCAAGGAAAATGCCAAGTTTAAAAAGTTCCTAACTCAAAACACCCAGAAATTTTGGGACACTATGAAAAGACCAAATATAATAATAATAATAATAATAATAATAATAATAATAATAATAATAGAATAGAACAGAAGAGAATAAATAATTCTAGTTTAAAGAGCCAGAAAACATCTTCAACAAAATCACAGAAGAAAACTTCCCTAACCTAAAGAAAGAGATGCCTTCACACATACAAGAAGCCACAGAATACCAAATAGATTGGGTCAGAAAAGAAAATCCTCCCAATTCATAATAACCAAAACACTAAATGTACAAAGCAAAGAAAGAATATTAAAAGCCACAAGGCAAAAAGGCCAAGTAACATATGAAGGCAGGCATCAAATTATACCTGACTTCTCAACAGAGACTCTAAAAGCCAGAAGGGCTTAGATAGATGTCTTGCAGGCCTACCCTAAGGGACCACAGATGTCATCCCAGACTACTATATCCCAGAAAAACTTTGAATCACCATATATAGAGAAACCAAGATATTCCATGACAAAACCAAATTTAAAGAGTATCTTTCTACTAATCCAGCCCTAAAGAAGATACTAGAAGGAAAACTCCAACTTTAAAAGTGTAACTACACTCAAGAAAATACAAGAAATTAATCATATCACAGCAAAGCCAAAAGAAGAGAAACATGCACACACACACAGTAACACTTCCAACATTAAAATAACAGAAACTAACAATCATTGGTCATTTAATATCTCTCATCATCAATGGACTCAATACACCAATAAAAAGACACAGGCTAACAGACTGGATACATAAACAGGATTCATCTTTCTGCAGCATACTAGAAACATACCTCAGCAACAATAATAGATACTACTTTAGAGTAAAGGGCTTGAAAAAGGTTTTACAAGCAAACAGACCTAAGAAACAAGCTGTAGTAGTCATTCTAATAGCTACTATAATAGACTTTTAACCAAAAATTATCAAGGATGAGGAAGGGACAATTCATACTCAAAGGAAATATCCACCAAGATGACATCTCAGTTTGGAACACCTGTGCCCCAAACACAACGGCACCCATATTCATAAAAGACACTTTACTAAAGCTGAAATCACATATTGAACCCCACACAATAATAGTGGGACTTCAATACCCAACTCTCACCAATGGACAGCTCATTGAAACAGAAATTAAATACAGAAACAATGGAACTAACATGTTTTGAAACAAGTGGATTTAACCAAAGAATGGATTTAAAAAGTGGTTCATTTACACAATGGAATACTAGTCCGCTATTAAAAATAGAGGCATCACAAATTTTGCAGGCAAACTGATGGAACTAGAAACTATCATCTTGAGTGAGATAACCCTAACCCAAAAGGATATGTATGGTATGTACTCACTGATGCACATAAAGCACAGAATACCCATTATCACAACCACAGACCCAAAGAAGTTAAACAAGGAGAAAAGCCCAAGCAAGGATGTTTGAATTGCATTTAGAAAGAGGAACAAATTAGTCATAGGAAGCAGATGGAGGGGGAGATCTCTTTGGGAGAGTGGAGGGAGAGGGAAATAGGAGGGCAGGTGTGGAGAGAGACAGGAGAGGGCTAGGAGAATGAATGGAAATCTGCAACTGCCAGGGGATGTAGCAAAATCTTTAGGAAGTTCCAGAGACCTCAGATGGGGGAGGCATCCAGGAGTCAATGCGGGAGACCTTAGCCAAGATGCCTAACAGTGGAGACATAAAATCTGAAGAGGCCACCTCTTGTAGCCAGGCAGGGCCCCCAGTGAGGGATAGGGACACTAACTGTCTTAGTCAGGGTTTGTATTCCTGCACAAAACATCATGTCCAAGAAGCAAGTTGGGGAGGAAAGGGTTTGTTTAGAGGCAGGAGCTGATGCAGAGGCCATGGAGGGATGCTGCTTACTGGATTCCTTTCCCCTGGCTTGCTTTCCCCTAGCTTGCTCAGCTTGCTTTCTTATAGAACTCAGGACTACCAGCCTGTGGGAAGCCACATATGCCATTACAAGATGACGCTGGCTACCGCTGGCCACCACCCATAAGTTTGGGTAAACAACTAATGTGCACATGTGCAGTAGAGGTTTTTGCTGAGTCACTGCCTGGCCCGAGGCATGCAAATGAGGTACTGAAAGCATAACCAATCGGGTGAAGACACGCCTCTCCTAGGCCTATATAAGTAGCGCCAGTTCTGGGGCTCAGGGTCTTTTCGCCTCTGCAATCAAGCTCTCCCAATAAACGTGTGCAGAAGGATCCTGTTGTGGCGTCTTTCTTGCTGGCAAGTCAGGTGCTCACACCAGCCCAGAGATGGCACCACCCACAATGGGCCCTACCACCCTTGATCACTAATTGAGAAAGTTCCTTACAGCTGGATCTCATGCAGGCATTTCCTCAAGGGAGGCTCCTTTTTCTGTGATAACTCCAGCTTGTGTCAATTGACACCGAAAACCAGGCAGTATACCATCCCACCTACAAAACTTTCCACCCAAAATTTGTCCTGTCTAAATGAAATACAGGGACAAAGATGTAGCAGAGACTGAAGGAATGGCCAACCAATAACTGGCTCAACTGAAACCCACCCCATGGGCAAGCACCAATCCCTGATGTTATTAATGATACCCTGTTATGTTTGCAGACATGAGCCTAGCATAACTGTCCTCTGAGAGAATCTACCCAGTAGCTGACTGAAACTGACACAGTTACCCACATCCAAACAGTTCAAAGAGGTCAGGAACTCTTATGGACGAGTTGGAGGAATGATTGAAGGGCCTGAAGGGGATGGGAATCCCACAGGAGGACCAACAGAGTCAACTAACCTGGACCTCTGGGAGCTCTCAGAGACTGAGCCACCAACCAAAGAGTATACGGGGGCTGGAATGAGGCCCCTAGAACATATGTAGCAGACATGCAGCTATGTCTCCATGGAGGCCCCACAGCAAATGGAGCAGAAGTTCTCCCTAAAGCTGTAACCGGACTGTGGTATCTGTCCCCCTACAGTGCTCCCTTGTCTGGCACATCACAGACTGCTTGCACATGTTTCTTGTGGCACTACTCACAATTACTGAGTTATGGGAAGGATAAGAAAATGTACTATATGTGAATAGTGGAGTTGTATTGAGTCCCAAAGAAAAAATGGAATTATGTTCTTTCCTGGAATTAGATGGAACTGGAGGTCCCTGTGTTAGCCATCCATTTTCTCTCACACATGTCTCCTAAACTTTATATGTAAGTATGTAAATAATATGAAACTAAAAGGGAGACTGCTTGGGCAAAGGAGGAGGAGCAGTGGGGGGTCAGAGGAGAAAGCAAGAGCTGGAAATGGAACTTGAATAGGCCAAGGTATAGGAAGCTATTCAATGAAGATGTCTTTTTGAAGCCCATCATTGCGCATAACTGGCATAACTTGGTCAGTGTCTCAATGGGGCTCCTTTAGAGAAGCTCCCTCTTGAAACACACATAGAGAGCCCCAACTGGGCAATGCAGAGCGAGAGACCTTGAGACAGTCCTAAACAAGATGTCTTCAGCAAACCCTTCCCCTCAGAAAACTATACAGAATAGGAGATAGACATTTGTAATAGCCACAAAGGGTGGGTGTTACCATGGAAACTGTCTTCTAGACACAACAGGACCAATGCACCTGTCTCTAACTCCCAGGAACTGTGGCAGCACGCACAGGGCCTGCACCAGTTCAAGCCAAACAGGATCCCAGAACTGAGGCAGGGAAGGAGATGTGATCTCTGTTTACCAAGAAGCTGTATCCAACTGATAACCACTTGCAAAGGAAAAAATAGTTTTCTCCAAGGGAGGCTTACTGGGTATATAAGCCACATTTTTTTTTTAGATATTTTCTTTATTTACATTTCAAATATTATCCATTCCTAGTTTCCCCTCTGAAAGCCCCCTATACCTTCTCCCCTCCCCCTGCTCACCAACCTACCCACTCCCTCTTCCTGGCCCTGGCATTTTCTTATACTGGGGCATAGAACCTTCACAAGACCAAGGCCCTCTTTTCCCATTGATGACCAAGTAGGCCATCCTCTGCTACATATGCAGCTAGAGCCATGAGTCTCATGATGTGTTTTCTTTGGTTGGTGGTTTAGTCACAGGGAGCTGTGGAGATAATGGTTAGTTCATATTGTTGTTCCTCCTATGGGGCAACAGACTCCTTCAGCTCCTTGGGTACTTTCTCTAGCCCCTTCATTGGGGACCGTGTGTTTTGTCCAATGGAAGGCTGTGAGCATCCACTTCTGTATTAGTTAGGCACTGGCAGCCTCTCAGGAGACAGCTCTATCCGGCTCCTGTCTGCAAGCTCTTGTTGGCATCCACAATAGTGTCTGGGTTTGGTGGTTGTTTATGGGATGGATCCCCAGGTGAGGCAGTCTCTGGATGGCCAATCCTTCAGTCTCTGCTTCACACTTTGTCTCTGTAACTCCTTCCATGGGTATTTTGTTCCTTCTAAGAAGGTCTGAAGTATCCACACTTTGGTCTTCCTTCTTCTTGAGTTTCATGTGTTTTGTGAATTGTACTTGGGGTATTCCAAGCTTCTGGGCTAATATCCACTTATCAATGAGTGCATATCATGGTGTTCTTTTGTGATTGGGTTACCTCACTCAGGATGATATCCTCCAGATCCATCCATTTGTCTAAGAATTTCATAAATTCATTGTTTTTAATTGCTGAGTAGTACTCCATTGTGTAAATGTACTACATTTTCTGTATCTATTCCTCTATTGAGGGACATCTGGGTTCTTTTCAGCTTCTGGCTATTATACATAAGGCTGCTATGAAATAGTGGAGCATGTGTCCTTATTACAAGTTGGAGCATCTTCTGTGTATATGCCCCAGAGTGGTATAGCTGGATCTTTCGGTAGTACCATGTTCAATTTTCTGAGGAACCGCCAAACTGATTTCCAGAGTAGTTGTACCAGCTTGCAATCCCACCAACAATGGAGGAGTGTTCCTCTTTCTCCACCTCCTCACCAGCATCTGCTGTCACCTGAGTTTTTTTTATCTTAGCCATTCTGACTGGTGTGAGGTGGAATCTCAGAGTTGTTTTGATTTGTATTTCCCTGATGGCTAAGGCTGTTGAACATTTTTTTATGTGCTTCTCAGCCATTAGTATTCTTCAGTTGAGAATTCTTTGTTTAGCCCTGTACCCCTTTTTTTAATAGGGTTATTTGGTTTTCTGGAGTCTAACTTCTTGAGTTCTTTGTGTGTATTGGATATTAGCCCTCTATCAGATTTAGTATTGGTAATAGTCTCCCAGCCAAAAAAAAAATGCCCAGGACCAGACGGGTTTAGGGCAGAGTTCTATCAGACCTTCAAAGATGACCTAATAACAATACTCCTCAAACTATTCCACAAAATAAAAACAGAAGGTACTCAACCCAATTCGTTCTATGAAACAATTACTCTGATACCTAAACCACACAAAGACCCAACAAGAAAGAGAACTTCAGACCAATTTCCCTTATGAATATTGATGCAAATATACTCAGTAAAATTCTCACAAACCAAATTCAAGAACACATCAAAATTATCATCCATCATGATTGAGTAGGCTTCATTCCAAGGATGCAGGGATGGTTCAATATATGGAAATCCATCAATGTAATCCACTATATAAACAAACTCAAAGAAAAAAACACATGTTAATCTCATTAGATGCTGAGAAAGCATTTGACAAACTCCTTCATGAAAAAAGTCTTGGAAAGATCAGGAATTCAAGGCCCATACCTAGACATAAAAGCAATATACAGCAAACCAGTAGCCAATATCAAAGTATAAGTCACATTTAAGAGTAGGTTTTACACGCAGCAATAGATGTACATGGTTTTGTTTGGGCTTTTGTTTGTTTTGTTTTAATCTTACTGATATTTTGCTGTGTATTATGTTTTCTGATTTTGTGTGGCTTGTGGTTTGTGGGTTTGGGTGTGTGTGTGTAGATGTATGTGCATATGTGCATATGCCTGGGTGTGTGTGTGTGTGTGTTATGCTTTTTCTTTCCTTATTTTTTCAACTGTAATGTCTTCTTTTGGCCTCTTATGTTTTTTAAAGAGAGAGAGAAGGCTCAGAGCCACATGGGTGGGGAGGTAGATATCTGGGAGAAGATGAGGAGGTGAAATTGTGATCAGAATATATTGTATGGAAAATGTTACTTTTAATTTAAACAACAACAGAAATGCTGCTAAGATGCTCTGAAGAAAATGGTACTTGCTGCCAGGCCTGATGCCCTGAAGTTGATTCTCTGAACCCATATGATGGAAGGAGAGAACTGACTCCCAGAAGCTATCCTCTGGCCTCCATATGCACAAGGCAGCACATGCTCCCCCACCCCCGCCTGCGAGCACACACACAAAATCAATAACTAAGCATGTGTTTTAAAAGAAGACTATTTCATAATTCTCCCACTAGGGAAACTAAAGTTGGAGAATGTCGGTGTGAGGTTGCTTGGGTCACATGATGAGAGCTTTCACCTGTCTTAAAGGTAGGCACATCTGTAAGAAGGGGGCCTCTATAAAGAGGCAATGGATGGAGTCGGGCAGTGTGAAGATTCCTGCCTTTTCTGAAGCAGCTGGTTTAAGTCCCGACAGTAGAAGGATGCCAGTCACATCCGATTAGCAGTAGAGACATCATTTCACATCCCTTGCTTACCAAAGCCCTGCACTGAGGCCACAGCTGAAGTGTTGGGATCACAGAGGACACTGTACCCTCAGAGATGGATCTGTAAATTGCACACAGACCACTGGGTTCAACTGATAACACTCTTATTTGGTCATTCCCTCCCGTGTGTGAAGATTGAGGGTAACTTGTCTACTTAAACTGTCCAGTTCTGTGAAGTTTTGTATTTCACTGAATTCCAGGACATTTTCATCACATTCTCATTACTAAGCATTTCCTTTCTCTCTTCCCCAAACCTAGCAGCTTATATATCATATATATTAAGTGGGTTATATTATATATTAAGTAGGTTGATATATTAAACTAAAGATGATCCCTGATGTCTCATCATCCAACTAAAACTCTCTCTCTCTCTCTCTCTCTCTCTCTCTCTCTCTCTCTCTCTCTCTCTCTCTCTCTCACACACACACACACACACACACACACACACACACACACACACACATATCTCAGCTACTTTCCATGTAGCTGTGATAGCATACCCAAACAGCAGCAATTTAAGTGGGAAAGGATTTATTTTAGACCATGATTTGAGAATACAGTCTGTTAGGTAGAGACAGACTAGCTTGCAGCTAGAGCTTGAGAAAAGTAGCTAAGTTGTATCTGTACTTTAAAAGGAAGGAGCAGTAAATTCCTAAGCACTGCTAGCTCTCTCCTTCTTATTTAGCCCAGGACCCCCGCATCCCCAATAGTGCCACCCTTCTTTAAGGTGAGTTTTCCCACATGATTTAACCTAATCTATATAATCCCTCTAAGACAAGGGCAGGGGCTTGTCTATTAGCTAATCCCCCATGGGTGTGCTTAGAGGCTTATTTCTTAGGGAACTCCAGATCCTCTTGAATTGATGCATTAGTATTACCGTCAAACCCACCAAATAGCATGGCTTGGCCTAATCTACATTAAACATACTCAGAACACTTAGACTATATTCAGACAAAGCCATCTATAAAGCCTACCGTGTACTAAAATGCTAAAAATCTTACATATACAAAGAGGGGGCATTTTGTAGACTCTACAGGATAGACACCATAAAACTCACCAACCCAAACCCCACTGGTAGCACATTTCCTCCGAAACCATCAGTCAGTTCCCCTCCCGATGCCATGTTTGACTGGGAGCTGCAAGTTCCCACCACTGCTCAGTCTCATAGGAGGCTGTTGCACTGGGTATTGCTAATCCAAGAAAAGACCAAACTTCAAAAGTCAAAGTATGCTTTCTGTAGCATGCACATCTGACAGTAATAAGTTCTGAAAATTATACATCAATCTGTCATCTTAGAGATCATCTATATTATAAACAATATAGATGCCATGAAAATTTATGTATGTTTTTCTATGTGAACATTTTTCTCCCTAAGGCATATATAGCTATCCCAGAGACTCATGGACCAGAGAGCTACTTTGTCAACATTCTTAGTGATAGTAAACTGGTTTCCAAAGTTAATAATCATTTTACATTCACGCCAATAACTCCTAAAGAGTCTCATTTCTTGACCTTTTTACCTCTAAGCTTGTATTTACTCTATTTTTCTTGGTGACAGTAGTGGTGATTTGTTTGAGATGCAGTAGCCCTGTTGCTGTGAACATCTCCCTGTGAGTTTGCCTGAAATTTCTCTAAGGAAAAGTGATACAAATGATATTTGTATGCAGCTGTGTGCAGTTCGTGTAAGTCCGTTCTTTGAAGAAATGTGCATTCAAACAGATTCATTTTTAAATTTAATTTACCACCTTTTGTTGTTAACCTGTGAAAGTTATTTCTTTACCTTTCCTGTATTTATGGAGAAAGGCTGCCCCTCTAAAGTCACAGTAGCTCAATGTGTCCTTAAATCTCCTGTCTTCTAGCCTCTATTTCCCAAGTGCTGGAATTAAAGGTGGCAGACACCATGCCCAGTTTCCTATTCATCCTTAACAGGATCTCACTAGGCACACGAGTATTTTTTATTTAATTTTAATGTAGTCCAACTTTTCTCTTTTTGTTGTTGCTGCCTACTCAAGACCTAAAGATTCACTCCTGTGGCTTCTCATAGAAGCTTTATGGTCTGGCTTTTACATATAGATCCAAAGTCTTTTTTTGTTGTTGTTTTGTTTTGTTTTGTTTTGTTTTTTAGCAAGGGCACAATGCCAATTCTAGAAAAGTAAGGGACAGAAGATACAATGAAGACTTTCTGTGTGACTAGCTCCAGTCTCCCCTGTGCTATGTGTTTCCTGTGTCCCACTCTCCAGCCCTCTTGCCTCATGGGGTAGCTAGTATCATTTGCCATTTTCACTCTCATACAGGGAGTAGATAAACCAACACATTTGCCTTCAGATTCAGAAAAAAATGGTAGCACTCATTTCTAATCTACTAGGCACCTTATCTCCTTGTTGGTCATTACCTTTTCCCTAATTTTGTACTCATCAAGGTGATAAACCTCTAGCCTTTTCCCCAAGGTAGTCTGAGTGTTTAGTAAATGACTGACCTGTAGGTATCTGAATAAGACGTAGGAAGACTCTAGTGTTGCCTTGGGTTTTTCACCCCTCTCAGAATGAAGTATCTTTGGTTACTGACATTCTTTGTCCCTCCCTGGAACAGAATTACCACAACATTCTTTCCTTTCAGGCAAATGTTCTGGTCAAAATCTGAAGTTCCAGTGGTGTGGTTGGTTGTTGGTAGAGCAAGTGGGGATGAGTTCAAATAGGAATGGAGTCAGTCATAGTTCTTGTATAGGATTCACTGCAGATCCTTGCTCTCAGCCTACCTTCAAATGTGATAAAATATATATATATATACTAGTGTTTGTTTTTGTCTTGCCTGCCTGTGAGGCAACTGGGAGGATGTTTCTACTGATGTAACCATAGTCTTCTCATTTGTGGATTCTGCAGATGCCAGTGGCTGGCTGGTAGATTGTGTAGGTAGAGACAAAGTGGTTGTATCTGTACTGAACATGTATAAACTATCTTGTACATTATTTCCTAAGCAACACCATGTAAAAAGAATTTTCATAGTATTTACATCTTGTATATATTATAATTACTATAGAAATTATATAGAATAAACACAAAGAAGTGTGATAGTAATCCATAAACACTGTTGGATGAGGACAAAACAAAAAACAAACAAACAAACAAAAAACCAACTCAGCTCTGTCTCCAAAGGCAGTAAGAGGTCATTTATTCTAGAGCCAAATATTAGTGACCATGACCAAGGAACACAGAATCAGGTTTACCAAACCTCATGTTTCAGTGTGACCACGGTTTCATGAAAATTTTATAGCAACAGAAGCACAAAGTCACAAACAAACACTTTTCAAATTTTTGCTACAAATACAGTGGGTTACAGCAAAGCAGGAAACTGCTGCTGTGGCCCTCAGATGATATCCGAGGACATCCTTGTCTTCTAGGTTGATGCAATCCAGTGATCTGTTATGTTAATATACCCCAAAAGGTTTCGAACAACAATTACAAGGATGTTAGATGAAATATAAAAGTGGGCAAGGGATAGTTATGCAGGAAGCTAAAGATACGCCTTGCTCCAAATTGTAACCAGTCTCTGGACCTGCAGTATCCCAACCTCTCTGTGACCACTGCAGTTCTCACCAGACTCCATGGACTTTCCAGGAACTTTAGTCACATGGTCCATTAGTATCTACTGAATTTAAACCAAATCCCAATCTACTGATGTAGGCTTAGATTTTTCAAACCCTAAACACTTTTATCTCTCTTCTAGCCCACTACACACCAGGAAAGGTTAATAGGACAAGGCAGGATGTGAACCTGTTTAGAAATAAGTTTTGGGGCAATTCCAGATTTTATTGTCAAGATATCAGCAGTTTAGCTCACACAAATCAGCAGTGGCAGCTTGACCCACTAGCAAACACCATTTATGAATCAACAATGGCAGTTCAATCCAGAAAAAAACTGTGAGGCTCTGCCAGTTGACCCAAGTCCATGGAAGCAGCAAGAAGCCACCAGAATATCAGGAGAAGTTTTTTGGTACATTTCTCTCTACAAGGCCATGAGAAATGATGATCATCAAGGAAGGCAAGGTGAACCAGTACTACAGCATTGTCCACAATCTATTGGCTTATACTTACACCCTTTCCAAACATGTTCTCTCAAGTTTCAGCTCTAACAAAACATCACATTCCCTTTTTCCAGGCGGCTTCCAGAAAAACCCCATGTCTTTTCTCAGCGAAATATCCTCCCATGTGTCTGCTTCAGCAAAACATCCTCTCATAAGACAGTTTCGAGTAAAACATTACATGACACAACTGATCTCCAAAAAAAAAAAACCCCAAAATTTCCACTTCATACTGTGGTACTGCAGAAAAGCTTAAGGCAGTGGAAAGTGCAGCAAGGTTAGCTGGGTATAGAAGCTTTTTCTGTCTTGGAGAAGTTTTTCCTGTCTAGTAGTCTTTGCCATTTTGTTGAAGAACAAAAAAATACACTCAGTCAGCTCTAGCTCAGAACATGCAAAATTGATTAGGTTTTACAATTTAAACAACTTATAACAGTCCCTGTCTTAAATCTGATCTCACAAGCAGTGATTCAGGCTGTGAATTCTAGTCCTACAATATGATAGAGTAATAAAAAGTGTTTTACTATGACACTTAACATTCACACATGCATACCCACAGGCACATGCTTTGTCTAGCTATACTGTAGATTCCAATAACTTGATTACAGTATATAATAATATATTGTCAGGAGCTATAATGGGACAAGCTAATAACTAGCAGGTGATCATCCTGAAATGGCCTGCTTCAGATTATTATATAATCTGTGGCACGTGTGCCCTTATTAAGCAAGGCTGTAAGGGATTCATTTTAGGAAAGATTTCTGCATTAACATGCTTTTCTTGTTATTATGAAACATATATAACAATCACTAAATAATAGCACACCCCTTTGGAACAGATCTCTGCAGATCCATGAAGATGTAAGTCTTAATGATGATTCTATAAGATTTCCTAAAATTATATCTGTGACTATTAAGCTCTTTTATAGTGGAACTGCCATTGGGTCCTTTTCTGAGAGTCAAAACTGCAATGAGAACTCTGCCAGTCTCCCAAGTGTCACCAGTTAATTAGCCTTAGGTGGTAACCAGGTTTTCTCCTACTCAGAGCACATTCAAAGAGGTTGTAAAACAATTAACCAAAGGTCATAAAAATGGAACTAATGATTTATTATGGGTGCTAGGACAGAAGACAAAATATTGACTGGGTTTGTCTATATAAAACTTCAACACGAATAACTTAGTTATGGTTTTAAACCTTCAGGGAACCTGTGGAGCTGAGACAGGTTTAGCCAGATAATTACTCCTAATGGATATGCATGTAATCATTCCCGGCTATAAACTTCTATTTCAACTTATGATTTGATTTGTGTGTGTGTGTGTGTGAACTTGCGATGATCTTTGTAACATGTGATCATGTATTGTGAAAGATGTCTAAGTGGCGAGGACAAGGAGAGAGAGGAGAATATATTGCCTTTCCCCATTTAGAGTAGAAGTTTTCCCCTTTTCCTCTCCCGGAAAACTCTTTTCCCTTACTAGAATTTTTGCCCCCTTAGAGAACTTTCCCCCTTCCCCGTTTAGGATCTTTCTGCCTTTCCCCTTAGTTAGCTTTCATTGAAAACCTTTTACAACTTAGTGATAAATGCTATAATCATTTTTCTAAGTGTCCCCTTTTCTTCCTGTGACTTCTGACTAGCAGGCTGAAAGTCAGAGCCAAGTAGCTCCTGCTGAGATGGAACAAATGTAATCCTTTGCTGTTTGAAGATGTGCTAAGTGCCAGAGACTGCAGTTTCTGGCCTCAGAAGATCATAGAAGGCATGTCAGCTACAGTAGCATAGTAACTTAGATAAGTAAACTTTTTATTATTAGTAATATATATCTAAATATCTAGTAAGACCAAGTCTTACCCCTGAATCATAACACAGTCTTACCCTTCAGCCACACTCTTTCTCCTCCGCTGCCTCAGCCTGTAAACCCAGCTCCAAAGGACTCAGTGCTTATTCTTAGCCCTCAAGTACTAGACATGCACATGGAGACATAGATGTAGATGCACGCAAAACACTCACACACATGAAATAACAAAACCAATAAATCTAAACAGAAAATGTCGTGAACACTAAGACAACGGAAAATAAACCAAATTGTTTTTATGCTTTAAGAGCAGAGAAATATTGACAGGAAATTATGCTTAGATTTCGAGATCTTTTTCTAGTCATTTCTTTTTTTTTTTATTTTTTAAATTATTTTCTTTCCTATATTCATATGTAAAGTTATAACAATGGGGTTTAGCTCGAAAGTGACCTTGGTTCTTCGAACAAAACTAAAACTGTATAAACGAAATTACCGAACAGGGAACTGGAGTAATTTCAGACAGACTGTATACTGACTGGGTCAGGACACAATGGGAGCTATCCTGTGTGCCCTCATCATGTACGCTTGCATCCTGGTGAACCTCAGGCATGCGCGCGTGCACACACACACACACACACACACAGAGAGAGAGAGAGAGAGAGAGAGAGAGAGAGAGAGAGAGAGAGAACCACGGGGAAGCTAAGAGGTGTCCGCCTGGATCCATGGGGTGCTGACAAAGAAAGGGGTGGGGGGCTCAGATATATCCACAAACACTTTCTGTGCTGCCTGCAGAAATACTGACTTGTAAAGCAGGAAGCACACAAGAACCCAGGGTGAGCTTTGTTTACACTGTTTAAATAAAGGCAGGTTGGGCCTTCTCACTCACTCAGAGTTATATAACTCAAACCGACTCTTCCCCTGGATGCTCTCCTCAGGGAACACCCAGGGGAAGTCAGAGCAACCAGTAGGCATAGATAGCAAACACTCAAGAATCCTTTCACATTCTCAGGTAAAGATGGAGACCTCAAGCGCTCCTACTTCACAGCCGCTGACACTGGCGCCCTCGTGTGGTACGAGGTGGGATACTCCTGGGCGCGCACACAAACTGCTGCAGACTTTATTTGCTTCATTCGATTCATTAACTGGGCTCTTGTGTCCTCAACTAACCAGTGTGGCGGATGATACTCGCAACGTTTAAACTAAATTATCCCTCAGAGTTAAAAGTTTTTCTACAGAAAACTGTTGACAGAAAACACAAGCAATTAATCCCACGAGTGCAATGGCATTGTCTAGTCATTTCTTAATCATGATTTTGTTAGTATGCCAGTCACTGACCTTGCCTATGTGTAACTGATGTGTTCAAGATTAACTTGCTTGCTCTCTACAAGATGTTTTTATTCTTGCCATTTTACCAGAAAGAAACTGAGGAACAAAGATCTTTTATTTCAAATGGAGATGTAGGAGAGTTAGCAGCAGTATTTGGCTACTGGTATTTGCCTAACTCCTCGCAAAAGCATAGCTTTTATGGTATGTTTTAATAAGTTAACAGTGTATATAGAATGATGATGCATTTGGATATTTGAAGGATAGATTTGTGGTTATTTGCCAGTGGCATTGCTTCTTTATGTTTCCTTCTGCTTCTTACAAAATAGACCATCAGTTTTTTTAACTTTCAAATTTATTTTTCTATTTTACTAGGAACAAACACATTTTTATTCAACATTTTATTCCTTTCTACCTACTGGAAGAAGGTAGAATATAATCATTGCACTTTCCATTTTTCCTTGCTTACAGAGACAAAATAATTTTAAAAAAGTATTTCCTGGAAATATGAATTTTCCTCTATCAATCCAAGGAAATGTAAGAAGAGCTAAAACTGTCCCTGTGGGAGTAAGAAAATATATTTTTTCTCATGGATCCTGGCAGGGATGATGTCTTTAAACATGGACACAGTTTAAGTAATTTTTAAACATTAATCTGTTAGGTCCAGAAATAGGTGTGTTTGTAGTCTGGTGAATATTTTATAGAATTAATTACAGCAGTTAAAATCTACACACAAAGTTTATATTTAAAGTGCAAGGAAAGAAAAAAGAAATCTCAGAGACATCACCTATTTCTATCCACATCTATTCCATTATTAATACTTATTATGTTGTATATACTTATTAGAGATAGCTTTTAAAACTAATTTTAATAATAATAATATAATTTTTAAATGGAAGACTAATTTCATTAGTGTAAAAACAATTCAGGGTTCCATGTGAAGTGACAATGGGAAGCACTCAGACACGAATGAGGAAGGCTCAGAGGAAGCAAGGATGGTGCCTACAAAGAGAACACAGATGCAAACGACACTGGTATGGGCTTTCTCTCTGGGTATCAGGAGTGTAGCTCCAGCAATGTTAATTCAATATTTAGGGAAATGCTGATCAAATCAGAGAGAAACCTTGAGAATTCACAGATGGCTGTTGTAGTCTTCATGGTCATCAGTCCTTTCAACTTCCTCCTTTCAGGTTGGAGTAAGGTCAGAGAGACTACATGACTTCCCATCACAGAGGTGATGGCTTGCACATGGCCTGAGTTAAAGACACTATTCACAGTTAACAGGAGGCTGGTAGACTGGGCTGGATGTGTGTAGGAAGGAGGATGAGGAATATTTACAGTAACTCTGAACTCTAAGGACATGGGTGATGTGCACGTGTGAGACAGCGAGAGACTGAGCAGTCTAGGGACACAACAGTGTGAGTGAACCAAGGTGAATTGTGTACCTCAGATTTTTAAATAAATGTATTATTAATTGTATATACAAGTAAGTGGATGACAAGAGCAAAATTGACTTTTAATTCACACGTTCAAAATGTACACGTTGCATTCAGAAAAGCAAATTTATGAGCCACAAGATGATTGTTTCATAAATTTACTACCTATTAATTATAACATAATTAATGAATTATTCTAAGCAGATATTTATTATCATGAACATTGGTGCCAGCATTCCAAAGGTTGGTAACTGCAGGCAATCTGTTTGGAACTGAAGTCAGAAAGCCAATGAGACGCTGCTTCCTCCTTAAGAGAACATACAGTCATAACTCCCGGTCAGTGTGTTTCTCCTTTTGTATCTGGAGCTGTAATAGTTCAACCTCCAGAGTCAGCTTGTAGATCTCCAGAGCCATTTTCAGGTCATGTGAATTTGGCACATGCTGCATAGTCTTGTTGCCTGTAAACTCAGGCTTAAGGTCTTTAGAGGCCTCCTGAAAGAGATGCAGGTTTGAGGCAGCAGAGAGTGGCTTCACCTGATTATCAAGAAATAGGACAACAGTATATTAGGTGGTCTAGAAAAATAGAATGCAGTATTCCTAGGTTTATGGGAGCTCACTTTTTAACGGGATTCAGTATTTTCACATACTCAAATGAAAATAGAAAAATGTTCTATGCCAACTCCCCAAATGACATGAGAAAAAAAAAAGCAGGTTCTCTGAATGACTTAGAAATGATCCACAGGAGCCAGGGGTCAGCACTATTGGCTGGGAAAAGCATTTTAGTGTTTGATGGCACAGAAGTTCTTAATCTGTGTTACTTACCCGCTCACATCTGGGCACCTCTGGATACCAGGTTCCATTCTCTGAACAAGTGATGCTTTGGGAACCCAGCATGGCAAAGCCAGAGTCACATTGGATGGTAACATTTTCAGACTCATCATACTGGTCTTTCTCATCAGACAGCGTTCCATTTCCTATCTCTGGTTTCTGACATAGAGCTACAGTGAAAACAAGTTTTAGATAATTGCGATCTGAGGAAAAAGACATAGTAATAGTCTACAGTACAAAAAAATGAACTGAACTTGAAGTAGCTTATTCCATTTTCCATTTATTTATTAGCAAAATGTTGAACATTTGTGACAGTGTATGCATATAATATGATTTTGACTTAAGTCTCAAGATACTCCTGCTAAGTGAGTATATTATCTTTCTGTTTTATCAAAAAGAAGATTCAAATACAGAAAAGGTAAGAAATTTGTCCATAAGTGTAAATGTTTAAACAATAACATGACAGGATATTTTAAAACTGTATATGACCCCAGACTCTCCTGTGATATAGTAACTCTTAATACAAACAGTACTGCAAGACTCTGGTCATAAAGCTCTGATATTTTTATTTGTACAGAGGGAATACTGTGTCAAATCATAAGTTACTGCAAATGTAGCTCTCCTAATATAAATATATAAACATAACATAAGACTTAATCCTCAATCTTCCTGCTCCCTACAACTAGGCACTGGGTTTTCTCAACATACATCATCTACATCATGGTAGGTGGTACTTGGGCAGAAGTTCTGATGGCAAAACAAACCTGTCACTCTAATGTTTGAAAGCAGATCAGCATAGCCTGCATCGATGCCAGAACAACTTTTATTGAAATTTTTCTATAGGACCATGCATGTTTGGTCCCCGGAATATTTCTGAAAATATATATATAAAGAAAGTAACAGTATGAGCTGCCTCAAGAAAGTTCATACTTGTGACTGAGAGAAATAAGTAGAGGGAAGTGATGTTGTGTATAGATTTTATGATTTTGTATGGAACATCATCTGTTTATATTTTTTATTTAAACTAGACAAAATTGGCTCTATCAGAAGACTGTGAGAAGTTCAGGTAGGCCACTTACCTGCCCCCCCCCTCTCTCTCTCTCCATCCTTCCATCCTCCTCCCAACCCACTCCCCCCCATGCCCTCCTAGCTTCCTGCTAGCCTCCAACTAGTTCAGAGACTCCACATTCAATCAGAGACCACACAGACTGTTAACCAGGCAAAACTTCCAGAGGTGGGACTTGGACACCAACCCAGTCACAAACCTTCAACCTGTAATCTATCCTGCCTGCTAGTTGTACTAGGGCAATGGTCACAGAACTTGGCACAAAATGTGTGAGAGTGGCCAACCAGTGACCGGTCTACCTTAAAATCCATACCACACAAGAAAGCCCGTGCCCAACACTGCCTAAACAACCAGGAATCAGAGGCTGGATGGCCCAGAGACCTATGATAGAGAAAAATCAATAAAATGCTTCCTAATGATATCCTTATGTACTTATAGATGGTGCTTAGCCCAGTTGTCATTAAGGATGCTACCAGTGGTAGCTGATAGGTTCAGATACAGAGACACACAGCCAAACAGTAGGCAGAGAGGCAACCTAATTAAAGACCTCCATTGGGCCTCTCCCCTTGGAGCATGGGGAACTTCATGGAAGAGGGGAAGAAAAAATATAAGAGACAAAGGGGTCGAGGAAACCAGGCTAATGAAGCCCAAGGACATCAACTAAGCAGAGTTCATAGGGATTCAGAGACTGAAATTGCAATCACGGACCCTGCATGGGTCTGTGCTAGGTCCTCTGCATATATGTTATAGTTGTTAGCTTGACATTTTTGTGGGACCCCAACAGTGGAAATGGGGTGTCTTTCTGTCTCTTTCATCTGTTCTTGAGACCCCTTTCCTCCTGGGTTCTGTCACCCAGCCTTGATATGAAGGTGTGTGCCCAGTCTTATTTGATTTTGTTATGCTATATTCAGTGGATACTCCTGGGAGGCATTTCTGCTCATTTCTGAAGAGAAATGGAGGCAGAATGGATCAGGGAGAGAGGGGAGGTGGGATTGTGAGGGGCAGGTGGGAAAAAATGGAAGGTTGGAAACTGCCATGGGCATGTACGGAGAGCAAAAAGTTAAAGCAGAAAGAAGAAAGAAAAGAAAAGAATCTCATAGCATTACAAGAATGAAAGAAAAAAAACAATGAAATGTTGTGTCTGTCATCTGGCAGGGAGTAAGTTTGCTATCCAGGCCTGAGAGCAATTCTGCCCCTGTGGTCCTGGGGTGGTAAGGAGACGTCGTTACCTTTACACCATGGAGCTGTCCCTTTCCACCGTGAAAAGCTGCAGGAGATGACTGCCTTTCCAACCAGTCTGTATCCTTCATCACATTTGTATGTAACCAGAGTTGTCTTGTAGTAGACCCTACTAGTATAATATCCATGGGCAATGGCAGGCGGTAAATCACAGTCTTGATGATGAAACAAGGGAGAGAAGGTGAGCTTGTAAGATGTGTCAAACAGCACTTCTCAGGATTTATGTATCTTGGATGTTTCATGCTGGGCTTCTTTCTTCCCTACCTGTAAGATCACTGGACCAAAGCCATGCACTTGTCCTACCTTCCTGGACGTCTTAGGTTCAGGAACGTGGATGCTTCAGACCATACACTGGAATCATTTGGATTGTGTATTTTCTCCTGTGACCTATAGGTTAAAGGCTTAGCTCCCAGATGATACTATTGGGCGGTGTTGGAAACTATGAGGTGGGGCCTCATGGGAGGTCCTTAGGTCACTAGGGGCTTGTTCTTTGTGGAGAATGTATATCTCCAGCGCTCTCCTCTCTTTCTGTGTTCTCTGGCTCATGACTGCACAAATTGTTTTGCTCTAGCTTACACCCCTGTCCAAAGCAATGGGGTCAATAAAAACCAAATCTGAAACAAACTGAACCTTTCCTCTAGGTAAGTTGATTGTCTCCCGTGTCCGAGGTACTAACAGAAAGCTGACAACAAACATTAGTCCCTTTTCCTTCCTTTTACAGACAATTCATTTACAGTGTTTGGGGTCCATTTTTTACACAAAGGCTGGATCCCATTCTAGGTTACACCTTGTCTATGGTGTACAATATACGACGGACTCCATATTTAATAGTAAGATGTGTAAAGGATGCCATTTTTTTTCCACTAAAACATTTAGGATAGTCAAGTTAAAGACCCTAGTGATACAGAGAGCGGCTGTCTGCTTCCCCTGCTTTCCTGACGACAATACAAAGTTTCACAAAATCAATCTCTCAAACCTTTGCCCTCTCCATGTCTAAAATAAAGGTGTGTGTTGTCTTGCTGCTTGTCAACACAGACAGATCCCAGCAGGATGAGAGGAATGTGGGGACAGACCATAGTGCTTGATCATGGCGATTCCTAGCTTTGAGACTAGAACTTACATCTCTTAGTTATCCGACTCGTTGTTAAAACAGTAGTTGAGACAAAGTTCCAAGCTATTGCTTTGAAAGAGTTAATTCCTGGGTGTTTCTTTTGGAAAATGTTCTTAAACTTCTTTCTATTTTTAATCTTACCAACTGGTCTGTTGTTTCGGTAGAGTGACTCTACCACAGACTTTGGAGGGCTGTGGGAAGTTGTATTTTCCTCCCTTTGATACACATGCATAAAATATGACAAAGATGTCAGGGCACCTGCAATCTCTGAGTCATCGCTCTCTAGCTAAACAGCTCACCCATCTCCCCCAAGAAAAATGTTTACTGCATCATGCTTTGTTTTAGAAGAAAAAATAAAAATGGTGACTTTAACATTGTGATAATGAACAAAACAAGACACAGAGCAGCCATCTGGAAAGGAGCACCGAGAAAGTCCACACCCAGCAAGGAGGACCTTGAGTCAAATGAGCAGTACCCTGTGCTAGAACTCTATTGTAGTCACAAGCATTGCAGTAAATGTATCCCAGAAGTGTGGGAAATTAATCAGAGTAGAAAGGGGCCATGAAGGGACTAATGTCATTTGGCCCAATAAAAGGCATAATCTCAAGACAAGTAGGATAGTCAATCCCTATAATTTCAGTACTGGAGGCCAGGCAAGAGGTTGGGTCTATGACTGCCTGAACTACAAAGCAAAATCTTATCTTATGAAATGATGGTTTAAAGTCACAGCTCCTTCCAAGGGTTCTTTGCTTACATCAGTTTCAAGCCTATGATACTGGCTGAATAAGGTTAATGTTATCTAAGTTTTATTTCACATATGTTCATCATTGACCTATCATTTTACTTTTTCAGTTGGGTGTTTCTGTTTCTGGCATCAGGGTTGTACAGGCTTAGCGAGAAGACAAGGAAGAGTTCTCTCTTTTTCTATTTTACATAAAAGCTTAAAGGGTATTGCTATTACTTATAATTCCAAGTTTGGATAGAAAGAATTTTTAACTTATTCAAGTTATATCCCTGCTCCTCCCAGTTACCTCCCCCACAATCCTTCCCCCACTCCCCTCCCCTTCTCCTCCGAGTAGGTGTCGTCCCCCCCCCCCCATATCCCTCTACTCTGGTACTTTTCTCACAGTGAGGCCAGACAAGACAGCCCAGCTTTGTCTCTCTAAAGAGTTAAGTAAAATAGTAAAATGCCAGCGTTTGTATTTTAATTAGCATGCAATTTTCATCTGCAGTGCATGGTCTTCCTTCAGGATCTCAATAGTCCGTGATGTGACTGTCCCACTGATGTTTGAAGACGTCCCTATTATAGACAGCTTCAGCACACAGAGTCCAATCTTAGAGTCTCTAGCATCAGGATGATTTCATTATAGACAGACCCAGATCAATATTTTCAAGTATATAGATTATGAGCCCTCTATAGTCTGAAAAGGTCTGCTTGCTTCCTGATAGTAGGATGGGCAAGAGGAAATCAGACCAGATGCCTGGCTACTGACATCTGCTTCATTTAAGCTTTACACAGCACAGAACTTGGGAAAATTCACAATATTCAATAACAGACCATCCCAAGCATATCTTTTACCCAACAGCAATGGGTACTACCATTTATGAGTGCTCATAGGGTTAGTGTTGTTGCTAGTTCAATTCAATGGCCTTTCAATATTTCTATCAAGTATCTATGGACTCACTGAACAAATGCTTCTCAACTTGTTGTAACTCCTTTGATTCTTCTCCAAGACACAGTGAATGGTTTCTTTACTAATTTTAGTCATCTTAATAGATGCCACTCCAGGATAGAGACTGCCTGCTACTTACTTATCCAGCTGTTACAGAAGCCCCAAAGATCTAAAGGCTCGCAGTGCTTCACAGGTACAATAATAAGAGTCCCAGGCGTCAGAGAGGTCTCCTCCCCTTAGCAATTGTGTGTGGCCTTGACAAGTCACTCAACTTCTGAAGGTGTTTCCTCTCCTGCCAAATTAGAGCAATAACACTGCCCACAATTGACTTATTGTCTGAGTTCTTTTTATGAATGAAGACTAGTTGCAACTTAATATTAAAACTTAATCATTCTTAAAATGATCCACAAGTTAATCGTTTTAGAGTGTCTCATCCACATAATACTTTTATACAAATCCTAGAAAGGCACATTTTATTATCCATCTTTCAAAATCATTTTATTAGACAACTACCAATAAGCTGCCAAAAAATTAATGAAGCATGTGTACCAATCTTTGACATCGACAGTACCAGTGCCTCTCCTTAGGAGTAGAGTGTGAATGTCTATGTGTGACAGATGACCTGGCAAGGAGTACTAAAATCCTCCTCCTCTTTCCAACAAGAAGACAAGATAAGATTATTGATCCAAATTTAAATATTTGTGATTCAGAATCTAGACATGCAAGTATGTCCACACAGATATACCCGAGTATCTTTAGATGCCAACTGTGAAACTCTTCGTGGTCCAGACTTACCGAACTCACAAGTCGGGAGAGAACTCCAGCTTCCATCACCTTGACACTGGATGATATGTCTGCCTCTGAGGACAGTCCCATTCAGGCAGGCCAATGTAACAGAGTCTTTGTGTGTATAGGTAGCTTTATATCCAGAAACAATTACGCCATGTAAAATATTTGGCTGAGAACAGATGATCTCTATGAGAATTATGAGAAAATATAAGTACATTTTGAAAGACAGAGCATATAGGGCAGTGGTTCAATAGGTAAGTGCACCTCAGTAAAGGACCTAAGTTCTAATCCCCAGAACCCACATAAAAATCAGGCATGGTATCATTCACTTGTGATTCCAGTGATCTTATGCTAAGAGACTGCCCTGAAGCTAAAAGAATAGTGATCCTGGTGTATGCATTTTAGAAGCAAAGCCAGACATGGGAGAGTGTACCTTTCATCCCAGTCTTTGGAAAACTAGAGCTACCTGATGAGACTCTGTCCCAGGGTAGGAGGGGGAATGCCTCAACTTAGAAGAAGTTCAGTACCAACCTCCTAGGTTGTCCTCGAACCTCTACATACATACAATGCACTCATATACCTGCACACACACCATAAATACAGACATATGCACTCACAATCACACATACACACATCATATACATTATCACAGATAAGCTAAGATATAACTTAGTATAAGGATGCCTACCAAGTATACATGAGACCCTAGGTACTACAAAAAACAAACAAATAAAAAAAACATGTCTTGGCAAATTAACAGATACATAGTAATGAGAATATTATTGAAGACAGAAGACTAGGGGAATGCCTCTGAAAACACTAGTGAAGAAGTCAGAAGTGTGTGTGTGTGTGTGTGTGTGTGTGTGTGTGTGTGTGTGTGTGTGTAATTTAGAAATAACGAGCTTTAGAAATCCACAAAGTAATTGCAAATGATGCCAGAAAAAAGCAGCAGAGTGCAGAAAAGTCCCTTGGCACAGAGAAGCAAGTCTAAGATAGTCTCCCCTACTCGGTTCTCTGTGGATTAATGAAGTAGAGTCAGCCAAAAGATAAGCCACACAAAAAGTTGGGAATTTTGACTCGCAAAACAAGCTGAAAACCTTCATGACTCAAATCCAGTTGTAGATTTTGATGGGACAGGGATTCCTCTGGCAGATGGCTCAGACATGAAGAAAAGTCCCTTTTGTCACAGGACTATGTGACTTTGGAGGCAGCAGCAGAGCAGAGTAGGCACAATCTTGCAAGAAAATCTATTCCTACAACTGAGCTGCCCTCTGGGCCTGAGGTAAAAATCAGCCACAGGTCAGGGAGCCTTAGTGTAGCCTGCTGCAGACCCTATGTGAGGAAAAGCCCAGAGCAGTAACCATGGATACAGGAAGATGAGCGAAGGATTCTTCCGATCTTTGTTAACACAGTGAAGATAATTCCCTGTAGGCCTGCCAGCAAGGCTCTGTTTCAGGTGATTCTACATTTGCTCAAATTGGTAATTAACTCTAATGACCACTGATCAAGTCGAAAAATCTAAGAGTCCACATCACAGAAGAAAGAAGGAAGAAAATAGAAAAACTATACAGAATCTACTCAATTGAATTATAGGAGAAAATTTCCCAAAGATAAAGAAAGATTTCAAATAAAAGAGGCATTTAGAATCCAAAATAGACATGACAAAAGAAGGATCCTCTGCAGTGTATATCATAGCCAAGATAGAAACAGTGACTGAAAGGAAAAAGCCACTGACTCAAGGGTAAAGACACTTTCTGGCCAAGCCTAAGTACCTGAATTCAATCCCAAGAACCCACATGGTGGCCAATTTCCCTGATTAAAACAGGCTTTAATATGGCAACTACTCAGAAAATTGACAAGACTGAGTTATACCACGCCTGGGCATATATCCAGTGGCTGCCCCATTCTACCGAAAGGGCATGCGCTCAAGTATGTTCATTCATAATGGCCAGAAACTGGAAACAACCTAGGTGTCCCTCAAGTGAAGAATGGATGAAGAAAATGCGGTACAATTACACAATGGAGTACCATTCAGTTGTTAAATCCAACTACCTCATGAGACTTGCAGGCAAATGAATGGAACGAGAAAAAATCATCTTAGAGTGAGGTAACCCAGACCCAGAAAGACAAACATGGTGTATACTGAATTATAAGTGAATATTAGCTCTAAAGTAAAAGACAATCATATATATGGTCCACAGACCCAGAGAGGCTAAGTAACAAGGAAGGTTTAAAAGGGAATGCAAGGATCTCCTTAGGAAGTAGAAGTAGAATAGATTACATGGGTGGACTGGAGGCGGGCAAAGTTGGGAAACAGGGGGGATCAAGTGGAGAAAGAGAGAAATATTGGGATAAACACATGGAATTGGGGACATTTCAGGGGCAAGGTGGAAACTGAATGGATGTATGAGAGTAACCCTAGCAAAGACTCCTAGTAACAGGGAACACACAGCTCGAATCAGCCATCGTCTGTAACCAAGCAAGGCCTCAAGTGGAGGGACTGGAACACCAACCCTGCCTACAGAGTGTGCTGGGACCACAGCCTGGCATAATGGCCATCAAAGAGACCAGAGAGACTTCATCCAGTAACAGATGAGAGCAGATGCAGAGTCTTACAGCCAAACATTAGGTGGAGCTCAGGAAGTCCTGCTGAGGAGGGGGAGGAAGGATAGAGGAACCAGAGGGGTCGGAGAAACACCATAAGGACATAGCTCACAGGTTCAACTGACTGGGACTCATTGGGGCTCACAGAGATCAGGGGAGCTCGTAGGGGCTGACCTATGTCCTCTGCATATATGTTACAGCTGAGAAGTCTGTTCTTGTAGGAGCCATAGAAATGGGAGTGGGGGCTGTCCCTGGCTCTTTGCCCACTTGTAGGAGGACCCTTTTCCTCCTACTGGGTTGCCTTGTCCAGCCTTGATGTGATGGAATGTGTCTGGTCTTATTGTAGTTTATTATGTAGTGTTTGCTTGATTTCCCTAGGAAGCCTGCTCTTTTCTGAAGGGAGGCAAAGGGAGCAGGAGTTTTGGTGAGAAAGGAGGTGGGGAGCAGAGTCTAGAAGGAGGGAAAGGAGGGGAACGTGTGGTCAAGATGTATTATATGAGAGAAAATTTTTAAAAAACTATAAACCAAATTTAAAAAACCCATTAAAGTGATCATATGCCATGACCAAGTTGGCATCACTCCAAAGATCCAATGTTGTTTCAACATAGGTAAATAGCTAAGGGTAATAATATTTAGCACATAAATAGACTTAAGTACAAAAATCACATGGTCATCTCAAGTGATACAGATAAAGCCTTCAACAAAGCTCGACATCTCTGCACGATAAAAGTCCTGAAAAAAGTAGGAATCCGAGGCCCACACCTCAACATTACAAAGGCTATAGACAGCACATTTGTGTTTGCCAGGGTCTCTGCAAACGTCATGGCCAGCACAGTGTCAATCCAGAAAAGGCAAGAAGGAAATTCAGCTTCTCATGACTCAGGGGCTGCTGATGGTTCCAGGCCATGCATTTCAGGCCTATTTAAGCACAGAATAATTTGGGTAAACGTTTCCTTGTGACAAATAACTCAATCCCATATGCACAACAAAGCTTAAGACATGAATACATTGAAACTCTTGTAAAGTTCAAGTGTTATCGTCCATAAAGATGAGTTTTATAGATTAACTGAGCAAGTAGGCTTAAGGTAAACAATCCTCGTGATAAAGATCTGGAGGAGGGTAGTGATCTAGACTGACTGAGATAGACAAGCTCAGGAAAAGGGTCTGAGGCAATCAGTGTGGCCTACCCGTGCAGATGGTGCAGAGGTCACCAGGCTATTAACTACATCCATTCCTAGTCTGCTGGTTGGGAGATAGGTTATACATCTTTCTCTTTGAAGAGACAGCCCTGCATGTTTTAACATTCCTGGTCTCCTTGGTGCTTATGTGTGAACACAGGACTTATGTGCTTCCTATCCCTATAGCCAACATCATACTAAATAGGAAAAAAAAAAAACAGTACTTCCTCTAAAATCTGGAGGGAGGCTAAGGTGCCTACTCTTGCCACTCTTATTCAGTGTAGTGCTTGAAACCCTGGCTGGGGCCATAAGACAAGCATAAGAAACAAAAAGAACACAAGTGGTCTGGAGAGATGGCTCAGCGGTTAAGAGCACTGACTATTCTTCCAGAGGTCTTCAGTTCAATTCCTAGGAACCACATGGTGACTCACAACCATCTGTAATGAGATCCGATGCCCTTTTCTGTGTCTGAAGACAGCTACAGTGTACTCATCTACATAAAATAAATAAATCTTTTTCTGAAGAAGAAGAAGAAGAAGAAGAAGAAGAAGAAGAAGAAGAAGAAGAAGAAGAAGAAGAAGAAGAAGAAGAAGAAGAAGAAGAAGACAAGTAGTAAAGGAAGAAGTCAAAGTCGTCCCTGTTTGCTGATGGCCTGTCCTATATAAAAACAAACAAAAACACTTCAAAGACTTTGCCAGAAAACGCTTAGGACTAAGAGTCCTGATACTTTCAGTCCAAGAGCAGGATATAAAACCACATACATATTGATAGTTCTAAATAGAAGGTGGTGATGTGCTCACTCCCAGACAAAGGATACAATTTATTTTTCTTTCTTCTACTAAAGAGATTGCAAGACCACACTTCCATATGGAAGTGCCATGAGACCATTGTCACCTGGACTGCTAAGCTCTGTTCTAAGTTGTTGGCATGTCCAGAATGCTTTCCAGGCAAGAATGCCTATTTGTAGCTAACATCTTAGAACAGATTATAGATGAATAAGAAGAAACTTTTATGTTACCAAATCAATGTGACATGGTGTTACTTGCAACTTAATGCATTGAGTAGCTCTTAGCCAAATAATAGATGCATCTACACACTCATAAATTTTTATCTTTTTAAATCATTCTACTTCCCACAATAAATTTACATTCCATTTTTAAAAAGTAAAATGTAATTGAAACAATTGAAAACAATACATCCCTGTGTGTGACTTACTTTCACAGGTAGGAGGGCTTGAGCTCCAAACAGGTACTGTTTCGTTCACCACAGTGCAGCCTATGAAGCGGCTGCCAACGAGCCTGAAGTTGGGATCACAGGTATAGGAGACTCCTTGGGCATATGGGTAAAAATCTTCTGTACCACTGTGCTTCCCGTTGCTGATGTCTGGAGGGGGCCCACACTTTACAACTGATAAATTAGTAAAAGAGAAAGAAATGTTCAGGGACAGGCATCATAGCAAAGATAGAATTCTAGCAAATGTATATGGAGGGTACAAATTTCAGTGAGGATGCACAGAATCATTCCTTAAGACACGTATGTGTTTATCCAAGTCAGAAAAATCTCTACTTACCTACACATTCTGGGAGAGGATTACTCCAGGCAACTCCTTTGCCTTGGACCTCACAAAAACTAGTGGATGAGCCAACTAAGATAAATCTAGATAAGAGAAGGTCAGAGGTATAAATGGAACTCACACTTTATATGAATTATAATTCATATATATGATATGAAGATGACTAAACAGAAAGACATTAAAATGAAGAAATGTTGTTTTCTCAGCTAAGGAGTCATAGAGAGGATTTTTGGGACAAAACTAGAACAAAATGTAATGACACAAATGTTTGAAAATGCCACCAGAAACCCATTTCTTTATATGTTAAAGATTAGCTTAAAAGTCAAAAAGTGTAGTGACACATAGATAAAAAAACATCACAATAAAACCCATTACTCTTTATGCTAACTGACTTAGTTAGGGTTTTACTGCTCTGAACAGACATCATGACCAAGGGAAGACTTATAAAGAACAACAAAGCAAGACAGGAAACAAGCTGGGCAAACTCCTAACTCTATATCTCCATGTATGATGTCAAAGCGGTCTTCAAATTTTCAACTCCTTTTTTTAAATCTTTGTTGACTGCAACAAATTCCTTTCTCCTCAGCTGGTTCAATTAACTCCATTAGCAGCTTTCTTCAGCAGATATCACAAGGCTCTGGCATCTCAAACATCTTGGGACCTCCAAGGCACCTTCAACAGTTACAGCTTCTTGTTTCAATGTCTGGACTTGAGTCACATCTCCAGCTCTGCTCTCTGTAACATTCTAGGCTCTGTTAACTCCAGTCCTCTGCTGCTGCTATTCTTGGTGATCTCCAGTACACTTTGGGTGTCTGTTGCCTCTCATAGGCTCTCTTCATGATGCCAAGCCGCAGCTTCTTTGCATGACCCCTTCAGTCCTGGACCATCAACTGCTACTGAGGCTGCACCTTCACCAATGGCCTTCTGCAGCCTCTCACAGTGCCAAGCCTCAGCTCCTCTTCATGACTCCTTTATACCATCAAAACCAGTACCGCTTGGGTGACTCTTACAAATTACCAAGTTAAGTTGCAGCATGAGATACAACCTTGGCTACCTCTGGAACGCAGCTTCTTTGTGTTCTCAGAAAACACTTTCTAGAAGATTTCACCTCAGTGATGCTGGTCTCTTCTTAATCACCACTAATCTCTTACCTCCAGCTAACCAGCATCAATTGTCCCAGTAGTCCCTTCTATTCTTGACTCAAATGTCAGAGACACATAGTTGAAGCTGCTGATTTCTGCTGCTTGCTGGGGCTGGAACATGCTCCCCCCACACACACACACACAAACACACCCTGTTCTATTACATCATCACCAGTTTTCTGTTTTCCAACTCATTCCAATTGCCTAAGCTTGGCTGTCCTGGAACTTGCTCTGTATATTGACCTTGAACTCAGAGATCTGCATCCCTCTCTCCTGCATACATACATTAAAGGTATGTACCATCATGCCTGGATTTAATCTTTTCTTCACCTAGAACTTGGCTCTGTTTCAGGCTGGACTTGAACTCAGAGATATGCTTGGTGTTATCTCCTGGAATTAAACGTGTGTACCACCATGCTCGGATCTAAATTTAGTTGCATACAATCTTGCCCCAAAGTCACATTCCCTTAATATGTCATATCCTAGAACATAGGATTCAGCTCTATTCTACTTTCTGGTGCCTCTTTAATACTTAAACCATATATATTGTATTTTTCTTTCTCAGCTTGTTATGCTTGTTCAAAATGCTCTTCATGAGACTTAACCAGAGAACAAGGTCTCTCCTGGGTTTTTGTTTGTTTGTTTTTGTTTTTGAGACTTTCTTTGTCAATGAATTAGTATAAATCCCTTTACCTTACCCTCAGGTAGTCTCTTCAGACAAGGGCAAAAAGCAGCCACATTCTTCACCAAAATAACAGAAAAATCGTCTCTAGGCCGCATACTAAAACTCTTCTCTACTGAAACCTCTTGAGCCACATCTGCATAGTTCAAATCACTGCCAGCAACCAAGTCTTCCTTATTCCTACTAGGATAGTCTATTAAGCCCCACTTAAGCATTCTACCACTTTCCAAATTCAAAGTCCCAAAATCCACACTCTTCCAAAGAAAAGTATGGTCAGGCCTGTCACAGCAATATCCTACTCCTGATACCAACTTCTGTCTTAGTTAGGATTTTACTGCTGTGAACGGACACCATGATCAATGAAACTCTTATAAGGACAACATTTAATTGAGGCTGGCTTACAGATTCAGTCCATTATCACCAAGGCAGGAGCATAGCAGCATCAAGGCAGGCATGGAGCAGAAGGAGCTGAAAATTCTACATTAGCTTCTGAAGGCAGCTAGAAGACTAGGCTCTGTGCAGCTAGGATGAGGGTCTTAACACCCACACCCACAGTAACATATCTACTCCAACAAGGTCACAGCTACTCCAACAAGACCACACCTCCAAAGATTGCCATTCTCTGGGCTAAGCATATTCAAACCATGACACTAACTTAAAAATTTAATTCAATTTTTACTAAGATTATCATACATTGTAAAGAAGTATTTCATAATACATTTAAAGCAAAAGTTACAAGCAATCTACATATTAAAATTAGTGTACATGTGAAAATCGTACATTACTTGGCAGCAAAAATTGAACCAAATGCTCCTATAAAAACAAATAAAGGGACTGATGCGATGGCTCAGCAATTAAGAGCATTTCCAGAGGACTGGAGTACGGTTCCCAGCACCCACTGCAAACTCACAGTCACTTGTAACTCTAGCTCCAAGGGTTTCAACATCTATTTTTTTCAGCAACAGTCACACCCCCCACATACACACACACACACACAGAGAGAGAGAGAGAGAGAGAGAGAGAGAGAGAGAGAGAGAGAGAGAGAGAGAGAGAGGGGCACGGATAAAAAATTAAACATCTTTTAAAAAGAAATCATTAAGGGCTAGCCACATGGCATTTGCTGCCAATTCTGACAACCTGAGTTTGATCCCAGGGACCCACACTGTGGGAAAAGCAAACTGACTCCTGCAAAATGTGTTCAGTTCCACGTCTGTATCATGGCATGTATGCACCAATGTACATGCATACATATACAGATTGCATACATACATGCATGCATACATACATACACATATTACATACATATGTACACATACATAAAGTTAACTTTTTCAAGAGAGTAAGCACTAGTTCTAGAGGTCTTTACACATAGTCCCAGCAACCTTGGAGAATTGACTGGAGGCTTTTGAGTTTGAGAGCAACTTGAGCCACTTAATGAGATCTTGTCTCAAGCAAATCAAGAAAACAACTTCAAGTAACCCTTGGGTTTCACACATAAAGAATATTACCTTCAGGCAGCCAAACAAGGTCTAAGTCATATATAAAAGAAGGAGATTGAGGTTAGCTTCAGCATTCTCTACATCATCATCCACCAGCAAAAAGACATAAAAAAATGGACTGCTGTAGTACCCAGAGGTTATCTGACACTTTCATACTTATCTATAATATGTTCTAATTGATGTCATCTCTGCCCCCTTTCACTCCTCCCTACCCCCATCACTCACCTTTTTCTCTGAATGTCCCATTTGTATCTTTTTGTCTTGTGATCTATGACGTTTAACTGGGTACATTGACTCTTACATATCAATGTGTCAGACAAATCTGAAACCCCACTCATGAAGGTGAAAAGGGAGTTTATTCTGAAGGCCAGCATGGCTAATACTGGTTATCCAGGGACAATTGGATCACTTATGCACAATAGTAGTTCGTAACTATACTTTTACAAAGGCAATAGAACACTGTTCCAAACAGCAAAAGACTGGAAATACCCATGACTCCAAAGACTTCAGTCATGACACAACCATACAGTAAAACTCTCTGCAGTTGTAAGGGGAAATTAATGAAGAACCTCTCTACATACAAGCATAGAATATGCCTATGATTTACTGATGAGTATAATAGTCAAATGTGATTCAAAACTACATTTTCCCCATTCTTTTTTGAGGGTGTGACCACTCCCATGTTCCAGTTAGTGGCACTGCTCCTATGCACATATGGGCAGCACTGATACGCTTAGTGAACTGTAAAAAAAAAAAAAAAAAAAGTAAGCAAACAAACAAAACCATGAAGTTGGGAGAAGAGGACATGTTGTGGGGAATATAGGGAAACTGGAAGGGGAAATAGGGATATCTATGATCCGATTTCATTGTATGCATGTATGACATTCTCACAATGCGTTGTGCAACTCTCAAGAATACATTAGAATATTAAAAAACTGAAACCAGCTGGGTTTAATGATGCAAACCTTCAATCCTAACACATACGAGGCAGAGGCAGGTGGATCTCTGCAAATTTAGGGCCAGCCTGGTATATATGGAGTTCTAGACCAGTGATGGTTACATAGTGAGACCTTGTCATTATGAATGAGCCATTCATGATGAATTCAAATACATATATGGAAATATATATTTATGAATCTATTAATTCAAATTTAAATATATATGTATATAATTAGATCATTTTTAATAATTTAAACATGTGCTGATCTCTTGGCTTGTATTTGAATGAGGAAACACTACAAAGATACAAAAAAAACTGAAAAAAAAATTCTTTTTTTAGGACAGGAAGGAATGGGGCACATGGAGATGGGATCGAAGTGAGAATTCTCAATACATACTCTACATCACTTCAAAATTTGAAAGTAGCTATTTTTAATGTTAATTTAGAAGAATTTTTTAATTTTTATTTTTAAATTTTATTTTTATTTAGTTTTTATATCTCAATTGCTCCCCTCCCCCCAGCCCCCATGTCACAGAGTCCTCCATGCCCCCTCCTACAGAGTCCCTTAACCCCTGATCTCCTCTAAGATGGTGGGTCCCCTTTGAGTAAGCCTCCACCCCACCTCTCATAGAAGAATTATTAATAAAATACCTCACACTTACCCTTCCCGGCAGCCGAATTCTAACTGTGATCCAAAAGCGGAACTCTTGATGTTTACATATCCATTATCTAAATATCCTGGATGCTGGCAATGTTTTCCTAAAGAAAAGTCAAAATGATAGTAAGTGATTCCCACCACCCGCAGGCACTGCAATTAGAAACTAGCAGGTCTGTGTCCACCTCCACACCCAGAAAGGACTAATGTTTAGAGGCATGTTTGTCTGGGTCTGACTCACTGAAGTTTTGTTCTGGAAGGCAAGTGAACACAAATTTTGATTTCTTCATTTTCACCCTGGTATATTTTTATCAAGAACCATTTCTTTGATTGTATGTGTGTGTGTGTGTGTGTGAGAGAGAGAGAGAGAGAGAGAGAGAGAGAGAGAGAGAGAGAGAGAGAGAGATTATATGCTGTTACTGTTGGTCTACAGTATGTAATGTATTCCCTACTCACAGTGAATTAGCTGATCTTCCAAATCCATGAGATATTTTGTTTTGTGCACTGTTTTACTTAATTTTTAAAATTAGTATAAAAAATAGCGGGTTTCATTATGACACTTTTATATATAAATATTTACTAGTCATTGTGGTCATTGTCCTTTACCTAATGTATGTATGTATGCATGCATGCATGCATTATGTAGGTAGGTATTATGTGTGTAAGTATGCATGTAGGTATTGGATGCATGGATGTATATGCATGTATTTTTTTTAAATCTAGATTCTGCATATAAATACAAACATTCACCATGTGTTTGAGGTAAGATTACTACTTTCTAGCCATTTAATCCTTAGATTTTTTTTAAGATGTATTTATTATATGTAAGTACACTGAAGCTGTCTTCAGACACACCAGAAGAGGGCATCTGATCTCATTACAGAAGTTGTGAGCCACCATGTGGTTGCTGGGATTTGAACTCAGGACCTCTGGAAGAACAGTCAGTGTTCTTAACCATTGAGCCATCTCTCCAGCCCTCCTTAGATATTTTTATCAGTATTATTATCATTACTATTTTTACTATCATTGTCGTTGTTATTATCGTTTGGGTTGAGGTGCAGGTGTGCACATGCTACAACATACATGTGGAGGTCAGAGAACAACTCTGGAAAGTCAGTTCTCAGCTTCCACCTTCACATGGGTACAAGGGATCAACCTTAGGTCACCTGCTTTCTTATAGAATCCAGAATGACCAGCCCAGGGATGCCACCACCCACAATGAGCTGGGCTTTCCCCCATAAGTCACTAATTAAGAAAATGCCCTACAGACTTGCCTATAGCCAGATCTAGCTACTGTACCCAGCAAAACTCTCAATTACCATAGATGGAGAAACCAAAGTATTCCATGACAAAACCAAATTCACACAGTATCTTTCCAGGAATCCAGCCCTTCAAAGGATATTAAAGGGAAAACTCCAACACCAGGAGGGAAATTATGCCCTAGAAAAAGCAAGTAATCCTTCAACAAACCTAAGAGAAGATAACCCCAAGAACAGAATCTCAACTCTAACAACAAAAATAACAGGAAGCAACAATTACTTTTCTTTAATACAAAGAACTCAAGAAGCTGGACTCCAGAAAATCAAATTACCCTATTAAAAATTGGGGAACAATTGATGGCCAACTGGGCCATCCTCTGCTACATATGCAACTAGAGACACAGCTCTGGAGGGAAGGGGGTACTGGTTAGTTCATATTGTTATTCTTTATATAGACCAACCACAGATTTTAAGTTGAGTATTAACATGTAGTAATTATATTCATTTGTTGAAAAAAAATGGGGAACAGAGCTAAACAAAGAATTCACAACTGAGGAATACCGAATGGTTGAGAAGCACCTGAAAAAATGTCCAACATCCTTAATCATCAGGGAAATGCAAATCAAAACAACCCTGAGATTCCACCTCATATCAGTTAGAATGGCAAAGATCAAAAATTCACGTGACAGCAGATGCTGGCAAGGATGTGGAGAAAGAGGAACACTCCTCCATTGCTGGTGGAATTGCAAGCTGGTACAACCACTCTGGAAATCAGTCTGGCAGTTCCTCAGAAAATTGGACATAGTCCTACCGGAAGATCCAGCAATACCACTCCTGGGCATATATCCAGAAGATGTTCCAACTTGTAATAAGGACACCTCCTCCACTGCGTTCATAACAGCATTATTTAAAATAGCCAGAAGCTGGAAAGAACCCAGATATCCCTCAACAGAGGAATGGATACAGAAAATGTGGTACATTTACGCAATGGAGTACTACTCAGCTATTAAAAACAATGAATTTATGAAATTCTTAGGCAAGTGGATGGATCTGGAAGATATCATCCTGAGTGAAGTAACCCAATCACAAAAGAACACACGTGATATGCACTCAATGATAAGTGGATATTAGCCCAGAAACTCAGAATACCCAAGATACAATTTGCAAAACTCATGAAACTCAAGATGAAGGAAGACCAAAGTGTGGATACTTTGCTCCTTCTTAGAATGGGGAACAAAATACCCATGGAAGGAGTTTCAAAGTTCAGAGCTGAGAAGGAAGGAAGGACCATCCAGAGACTGCCCCACCCGGGGATCCATCCCATAAACAACTACCAAACCCAGACACTACTGCATATGCTAGCAAGATTTTCCTGACAGGACCCTGACATAGTTATCTCTTGTGAGGCTATGCCAGTGCGTGGCAAATACAGAAGTGGATGCTCACAGTCACACAGGGCCCCCAATGAAGGAGCTAGAGAAAGTACCCAAAGAACTAAAGGGATCCACAACCCTATAGGAGGAACGACAATATGAACTAACCAGTATTTTCCCCCCACCCCACCCCACCCCCGCAGAGTTTGTGTCTCTAGCTGCATATGTAGCAGAGGATGGCCTAGTGGGCCATCAATGGGATGAGAGGACCTTTGTCTTGCGAAGATTATATGCCCCAGTACAGGGGAATACCAGGACTAGGAAGCAGGAGTGGGTGGGTAGGGGAGAAGGGGGGGGGAGGTTATAGTGGACTTTCGGGATAGCATTTGGAATGTAAATGAAGAAAATATCTAATAAAAAATTTTTAAATGCAATAATTATATAACCTGAGACAATGGTCTAAAACTGACAAGTGCACAAGTGAGAAAAATAACTGTTGGTACTTACTGGCACAGGAGACAGAAATGTCCCATTCTCCCGAAGGTTTGCAGTAAACCATCATCCTTGATATTCCCCTACTATAGCCAGGGAGGCATTCGTATTTCAGGGTGGTGTGACTTTCGTAGTCTGTCCGATTCACGTCACTTGCTGGCAGGGCATTGGGTATAGCAGGTGGTGGACCGCATTTGCCTACACACCAAAGGGACAGGAACACCACAAGTTATTCCCTGAGATGCAGCATTTTCATGTTTCAGTAGTTTGATTTTAGAGAAAGAACAATTCTTTTCTCCTCTATCAACAAAAATCAAAAGCGTACTATTTCTTTGTCACAAATCCATGAGAGATGTGCAAATAATGTCTGTTGATAAGTGATGTCGATGATTAAAGGCTATGTTTTTATCTCTTCTCTGCTAAATAATATACTTCTTCTAAAAGGGAGACAGATGTAAGTTTCATCAGCCTATATTATCTCTGCTCAGAGTGCATATATGCAAAACCAAAAATTCCTATAAATTTGCCTTAACAGTTACAGTTCTGTTATGAATGAAACTGCATAGTGTTTCATTTGAACTGTCACAATAAGCCAGACACAGTGGTGTATAAGAAAGATTGTGAATTCAAGTCCACATTGGGCTACATAGAAGAAAAAGCAGAATTCTTGAGGTATAATACTCTTAATACTACTTCCCCTATGAGAAATGAATGGTGATACACAGCTAAGTTGCCATTTAAGAACCCAGTGGAGGGCTAGAGAGGTGGCTCAGCAGTTAAGAGCACTGACTGCTCTTCCGGAGGTCCTGAGTTCAATTCCCAGCAACCACATGGTGACTCACAACCATCTGTAATCGGATCCAGTGCCCTCTTCTGGTGTGTCTGAAGACAACAACAGTGGATTCACATATATTAAATAACTATTTTGCTTTGTTAAAAAAAAAAAAAAGAACTCAGTGAAAATATACTCCTTGCTTCTCCTTTTCAGATCAACTCCCATCCCAGGCTGCTAATTGTGTCCTGTTGCTGTTAGACAATATAGATTTATTTCAGATCCTGTTTGGGAAACAGGTGGCTTTGGAGACTTAAATAAGAAATTCTAGATTAAACACCTAGAAACTGCCGCTGTTGTGTGTGACGCTAACTCTAGCTGGCCAAATAAATTCTTTGTTGCTGAAACTGGATCTCCGCTAACTTAGCTATCTCATATTTTTAAGTCTTGTAAGTAACTGTTGGTTGTCCATCTGGACTGGTTGCCCACCACTCACCAAATACAGCAACCCAAAGAGCAGCAGTGAAGGTCATTTGGAACAAACTTGGGCCAGAGACTCTGCAGAGCGTAGAAAAGGGCCAGGCCACAGCATCTCTGTTTCTATGAAGCCTCCCATGTGCAGCTCTTGTGGGGAGCAGGGTCTGCTGCTGCTTTGCACACATTTGTTCTACCAGGAAACCTGAATTCAGTAAACAACCATTTAATCTACTTGCCATGAGAGCATTGGGATACATGCTATGATAGCCACATCTTCAAAGAAACTATAGCCTAGGTGGGAAGATAAGACATGGGCACAGATGTTACAACATGACACAGTGAGGACTCACCTCTGCAAAAGCCACCTCTAGGAAGAGAAATTCAGTCCACATGGAAAAAGGAAATGAATTTGCAGGGGTGGATACACCGGAGCCCAGTGTTATGTGAAGATAGAGAATAAATTCAAGTCAGCTGGAAGCAGGAGACAGTGTTACAATTTGGCAAATTAGGGGACCATCTCCTCTCTCCCAGTCCATTACTAACCTAACCTAAGGTTATTGAGATTGTAGATACATATTGAAGACTTAAAGGCTAACATCCATATATAAAAGAAAATATACATTAGTCTTTTGGGGTCTAGATAATCTCACTCGGGGTGATTTTTTTCCTACTAATCTATTTATCTGTGATTTCATAATGTCATCTTTCTTTCTTAACAGCTGACTAACATTCCATTGTGTAAATAACTCACATTTAATTACCCATCATTAGTCGATAGACACATAGGTTATTTCCAATTTCTGGCTGTTATGAATAGAAGAGCAATGAACATAGATGCATAAGTGTCTCTGCAGTAGGATGTAGAGTCCTGTGCATGTATGCTCAAAAGTGGTTAACTGGATCTTCTGGTAGATTGTTGTCCAGTTTTCTGAGGACACTCCACACTGATTTCCATGGGGGCTTTATCAGTTTGCACTACCACCACCAGGGAATACATTCTCCCCTTTCCCAGCATTCTCCCTAACATGTGTTGATATTTGTTTTATTGATCTTGGCCATTCTGAGTACAGGAAGATAAAATTTCAAAGTTGATTCAATTTCCATTTGGCTGATGGCTAAATATTACGAACATTTCATTAAGCCTTCCTCGACTTTTTGTGTTTGATCATTTGAGAACTTGCTATTTATTCTGTATCCCTCTTTTAATTGCATCATTTACTCTCTTGATGGGCAGGGCGTTTCTTTTTAAATTCTTTATACATAGTCTAAATAATAATCCTCTACCAGATGTGTAACTGGTGAAGATTATCTAAAAGAGGACGTTTTCTTCTTCATTCTGTAGCTGCCGTTTTACACAAATAACAGCAGCCTTTACTCTACAGAAGCATTCTAGCCTTGTGAGGTCCCATTTATTAATTGATGGTCTTAATGCCTGTGCTGCTAGTGTCTTGCTCAGAAAGTTCTTTCCTGTGCCAATGAGTTCAAGCCTATACAGCATAGTCTTAGAGATGGACAAAGAGAAAACTAGAATATGAGGGTTAAATAGGGAGGGTAATGGGAGAGGGGAATAAATGAGGGAAAATGGGGAGTGACAGCCAATATATTAAAAGCCATTTGCAAAATTATATGGAAATATGCTACTGTAGACACTTCCTAAAATATATACATTTATGGAATGAATTTAAATGGAATAACCATATAATGGGGGAGATAGTGCCCCAACTAGATACCTTATGCCACCAAATGAATATCACAGGCTATTTCTAACTAAGGCTATTGTTTGCTTTCCACCTGATGGTAAGGCCCCATTGCTGAAGACAACATTACTTATGTTGCCAGACAGAAACTAAGCTGGTACCCAGCTAGAAGCTTCACCCTTACTAACTGGCATTCATGGTGCTTGGAGGTACTATGTACACTATAGGAGGAGGAATGTATTCATCAATATCACCTTGATACAAACTCTAAGACCCACAACAGAAATCTGCCCGCAAGATATCCTGGTGCAATAGTGACACAAATGATATGGAAGGAAACAATCACTCTTTTTTATTTTAATTGGATTTAGTCTCCTTTCCATGTGATGGATTCCATATCTGGCACTGATAAATTGTCTAAGATAGGTCATGACTTAGAGTAAAATCTATTATTATTGTTATTATTATTATTATGCCCTAAGAACATAGCAATAAAATGAATCTTAGTGATACATTGCTATACCCATAGATTAGTACCTCCCTAAGCCCCAATAAGAGAAGCTTCTTCTCGCAGTTAGATTGGCATTAACACAGTCACCCAAAACTGGACAATGTGTGGAAAGTGAGACTTTACTCAGTCCTAAATGGGATGTCTTCATCAAACCCCACTTCTTCCAGGATCAGGGATCTCTGAGTAAGAGAGCTGGAAAGACTGTAAGAGCTAAAGGTAGTAAATGGCTCACTCTAAGGAAATAGTGTCATCCATACACAACTCTTAGCTTTTTACCTAAAAACAACTCTATAATACATGTAACTCTATGTATAAAAATACAAATATAGTTTTAATGAACTTTTTCTCATCTGGGCTAATGGTGATAGTGAGTCCTCCAGGACCCAAAGACCACCTAACAAAACCCTCAATACCAGACATAAGAATTCCTTTTTTGAGTTTTTATCTTGGGCTGTCCAAGAGACTCCCAAGATATACAGCCTCTTGCTATTGCCCTTTGTTATGCCTTAACAGTGAAAGGTAAGTCTCTATTGCTGAAGACACCCTACACTTCAGAAACAAGGTCAAGAGATCCCTGAAATGGAACTGATCTGAATGCCCCCTCTCTGGGGACTTAAATGTTACTAGAAGACATTGTGCAAGTTTCCAAAAAGAGGGCAAAGGCAACCAATAGCCCTACCCAGCTGTGATGCCCATGAACGCATCAATGACCAACATGACACAGTGACCCTAAGGGTGTAATAGTGGGACATAATGTTTGAAAGTAACCAGAAACTCTCCAATTGTATTTAAGGCCCATTCAACAAGAGGGAAACCATGTCTGTTGCTATAAACCTAGCTAACTAACTACTCAATACTAGTGAAGTCCCAGTTATTAGAGAATCTACAACTACTAATTTACTAAACCAGCATAATCTCTAACAACAATCTATAAACATTTATCATTATACTCACATAGTCTTGAACCCCTCATCAGAAAACACACACAAAACAAAAAACAACAACAACAGAAAAACCCCAACGTCTCTTTGCAACAGAGACCACCAAAGAAAACTACAACCAATCAAAATGCAGAGTTATGGGTCCCAGTTCTGATAGCTACCTCTAAGAAACACTCCTGTACCTGAGAAGAAACTTTACAGAGGAGGTGGCAGAACGATTCAGGGGTCCAAGGAATTTACTGTGAAATTGTGTCACCTAGCAACATCAGAAACTGTATCAGAAAAGTCTCACCAACATGACCTCCCAAACATGACCCAAACAAGAACACTGATGAACATACAAAACTAGACAGTGGAATCTCACGAGGCCTTGATTCTACACAAAGAACTATAGGCAACTGAGGAAAGCTAGTAGTAAGAGCTGTGGTATTTCCCATGGAATATCCACAGCAATTGGTTTCCTAGTACAAATTATCAGCCCTGAAAACATACATAAAAGTAACATTATATGGACTGAACAGGTTGTATTTAGGAATAGAATCATGTGAAAACAATTAATAAAAAAAAAGGAGACTATATTTGAAAGAGAACAAGAAGGGCTGTATGGGAAGATTTGGAGAGAGGAAAAGGAATGGGAAAATGTAATTAAATTATAATCTCAAAAATAATAAATAGAACACAGAGGAGCACACACTAAAGAACCTGACGACCAGCTTTACCCACAATGCCCCACCCAAGTGCTCAATAGCCCACTGACCTGCAATGGCAGAGAAAGACTCTGTGGTGGTGTTTGGATCTCTACTGTACTAGTTTCTCCCAAGATGAGAGTTGATCATATTATCCTAAAGCTGGCCAGTACTTGCTCCATCAAAAAAGTTTCTGAAGTCTACCCACACAAGTGATCCTTGCATTCCCCCCACACAAGTTTCTGGTTAAGCAGTTGAGTATGACGGACAGGGAGAAAGTCTCCTCTGTCCCAGTGAATGATTAACAGACTGGAGCAGCAGTGTTTATTTAATCTCCTTCTCTCCCAGCCCTCATTCTTCATCGTGTGTTGGAATTATTTATTTTCTTCTCTGCCAACCATTTCCCCTAAGTTAGAAGGGTACTTGGAATTTGATGCCAGAATCTTCTGTCTTTTCATAATTATAAGAGTTATGCATCACGAAATCAGCCTAGGAACCTTGAGTTGGTGTTCAGATCCACTCTGACTAAAATGATTCTCTTCCCAGGACTCCAGACCCAACGGCACTCAGGGACGTTGGATCTGAGGGTCTTACTCTTCATTGGTCTCCATGCATCACCAGAAGCTACCATAGACAGTGTGTGTTTTGTCTATTGAGTTCCTGCTGTGTGCTGACTTGACTGGAACATACTCAGAGCTCCACAGATATTAGCAACTACCACTACCAGGCACCAAAGGATCTCCAGAAGTCGGTCTGACACTCGTCAATATTCAGAAAAATGTAATGAAGAGATAATTTATGAGTTTGCGATCACATAAATATACAGAGAAAGTCAAGTCCTGAAATGGACCCTTAGTCTGTTAATAATAAGTTTAAAGATTTGTGTGCCCCAAGGATTGCTCTTGGAAAGCAGTTCTGGACCAGTGAGATGGCTCTGTGGGTAAATGTGCATGTCATGAAGCCTAAAGACCTGAGTTTTATCCCCAGATTGAGCCAATCCGTATATGTAGTCCTCTGACTACCACAGCATGCCATGCCCCAAATGCCCCTCATGTAAATAAATAATTGTAACTCTAAGTAGTAAAAATTAGTGCTTACCAGATGTAGTGGTATAATCTTGTAACTGTAGCACTTGGGAGGCTGAGGCAGGAGGATTATGATTTCAAGATTAACCTGGGCTACATAGTAAGATCCTATCTCAGAAACCAAAGGCCGGAAATGCTGTTGGGTGGTAGAGCACTTGTCTGATATGCCCAAGATCCTTGGGTTGGATCAACATAGGAAAAAAAAAAAAACTTTTTGACATCATAATTTATGCTCTGTAATAAACACTAATGGCCTCACAAATTGAGCTCCTCCGTGAAGTTTGACCAAGTTATAAGATTTGGGGTGCACCTTCACTGATAAGCAGAAATTACTGAGAGGAAAATGAGGAGGATATTAGAGGTAAAGAAAGCACAGCCACGTCACAAAGGTAAGAGACTGATTTAATGTGATAAGAGTCCATGTAAAGGTGATCCTGTGAAGTCCCGGAAGCTGCTTTGGAGGAAATACCGCCCTTCAGTTCAGTCTTCCAAATATCAGTGTCTTCAAGTCCTTTTCCTGCTTTCTACTACGGTAAGTGCAGAGTTCTCTCTCCCAGGGGACTAACTAATCTAAATCACAACAAATCATTTTGCCTTCTATTTTATGAAAACATTGTGCATTAGTTTAATCTGTGTCATTTTTTTTGTCCTGATCAGCCCTGATTTAAAGGGTTGATTCTTCTTTTCTAAAATTTTCATCTTGTCTCTTATCCTGAAGTGTTCCTGCCATCTTGCCAAAACTTCAAACTCCTTTTCCTCCTTTAGTCTGATGCTGAGCTTCTCAAGAATGCAGTCTTCATCTGCAGGTTCAAGTGTGCTACATTCACTCCAGTAGTGACAAGCGTGACAGGCCCCGAAAACCTGGGCGCTGTCCCAAGGCAAAAAGTTCATGGAAACTTAGTCTCCTGGAATCGTAGCATCCTGTATAAAGAATGCTCCAATGTCCTTGCTTTAGTTGGTAAACGGATCTGTGTGCTTTCCCTTAATATTGCTTTATTACAAGTGCTCCTAAGGATTGATATTTTAACATATAGCTAAGTTAAATTCCAGGCAGTCCTTGATCCGACCCTGGGCATGAATAGCTAAGTCACTTTCCTACACAGAAATTTACCATTATCTAGGAAGAAGGAAGTTTGTGACCTAAAGAGTAACCAGAGTAGATACTTAGAACTATAGATAGCTGAGTTACACCCATACACAAGTATTTACAATGGCCAAGGGGGAAGGTGGACTATACAATAGACTAGAGCAGAAACTATGGCAAGGGCACGAAGCCCTTGCCCCGGCTTCTAAGATTAAGTGGACCTTAGGTAGAGTTGTGTTTGATCCCACTTGTTAACATTGAATTTTATCCCAGTTGGTTCCTGCCAGTTCTTCCGTGTTTGCATTCCTCTGTTTTGTGTAAGAATCCAGTAACCTCTTTGTACCTTGCCGGTGTGTCACCCAACTTCCCTGTTTTCTTCTGTATAAAAAGTTTGATGCTCGATTTGACAAATTACATTCAGATCCACACTCCCTTGTGCCGAGTCTGTCTGTCAATTCCTGCCGACTCCTTGCCCACTTGCTACTAGAGACCCATTCCACGAAGACAAGGGACCAAGAGGGTCTGCGGCACAAATGTCTTCAGTTTATTTCTTGTAGTTTCTCTAAAGCCTTTAACATTGCTGAATATCTCCATTCTAAACTACACTTGTCCTTTGTCTCTTGTGACTCTTAGTGCTGTCAACTGGGAAATGGGCCTCTGGGCATGTCTGTGAGGGGTCATCTTATGTTAATTGAGGTGGGAAGATGTGAGAACTCCAGGTGACACCATTCCCTAGGCAGGGGTCCTGTACAGAATAAGATGGTGAGCAAAGTATGCTAGCATATTTCTGTGTTTATTGTCCTCTTCTGACTGAGCATGTAATATGATCGCCTACTTCATGCTCATGAGGCCTTTAATACCCTGCTGTGATAACTGCAATATGAAAATGTGAGAGAAAAACAAATGAACAAAAACTTTCTCCTGTAAGTTGCTTTTGTAAAGGTATTTTATCACTGCAACAGAAAAAGAAACTAAGACAGCTCCCATAACTAACCCTAAACTCTCCCGAATCTTCTAATTAACTTTTTGATAAGTCCTTTTCCTCACTCTTATCCATAAAAAAGTGCATTTTTCCCTTCTTCCTCTCTCTCCCTCTCTCTCTTTATTTTGTTGTTTAGGAAGAGTCTCACTATTTGGCCCTGACTGTCCTAGAACTTGATATGTAGATCAGCCTAGCCTCTGCCATGTCCAGCTCTTTTCCTTACTTAAAAATAACAAAAAACAAAAAACAAACAAACAAAAAACACAAAAATCTCTTCACTTTAATGAATTTACCTATTTTCATCCTTTAGATATCCCCAGTAGGAGGACCATTCCATAGTATCTCACTGTCTTTGATTATTGTCCTACCTTCCATTCACATTCACTGTTGTCCAAGCAATATATTAAAACACCTCACAACCAGCACATCTAAAGAGAATGCTGAGTTCTCAAGGATGGAATTTCAGGGCTGCTTCTTCCCTGATACAATCACTTCACAAGTTACTTTGATAAGGATCACAACCCCTCTCCTTTCAAAAGCTGTTTTAATTTCTGCTGCCATGGAAACAGTCCAGACTATCAGTACCTTTTGTGTGGACATCTTAGTCTCTTTTCTGTTTCTATAACAGAATGCCTAGGACTGGGTACTTTATAAAGACCAGAGATTTACATCTTCCATCTCTGGAGACTGTAAGGTCAAAAAGGGAAGAGCCCGCTTCTGATAAGGATTTGCTGCTGCATCTCCCCATAGTCAGAGGTGAACGGCAAAAGGTCAGGCATGAGGCACAGAATGGAGCTAAATGTAGTTATTCTATCAGGACTCCTGTGATAACTAACCCACTCAGTACCAATCCATTCTGAGGACACTGGTCTCTACAACCTCATCGGTTCTTGTACTGGATAGTTTTATGTTAGCTTGACACGAGCTAAAGCAGTGGGTGTCAACCTTCCTAACACTGAAACACTTTAATTCAGTCCCTTATTTCATGGTGACCCCCAATCGTAAAATGACTTTCATTGCTTTTTCATAATTTCATTTTGCTACTGTTAAAGAATAATAATGTAAATAGCTGACATACAGGCTAGCTGATATGCTATTCCTATGGAAGAGTCATTTAGCCCCCAAAGGGGTTGCAACCCACAGATTGAGAAACACTGAGCTAAAGTTACCTGAGAGGAGGGAACCTCTAAGAAAGTTCCTCCATGTGTTGGAGCTGTAGGCAAGCACGTAGAGCATTTCTTAATCATAATTTAATTGATGGGCAAGCGTCCAGCCCTTTATCATTGGGGCCATCTCTGGGCTGGTGGTCCTGGGTAGTTTTAGAAAGCAGACTGAGCAGGCCATGCAAGCAGCACCCCTCCATGGCTTCTGTCTGCATCAGCTCCTGCCTCCAGGTTCCTGCCCTGCTTGAGTTCCTGTCCTGACTTCCTTCAGTGATAAACTGCAAAGTAGAAATGGAAGCCTTCCCAACTTGCTTTTGGTCATGGCGCTCCATCACAGCAATAGAACTCCAACTGGACAAGTCACTAGCATGAACTTTGGGGAGCATACTTGAACCACTGGAGTAACCCTTTTTATTGGTTCCCCCATCTCACTCGTGCTGGTTTGTATATGCTTGGGCTAGGAAGTGGCACTATTAGATGGTGAGGCCTTGTTGGAATAGCTGTGTCACTATGGGAGTGGGCTTTAACACCATGGAAGACAGTCTTCTCCTAGTGGCCTGCAGATAAAGATGTAGAACTCTCAGCTCCTCCTGCACCATGCCTGCCTGGATGCTGTCATACTCCCACCTTGATGATGCTGGATTGAACCTCTGAACCTGTAAGCCAGCCCCATTTATATGTGGTCCTTATAAGAGTTGCCTTGGTCATGCTGTCTGTTCACATTAGTAACACCCTACCTAAGACATCACTCCTTTTTCACCTCAAGCCATGCTGTAGCTGGTTGTCCTTATACTGTGAGAACTCATCCTCCATATTGTCTCCACCTCACTGCTTGAAAGCCTTGCCTATCCACTGCCCAACCACTGCCTTTCAAAGCTCTCTATTAACTGGATCTAACAAACCTTCTTATCCTTCACCATTTGGTTATATTCACTCAAGCATACCCCAGTTATGTGCTATTGCCTAAATAGGGTCCATGTTTCTTGCATCTCAGCAACCCTTTCTAAAAAAATAAATCAAGTATTCACTTTAAAACGCTGAAGTGCTTTACGAGCATAGCACATATCATAAGTATTTATCATTATGCCATTTTTACTTAAAATTTTTTTCAAGATTTTCTGTTCCTTCATAATTATCACTGGAAATGCTGCAAAACCTCCTGTGTATCATAAACTCTGAAAACATTCCAAATATTGGCCAGGGTAGTACACATCTATATGCCCAGACTTGGGAAACAGAAAGAGGAGAATCTGGAGTTCAAGGTCATTCTCGACCACAAAAGGAGCTCGAGTCCAGCCAGACCTACATGAGACCCTGTGTCCAAAACAGCTACAAAGATGTAAATATAAGACTAAAACAGTTAGGACATTTAAAAAATATTTTCCCTCATCCTCCTCCTTTACATAAGTGTCTCTGTCCATCTGTCCATCTGTGCTCCCAGAGTGTACAGCTTTGCTTTGGAGTCCTTTTCATTCTAACCACCCTCAAATAATATATGTATGCAGGTGATGTGTTTGCTAGAAGATACTTAGCTACTTAAAAGTTTGTTTCTTATAACTCTTTCAAATATTGCCCAGAGCTTCTCTGATGTTTTGAATGGTCTTACATGTTCTGGGTGTATGTGGGAACAGGCCCAAGGATGTGGGAGTGAGAAGTGAGAGTCATGTGATGAATCCCAGGTAATCTGACTCTGGGAAACAGCATCAGGGTGCTGATCTGAGATTTTTGCCCAGCCCATAAGTTTATATAGGGTTTGAGCCAATCTTGAGACCCTAAATCCTTGGCCAATCACGTTTCCCCACACTGTCATCATATTCCAGTGAAAATCCTGCCCGATGAGGGAAATCAGAAGAAGTGGGGGAGTGGGAGTGGGAGAAGATGGGGAAGCAGCCAGAGCCCTGGCATCTGTTCCATTCTGCGGTTCCACCGGTATGCTGGGAGCCATCTCAGATCTAAGGTGTATTTTTATTTGCTCTGTCTGTAGGTGAGCATCAGTGTAAACGAAGCCCTCAAGTCAGTTAGGTATGATATGGTGATGGAAAGTCTGAGTTCCTGTATCTTCTATTCTCTAAATAAGGAGTCAAAAATACAGTCACTGTGCCATACTATCTCAGACCCATGGTGATGTGAGGCTGGGGGTCATCCAAAAGGCAATAAATGACCAAATCAAGCTTAAAAACAGGGCTTCCTTAATGGTGTAGGGAAGAGTTTGTGGTCTAATTCTACTTCTGTTTCAGTGGGCTATTTTGTTTATCTTATTGGAAATATTTTAGTTTTTAATTGTTCTTTGAGATTGTCACATGGTATATTTTTTATAATATTTTCCCATCCTCCAACTCCTCTTCACTTCCTTTACCCACAAGACTTCATGTTCTTTCTTTCTCTTAAAGAAAAAAAGCGCTGAGCAATGGTGGTGCATGCCTTTAAAGTCAGCAGCACTGGGGAGGCAGAAGTGGGTGGACCTCTAAATTTGAGCCCAGCCTGGTCTACAGAGAGAGTTTCCAGACTACCATGGCTATACCAGAGAAACCCTGTATCTAAAACCCAAAAAGAAAAGAAAAGAAGAGAAGAGAAGAGAAGAGAAGAGAAGAGAAGAGAAGAGAAGAGAAGAGAAGAGAAGGGAAGAGAGGGGAGAGGGGAGAGGGGAGAGGGGAGAGGGGAGAGGGGAGAGGGGAGAGGGGAGAGGGGAGAGGGGAGAGGGGAGAGGGGAGAGGGGAGAGGGGAGAGGGGAGAGGGGAGAGGGGAGAGGGGAGAGGGGAGAGGGGAGAGGGGAGAGGGGAGAGGGGAGAGGGGAGAGGGGAGAGGGGAGAGGGGAGAGGGGGAGAGGGGAGAGGGGAGAGGGGAGAAGAGAAGAGAAGAGAAGAGGAGAAGAGAAGAGAAGAGAAGAGAAGAGAAGAGAAGAGAAGAGAAGAGAAGAGAAGAGAAGAGAAGAGAAGAGAAGAGAAGAGAAGAGAAGAGAAGAGGAGGAAAGGAGAGGAGAGGAGAGGGGAAGGGGAGGGGAGGGGAGGGGAGGGGAGGGGAGGGGAGGGGAGGGGAGGGGAGGGGAGGGGAGGGGAGGGGAGGGGAGGGGAGGGGAGGGGAGGGGAGGGGAGGGGAGGGGAGGGGAGGGGAGGGGAGGGGAGGGAAGGGGAGGGAAGGGAAGGGAAGGGAAGGGAAGGGAAGGGAAGGGAAGGGAAGGGAAGGGAAGGGAAGGGAAGGGAAGGGAAGGGAAAAAGGAAAGGGAAGGGAAAAAGGAAAGGGAAGGGAAAAAGGAAAGGAAAGGGAAAAAGGAAAGGAAAGGGAAGGAAAGGAAAGGAAAGGAAAGGAAAGGAAAGGAAAGGAAAGGAAAGGAAAGGAAAGGAAAGGAAAGGAAAGGAAAGGAAAGGAAAGGAAAGGAAAGGAAAGGAAAGGAAAGGAAAGGAAAGGAAAGGAAAGGAAAGGGAAAAAAGAAAAGGGAAGGAAAGAAAAGGGAAGGAAAGAAAAGGGAAGGAAAGGGGAAAAAAAGCAAATCTAATTTGTGTTGACTAACTCTCTTGAGCATGAGCCTACCGTAGGGTGTGGTTGGTATACCAAGTGTCACTCCATTGAGAAGAAGTGATTTCTTCTTTCCCAGCAGCTATCAATCAAGGACAGCAAGAGGTGGGCCTTGTGACCACTTCCCTTCTTCTGTGCTGGAATTTTGTTCTGCTTGAACTTGTGAAAGTATTGGTGTTCTGTCATCATATCTGTGAATTTATATGTGCATCTTCCCTGTTGTGTCTGGAAAATGTGGTATCCTTAAAGTCACCCACCACCTCTGGCTTCCCCACACTTTCTTCCCTCTCTTTTGCACAGTTCCCCAAGTCTTACGGGAAGGGGTGTGATAAAGATATCTCATTCAGGGCTGAGTATTCCAAAGTCTGACTGTCTGTCTCTCTGTCTCCCTCTCTCCCCTCTCCCATCTTCCCTCTCCCCTCTCTCTGCATATCATCCAGCTGTAGGCATCTGTGTAAATTATCATCTACTGCAAGACATAGTTTCTCTGATGAGGGCTGAGTGGTGCACAGACCTATGGGTACAGCAGTATGTCATTAGAGTCATTTTGTTGCTGGGTTCCTTTAGCAAAATAATAGTAGTACATTTCCCCTAGGACCTAGGACATATCTAGTCTCTGGTTCTTGGCCACTTTCACAGTGTCAGAGATGGTTATCATCTCACGAAGCAGGCCTTGAATCCAATCAGAAAGTGGCTGGTTATTCCCCTAACATTTAGGCCACTATTGCATGAAATGGACATATCTTCTATGCAGATCATTATTACAGCTTGCAGGTTCATAGCTGAGGGGGGTGAATGATTCCTTTTGTCTCTGGTCGCACGGAAGCACCTTCTAGCCCTGTGCACACTACCCAGAAGGGATGAAGCTTCCAGTTGACTAGCAGATAGATTTTTTTTTCCATGTTAAATAGATATGTGTATCTTCAGCAATGAGGACTTACTATCAAGTTGTCAGAATAACCAATAGCACTGGTAGTAAGTTTTAGTGCTTGGGGAGGGTGGGGCAGGCAGGGTATGGGACTCAATAGGCGATTTTAAAGATGTAACTGTTGTGAGTTTAGTTTTCCAGAATGAAGTTAGTTCCTGTCTCAGACATTTTGAAAATTCTGACTTATCATTGATGTCTCACGTGAGGCGCACTCATTCATGTCTCATGTGAGGTACACTCAGATCAGACACAGCTGTCTCATTTCCCACACAGCTGGAGACTTCAGCTCTGCATTCGACCCTTGTCTGAAGGAGACAACCACCATACCCGGCCCTTCTACATTCTAAGAAAAATTCCCACAGACACACCACACACACTTACACACCATAAGTCAACTGTATGGCCACACGACCTTGTATTTCAGCTCAGGAAGGAACTACTCTTATGCAAGCACCATTAGAAGCAGTTTATTCATAGGTGTATGTCAGTGACCATTCTATCTTTCAGTAACATATCAGCCTTCAACTTAGTTTTCTTCATCTCCAGGGACTATGTAAGTTCTTCCATCATTAGCCGACCTTCCTTTAGTCTTCTCACAACTTTCTCTGTAGCACTGCAAAGGTCCTTACTCTCCTGAAAGGCAAACTAGGGAAAGAAAGACTTAAAGTTAGAACTGGGGAGCTGAGGTTCAGTGCTCTACTCTAACTCCAGTAGCTGCAAGCCCAGGGGATTTCCACATGGCTCCGAATCCTCCATTCAATCTGTCATTTATATTTTCTGGTTTAAATGTAATCATCACTATTTCTCCAGCTATAAATACAGGCTGAAGTTGGTCTGAATGGAAATAAATGTGTTCAGGATGTCTTGGAATCTAGACTTGGAGCAGCTTTTCACAGCAGCCAGGCCTTACAGGTATTGGGCACTGAGTATACCTTGTATATGCCAAATGAGGCGATAAATCCCACAAAAGGGTTGTTAGGTGTTTGTCATAATGGTGAGGAGTGGGAATGTTCTCACATAGAAATGTGAGTTGACATCTTATGGGACCCCTTCTGCAATCAGGTCAAGGTTAACCCATTTAAAAAACACTACCCAGAATTGAGCAGATATCCACTAAAGCATCTGCAAAAAATAATGTCAGGCCTGAGACTGCAGCTAAGAAGAAAATGGATAACACCCCCTACTTACAATTGCTTTCTCAAGTGCAGTCTCTTCAGCAGGTTTGGGGGTTTCTTGAATGGACTCACAGGTAGGATAGGAACTGTTCCACTCCCCATCAATGCACTGCAGTGTCTGTGTGCCCACTAGGCTGTACCTGGAGATGTTAGAATATTTCTAAGCTTGGGAATGGAGACTGATTTGTTTTGTAGCCATATTTTCCGGTTTCAAACTGTGATCAAATCCACCTTCCTGCTTAAGTTATTTCCTTCTAACAAAACAGCTATGAAGTAAAACAGCTCTCCTGAAATGGTGAGCAGACCCAAAGGATGAGTCAACCCAGAATAGCATGGAGAAAAGGGAGACCTTCAGAGCCAGTGTACTGGGGTTGGAAAGAGGGGCATACAGGTGAGGGAACAAGTGTTTGACCATTTATAACCAGAATGACATCTGTATGAAGCTCTAAAATGCAGATGCAGGTGAATGGGCTAAAGGAGAGCAAAACGTGTGATCAGAATAAAAACAGAAGTTGATACAAAAATGAGAGGTGGGACTTAAAGGCTGCTAAAGTCACATGACCCAGAGTAAGGCAAGAGACAGAAAGGGCAGGAGACCCATCAGGTAGAAAGAACAGAGCATTTGAAGGAGGGTTAGACCTTATCCCAATGCTCTATGGGTCTAAATGCTAAATCATTATATTTCTGAATTTTTTATTTATTTATTTTTTGCTTCTTTAAGGTTTCTGCTCTTGGATTCTGTGAGAAATACTCCATTGTCTATATCTGAGGAAGTAAGTGCAGTTTTGTTCTTACAGGTATTCTTCAGGTTGTAGGCATATGTGCTGATGGGGAGGGCATTTCCCTCAAAGTGTGGATACTTTGCCCCTTCTTAGAATTGGGAACAAAACACCCATGGAAGGAGTTACAGAGACAAAGTTTGGAGCTGAGACGAAAGAATGGACCATCTAGAGATTGCCATATCCGGGGATCCATCCCATAACCAGCTTCCAAACGCTGACACCATTGCATACAATAGCAAGATTTTGCTGAAAGGACCCTGATATAGCTGTCTTTTGTGAGGCTATGCCAGTGCCTGGCAAACACAGAAGTGGATGCTCACAGTCATCCATTGTACAGAACACAAGGTCCCCAATGAAGGAGCTAGAGAAAGTACCCAAGGAGCTGAAGGGGTCTGCAGTCCTATAGGTGGAACAACAATATGAACTAACCAATACCCCTAGAGCTTATGTCTCGAGCTGCATATGTATCAGAAGATGGCCTAGTCGGCCATCACTGAGAAGAGAGGCCCCTTGGTCTTGCAAACTTTATATGCCTCAGTACAGGGGAAACACCAGGGCCAAGAAGTGGGAGTGGGTGGGTAGGGGAAGTGGGGGGAGGAGGGTATAGGGGACTTTTGGGATAGCATTTGAAATGTAAATGAAGTAAATACCTAATAAAAAATTGGGAATAAAAAAGGAAAAAAATTAAACTTGAACATGTACATACCTTAGAGTATGCTTAGAAAACAAACATGTATTGGTCAAAAAGCCAATCTTGAGATGCCACACCCATGGTACCACTGACCACAGGGTCATATACCAGTTCTTTCTAAGGGTGTGGCAAGCACCAAGAGATCACAGACATCATCTGGAATTAGGAAGGGTAAGCATCACTATGCTGATATGGAATCCCTTTAATTTGTTGTCATGCCAAAAAGCTTGGGTAACCCCCCAAAAAGAACATATCTTAAGACAGTGAGTTACTGGGAATTAAACAAAGTGTATCTGGCTATACTTAACACTGTTATACTGTTGAAGTCTCAAACACACTCAAACTGGACCATCACCACCGCGTCCTGTGTACTAGATTTGGCCAATGATTTCTTCAGTCCCAATATAGTAGTTGAAAGGTAAGAATCATTTGCCTTTACCAGGAAAAGCCATCAGTGGACTTTCACCAGGTTGCCTCAGGGTTATTTACAAAGCCTCACAATATGCCATGGGATCACAAATCTGACCTAGCAGAATGGACCAAACCAGAGACTATTCAAATATTGCATTACATTGATAAGACATTAATCCAGACAAGGTCCAAGGACCTGGGACATTTATGAAATATTTGAGTCTTGCCTGTTACAATGAACGAAAGTACTGCTACAGATGTTACATACAAGGTACAAGTTTTCTGCTTCTCTGCATGGTTAAGCAAACATAGAAATTTGTGGGGCTACTTGATTATCAGAAGATTTCCATTTCATACCCAGCTCTTCCTGCCTAAGGCTACTCTACAAATGGAATATAAACCAAGAGGTATAGGACTGGACAGAAGTTCATTCTACAGCATTTAAGGAACCAAAACAAGCTGTGGGAAATGCACAGGGTATATAGATGCTTAATACACCCTAAGGTGCTAACATATGTCTGTTGGAAAAACAACGGTATCCTACTTACAAAGTCTTAATAATCACAAAACCCATTTACCTAGAAGCTGCTGTCAAGACACTGATGACTTAGCCACTAGAGGCTAGATAGTTTGGTCATAGACACTGCTGATGACTACTTTGGTTAAGTAAGAGTATCCTAGGCAGAAGGGGTAGATAACACATCTCCCTCAGTAGAGAACTCCAACAGTTTTGGCACCCCAGTAACTATCAAACAGAAGGAGTGACTGTACCTAAGGAAATGTTGGACCACCACTCAGCAGTGAAGGGAGGAGAAGCAATTACAAATTGGTGCATCAGCAAAATGAAATCACACCTAACAGAGAGCAGTAACCTACTACTGAAAGATAGAAAGCTTTTATGTTGATGAAGGTCAAGTTTACAGCAGTTAGTGTACCAAACTCCACACAGTATGGATCCTAGTTATGTGAGAAGAGAAACTCCTAATTATAAGCACAGAGAGTTGGGCCATGTTCAAAGACCATTTTGGCTTCCTTAGTGGCAGAGTCAGCAGTGGTCCATTAACAGACACTTACTGTGGGGACAAGAGCCAAGGAGAAATATGAGAGATATATACAACACAATAAAGTAGTGTTATAGCATGTTGCTGCTCAACAATACTTACAATGGACTAGAAATGATGCAGTTGGTCACACGGAAAAAGACTCTGCCAGACTACACAGATGAAAGGGCGAACATGCCAGAAAGCTGTTGCAACATAATGGAGACTTAGAAGACAGACATTGTACATGTTTACCAAAAATATGTGGGATGATCTCAGTGGTAGCCCTGGTACACACCAAGAGGGAAGATGCTCTATGTCAACCTTCTACCAGGCTCAGGGGAAGAGTCATCCAAAAGACTACCATGCAGGGCTCACTAGAGCCACTATATGATAACTGAAAACTGCCAGACCATTAAACAGGGCATGAAGTGAGACAGTTGATAAGTAGCCAAGGCCTGCTGTGTGTCTTGCATCTACCCTTCTTAACCCAATTGGACCAGGGCTCATCAGGATCAGAACACATCCAACATATGAATAAGTGACTGAACCAGGCTTTAAAGACAGACTCCCAGTTATCTCCATAAAGTCTTGAGAATGCTCACTAAAAAGCCTTAGGAAAAAAAAAATAAGCCAGCAGCAATAGACATAATTACCTAACAGAAGTCCCTAGCATTTCGACTACAAAGTAAATGGACGGGTCTCTTTAGCCAGCATGGGAACCTGACAGGAATTTGCTCCTCTCAGATCAAACTAACGTAACATCATCCACAGAGAATCTTATGTAACCCTAGAAAGTCCCAGCCATTGCTATGTTTATCATGCTAGGAAAATGGTCTAAGATTAAAGTTTGCCCTGTAGCAAGAATCACTCACAAAGGAACATATTATACAAACAAAAGGCAAGTGCATCTCCCAGTAGTATCTATCTCTTCTCTCTCTCCTGAGTCACAGCCTGACCAAATGTTACCCTAGAAGCTCTTCTGACACAGGCCACACCATAGCATATATCTCACCCAGTAATGCACATTTCTCTTTTGGTATCTATTAAACATTCTTATTTCTCTTTAGTAGGCAGCAGGGACTCTATTCCTCTACTGGGCTATTGGGCTAACACTGGTTTTTAGCATACTAATAATAGTTGAGTTTGCCCTGAGACACCCACAGTGGAGGAAAAGATCACGGTGATTTCATCTGGCCAGTTCAATGGTAGGGCTGGCTGTTCTACAGGTGGATAGTCAATGGAATGCTATCCTCTGGATCTATAATAAATGCTACCAACTAGTGAGTCTTCCAAATTGTAAGCCAAACTTGTCGTTCCAATGGTCATGTGCTCTGCACTCCTTGCTAGCAAGGCTCTTAACCTCGCACTCTTGTGTTGGGGAGTTACACTGGCACTGTTACATCTAAATGTACCTCAACACATGATTGGAAGATAAAGAGTGATATATGAAAGAAAAGGATAATAAAAGCATCACACTCGGAAGGAGTGAAGGAGGGGAAGCATTTCATTTTAGCTGAGGCAGACACAGCATCACTATCCTTGCAGGTGTTCTGCAGACTACAGATATATGTGCTGGCATGGGAGGAGCTACTGATAACTTCCCTCCTCTGCAAACAATAAGACAGAGAAGGAAGAAAAGGCCTAATGGAGAAGCAAAGCATACCGAAGAGAAGTTCATTTCTGTAGCACTGAGCAATAGACTCCCATTTTGCTGTTCCCTCTGTGCATAGGTAGCAGTCTGCTTGTAGGCATGGTAAAGACCTTGTCTCCTAGCCAGCTGTCACCAAGGATTATTTAATAATAAAAGTCATCTAAATTTCTTTCTTTGGTATCTTGACATAATCATCATTCTTGAGGCTTTGGGTTTATGTAACAGATTATTTAGAAGACCTATTTAGAAAACGTTTTTTGCATAACTGAGAAGAAACAAACACTTTCATTAGTGTGGTCATTTTAATGAGAAGTCCCCCACATAGTCCCCAGCACTTGAACACTCGATCCCAGTTGGTGGCACTGTTTGGGGAGTTTTGGAAGTATGGCTTTGATGAAAGAAGTAGATCACTAGGGAAGAGCTTTGAGAGTTTAAAGCCATGTGTTCTCTGCCTGCTGCTCCAGCCACATTCACCTGCTGTCATGTTCCCCTGTCATCATAGGGATGGACTTTTATCCCTTAGGAACCATAGCTCAAATCAACACTTCCTTCTACACATTGCCTGGGTCACGGTGTTTTATTACAGCAATAAAGAAGTAATTACCACAACTAAGCTAAGAAGGGAACTCTGTCAGGTGCCTGCTTTCTGAAAATTGGAGAGAGCTAACAGTGTGCTAATGATTTCAAAATCTGAGTGAGCCAGAATCCTCCAGCAGTGGGAAATTAGGGGATTAGGGAGACACAGACAGCCGTTCTCCAAAGTAAGGCAACTGTAGAGCATTATCCCCTGTTTGCAAGGCCATGTGCTTACCCATCTTCACAGTAATAAGTAACAACAGATCCTGAAGTGAATGTTTCTCCTTCAAAATAGCCATAGACAGGAGACCCAGGAGGTTCACAGTCTCCTAAGGGAGAGACACACTGGAGTGAGATTTGTGAGAGCCACATGCAATCCATGGGCAGTGCCCCCTTCTGTGTACACTAGAGTCTGCCATCTTTGCAACAGTCTAAGTGAGACCCAGAGCATGCTCTTTCTCATGAAAATCATAGCTCTCCATAGAAAAGACTCACACCAGCTTATCCTGAGTTACAAGGAACTGGCAGAGCTCAAGGGATGGAGCTATACACTGTAGAGCTGCCAACTGGGAGAGTGCAGGAAAAGGCAAGCTAGGGTTGAAGGTGTAGCTCAGCTGGTAGAGAGCCTACCTACCATGCATGAAGCCCTGGGTTTAACCACCAGTACCAGATCACAGGAATGGCGACACACCTATAATCCCAGCATTCAGGATGTGGGAACTGGAGGATCCGAAGTTGGGGGAGCAGGAGAGGGAAGAGGAAGAAAGGAGAGAGGAAAAAATGGGAGCATAGGAGAAACAGAAGTAACAAGACAGGAAGTGAAGGTTTTAATTCTAGCTTGTGTGTTAATATGGCTCCAAAAAGCAATTTTACCCCAGAGTGGCAATATTAATCAGCACTTACTGCTTTGGCAGATGGGAAAGCGAGGGGCCCAGTTGTGGTCCTCTAGACACTGGCTTCAAACTGCTTCCCTTGAGAATGTAACTGTCACTGCACTCAAACATGATTTTGTCACTTAGATTCACAGGCCCAGAAGAACTGATCTTGCCATTTTCCAGTACAGGGTCAGGACAGTGGCCCTCTGAAGAAGAGATCAGTTAGTTCTCTAAGAGGGTTAGAAGAAATAACAGTTCCACTTCCCATTTTAGGAAGTATGGCTTCATAAAGACAATGGTAAATCAGAACTTAATGATGTACATGTATCTAAAAGGATAGGTATATATTATTAAGCTATATCGATACAGGATGAGTGGAACCAAAGGTATTAGAATTGTGGATAAAAGGTATTGATCTGTTGTGGAAATTTCCTCCAAAGTTCTTTAAGACCGATGACCTTCTAAAGAAGGCTCATTAAGACTGTGGAAGTTCTAAAGGGAAAAGATTTAGCAAGTAACTATCTAAGGACTTTCTGGAACTTCCTGAACCTGACCTGATGTGCAAGTTCTTCCCCTCCCTAAGGTTAGATCAACAGTAAGGACTGCTGGGACCTGCTCAGATCAGCTGGGAGGCCTGGAAAAGGTTTTTTCAACCTGTTGAGTTTCTCTGCAAGTTGTACAGAAAGCTGCAGGTTTCCAGCTTTTGTGACTCGTCATAAATGCTTTTGGTGAGGCAGCTGTCCTTGAGTCAGTTGTGCTCCTATAATTAACTCCTCACGCATACTTCTGCTAATAACCACATTGAACTCATGGATTTATCAAGCTGGATTTTGATAGTATACTTATCTTTAGTCTGTCCTTAGTTTCTTATCTGGGATGGGTAGACATTTTTTATGTCTGCCCAGGAATACTGTCATACAACATGATCATACACAAAAACAATATAATTTATATAATGCCCAGACACTGTTGATGCACCTGAAATACTAGCACTGGTGGGGGCTTTGCAAGTTCCAGGTCACTAGGGGCTACATATTAAATTCCAGACCAACATGATGGGCAATTTTAATGTGGCCTTCAGGAAGCAGGATATAAAAGAATATAGGAGATGACAATATGGACAGAAAAACACAACTCACACTGGCACTCTGGGAGGGAAGCATTCCATTCCTTTGAGGGATCAAAGACCAAAGACTGCTTTCCCACCAAGTGGTAGCCTTGATACACAGGTAAATTCCCTGAATCTGTCCTTCTGTTTCCTTATCAACAACTACACTATTGTCCACTGGAGGAAGTTCTGAACAGCTCCCTGATGGGAGGAAAAGGGGAACAGAATCATCTGGCATTATCACCAGCTGCAAAGACATCCCACTGATTGCTCCCTCCAGTCTTTGCTGGACTAATCCTGACTCATGGCCTATCTCTTCCATTGTATGTGTATCCTCTTCTCTCATTCTCCAGGAATTTCTAAAGTTACATTTCCAAACAGATAGTGGGCATTTTATTTAAATTCAGCTACAAGTTACCTTTCCCAGAACAAGCAATCCCTTCTCAAGTCTCAGTCCTAGACAATTCAATAGTTGGCATCTCAGGATTTTGAAACTTTCACTTTTTTTGGATCCTATCTCAGGGATCAAGATTGCCATCAATGTATATTAAGCTCGTAATGAGTATAGAGCATATACATCAGCAGGGTAGAGCTTACAGCCTGTCTTAGGGTTTCCACTGCAGTGAAGAGACACCATGACCAAGTCAACTCTTTTTAAAGGACAATATTTAATTGGGACAGGCTTACAGGTTCAGTCCATTATCATCAAGGCAGGAAGCACAGCAGCATCCAGGCAGGCATGGTACAGAACTGAGAGTTCTATATCTTGTTCCAAAGAGAACTAGAAGACTGTCTTCCAGGCAGCTAGGAGAAGGGTCTCAAAGCCCACACCCACAGTGACTCAATTCCTCCAACAAGGCCACACCTCCTAAAAGTGCCACTCCCTAGACCAAGCATATTCAAACCACCACATTCCACTCCCCGGCCCCCATAGGCTTGTTCAAACACATAAGGTACCATACCTAGCCATAGCATAATGCAAAATGTATTTAGTCCACCTTCAAGAATCCCCAGAGTCTATAACAGTCTTAATGTTAAAGGTCCAAATTTCAATCTCCAGTGAGATTCATCCAATCACTAAACTGTAATACCCTATTAAAATCAAAATCAAGATACAGATTACCTACCTCCAACATCATAGGATATACTTTACTAGTCCAAAAAGTCATACTGAGGAAATACTGGACCAAAGCAAGACCAAAAACCAGCTGGACAAACTCCAAACTTGGTCTTCATGTCTGATATCAAAGCACTCTTCAAGTCTCCAACTCTTTTATCCTTGTTGAGTGCTGTTGGCAGATTTGGCATTCAGCAGCAACAAACTTCATTCACTTGGGCCGGTTCAACTCCCTGTTAACAGCTTTCCTCTGCAGGAGTCCCACAGTTCTGGTATCTCAAACACCTTGGGGTCTTCAATATTAAAGCTTCTTGTTCCAATATTTGGGATCCATACATGAACTTCTGGGTTCATGTAAAGGACTGAGTCACTTCTATAGCTTTGACCTCTGTAGAACTCTAGGCTCTTGCTGCTGCTGTTTTTTGGTGATCAATCCCATGAAACCAGCATCTCTAACGCACTGGGGTTTTTCATTGCAACTAGGCCTCTCTTAGGCTCAACAACTTTGCATGACCCCTTCAGTCCTGGGTCATCAACTGCTACTGAGGCTGCAGCTTCACCAGTGGTCTTCCCTGGCCTCTCTCAGTACCAAGTCTCAGCCGCTGTTCATAACTCCTTAATGCCTTCAAAACTAACACCACCTGGGTGAGTCTTGCTCATTATCAATTCCAGATGCAGCATAAGGTACATCATTGGGTATCTCTGGAACACAGCTTCTTTGTACTCTCAGAAAATACTTCCCAGAATATTTCACCTCAGAGATGCTGGTCATTTCTTAATCACCACTAATTTCTTACCTCCAGCTAACCAGCATCAATTGTCCCAGTAGTCCCTTCTATTCTTGACTCTATAGCTAGAGCCACGTGGCCAAAGCTGCAGAGTTCTGCTGCTTGCTGGGGCTGGAACATACCTCCCAACCTTGTTCTATTACACTATCATCAGCTTTCTGTTTTCCAACTCATTCCAATTGCCTAAGCTTGGCTGTCCTGGAACTTGCTCTGTAGATTGAACTTCGAGATCTGCATGGCTCTGTCTCCTGAATGCTAGGATTGAAGAGCATTGAAGGTGTATACCACCATACCTGGGCTTATGCTTTTCTTTACCTGGAACTTGCTCTCTACCAGGCTTGCTTTGAACTCAGAGATCTCCTTGCCTCTGTCCCCTGATATTAAAAGCATGTACCAACATGCCTAGACCTAAGCTTTTCATGGTTACTATGTCTTCCAGCCTCAAGCTCTGGATCACAGATGTGCCCTCCATTTTCCAGATTGTATTTCATTTCAGATTACAAGTCCAAATAAAAACAATAACCAGGTAAGAACACCTAGTATAGTATAATGATCCCTTGTCCAAGTGCAAACAAACAATAAGCTTAGATGGGTGGGATCTTGCCTGCCCTAAGGCTATCCCTTAACTTCATTTAATAACACTGAACATGGGATTGAGCTCCCTTCTACTTTGAACCATACATTTTGTATTTTGCATTGTTCTTTTCTCAGTTGTCTCCTTTCATTAAAATACTCTTCATAAGAGAGAACCACACAACAGAATTTATACCAAGCTGTTTTGAGAGTTCCTTTATTGAATTAATTTAAGCTAAATCTCTTCACCTAAACCTCAGGCAGACTCTTTGAACAATGGCAAAAAAAAAAAAACAAAAACAAAAACAAAAAACAAAAACAAAAACAAAAACAAAAAAACCAGCCATGTTCTTCATATACAGTCTGTAGGGGGAGGTGCTGATACTAAGGTCTGGTTCCCTAATTGGTTCTTGATCCTGTCAATAAAGAAGTCCTGGAGCCAATTGCTGGACAGAAGGGACAGGTGGGATTTCCGGGTACCAGGAGGAAAATGGAGACACAGAAAAAGAGAGGGAGCTTTTCAGCAGCCTCTGCAACTGAAGGTCAGCAGAGGCTAGCTGATATGAGACATTACACTTAGGGCAGGAGGTGAGATGGGGACAATAAATTATTAAGGCCACACATTTCCAGGCAGGAGGTATTTGAGCCCAGCAATTGTGGTATAGACAAATTCTAAAGTAATAAAGCTGTCTGAGTGTTTTTCATCCAGGGAGCGAAGGTGGGTAGAGAGAAAAGCTGGCTTGGTGCTTGGCAAAGCTAAACCTGGGAAAACAAAAAGAGTCAGACCACTGGCAGCAGCTAAACCTGGCAAAGCTAAACCTGGGAAAACAAAAAGAGTCAGACCACTGGCAGCAGCTCCAGAGTAGTGGTTCCCAGGAAAGGCAGTAGTGTCTTTTAAAACTATGTACAACAGTTTCTAGGCCACATACTAACATTCTTCTCCACTGAAAACTCTTGGGCCAGATCTGCACAGCTCAAATCATTATCAGCACCAATATATTTCTACTCCCACTAGGATGGTTCATTAAGCCCCACTTAAAGCATTCTAGTGCTTCCCAAATCCAAAGTCCCCAAATCCATATTCCTTCAAACAAACAAACAAAGAAACAAACAAACAAACAAACAAATGGTAAGGCCTTATCAGAGCAATACCCCAGTCCCTGGTACCAACTTCTGTCTTAGTCAGGGTTTCCATTGCTTTGAAGAGATACCATGACCAAAGCAACTCTTATAAGAAACATTTAATTGGGGATGGCTTACAGGTTCAGAGGTTCAGTCCATTATCATCAAGGCAGGAAACATGACAGCATCCAGGCCGGCAAGGGGCTGGAGTTGCTGAGAGTTCTACATCTTATTCTGAAGGAGAAGACTGGCTTCCAGGCAGCCAGAAGTGTCTCAAAAACCCACCCCCACAGTGTCACACTTTCTCCAACAAGGCCACACCTTCTAATAGTACCACTCCCTGAGCCAAGCATATTCAAACCACCACACTGCCTGATTTCATTAATTATTCTTCCCTCTCCTAAACACTGCATCAAACAAATCAGATTTCCTGCTGGTTGACTCCTGGCCAGGTCATTGACAGGTCCAGCTAGTTAATTCTTAACAGCAGACAATAGTTTATAATGTTTGGGGAGGCTTAGAATGTCAGGTCTCTACCCAAGGACAGAGGTAAAACTTAGATCCTGTTCCTTTGATAGGAGAAAGTAGCTTTACCTTAATAGACCTCAACAATGCCCAGGTGCCTCCATCTTTTCATACAGTAATTGAAACCATACTGGGCTTGGCCTTCTAGACTCATCAAGAAAACCAGAGGTGGGTTCATCAACCAGGAAGGGCCTATCCTCAATAGCCTCCAAGGCATTGATATCCCCCACCCCAACTTAAGGAAGTATGTTTAACCTGACTTGTTTGGTTTGAGTCCTTACCTGACTTTGACATACTAGAGGAACTTGATAGTTACTAACTGAAACACTACAATAGCTGGGAACAGATAACCATTTAATAATTTCAAACTCATTCCTTTTTTTGTAATCATTTTTTAATTAGGTATTTTCCTCATTTACATTTCCAATGCTATCCCAAAAGTCCCCCATACCCTCCCCCCCCCACCCCCCTACCGACCTACTCCCACTTTTTGGCCCTGGCGTTCCCCTGTACTGGGGCATATAAAGTTTGCAAGTCCAATGGGTCTCTCTTTCCAGTGATGGCCGACTAGGCCATCTTTTGATACATATGCAGCTAGAGTCAAGAGCTCCGGGGTACTGGTTAGTTCATATTGTTGTTCTGCCTATAGGGTTGCAGATTTTAGCTCCTTGGGTACTTTCTCTAGCTCCTCCATTGGGGGCCCTGTGATCCACTTCTGTGTTTGCTAGGCCCCGGCGTAGTCTCACAAGAGACAGCTATATCAGGGTCCTGTCAGCACAATCTTGCTAGTGTATGCAATGGTGTCAGCGTCAAACTCATTCCTTAAAAAACTTTCAAATACATTTTGAAAATGTTAATTTTTGTGCATATGTAATATATCAAATGATGTGGTTTTGTATGTGAATTGAAAATTTCATTGTACCTTTTAATAAAAAATAACTTTATTTTATTACAAAAGCAGTATATGTTACTGAGATATTTCAGCATGATTTTACTTATCGAAGAGAGAACTTTTTCCAGAGAAATACATTTCTTGGTTTATAATAAAATCAATGAGAAAAAAATTTAAAATCTACAGTCATAACATAGTTACTGTTCTTTAACATTTACAGACATTTATGGTTTACAAATTTAACTTAAGGAAATACTATGGACATTAGGCTCAAGGTTCAAGCCACCTACATTGCTAGCAGAACACAGAACAGAAATTACATTTTGATTAAATACATGCAAACACACAAAATAAATAGCTTCATAAAAATACCATCTGATCATCAGAAAGGAGTGTACTTCAATGCAGAAAGCATCCTATACCACAAGAAAAAAGCCCTGTAGTACAGTATGCTGCAATCAGCCGAGGGAAGAACGCCTGTCCTAGGCAGAGGAAGGAGCCTCTCCAGGTGACATGCGTACATAGAAAGTAAGCTGCAACCTGGGAGTCACTGAACCGCCAGCAGTTCATCGCATCCCACTTAGGGAACAGTCGGCAGGCTTTACAGTATAAAAGAACTATTTAGAAAAAGCACATTTTATGACTTTTCTTGCTACTTATCTTTCTGCCCAACAACTGTGCAGCTCCAGTAAAAAGGAAATAAAAATAAAATGGAGAAAAAACCAGTAACACTGAATTCTACTGGTAAGGTACAATACACTTTGTGGCTTCTGCACTCTTCTTCAGAAATAACACAGTAGGGGTGCATTCATAGTCACAGTGTGTGTGCATCAGACACTCAGTGGTCTTCCAACAACAATCTGATTCTTCTGAAAGAAAACACCCACTCACTGATGCCCCAAGGCTATGCTGCATCTACCACGTGTCGAGGGAGACCAGCTGATCACAGTAGTGACAGCTAGAATAGAGGCACCCAGCATAGGACCACTGCTCCTGCAGTTACAGCCACAGCTTTCCAGAGATCACATCAATTAGACAGACACAAGGGGCATGTATGTCTGCTTCTACCCATTTTGAAAGTAAAAAAATAAAAATAAAAAAAAACAGTGTAATTTATTTCCAAGAAGCCACCTTTATTTCCTTATGGGTTAGAGATGGCCCCGCCTAGCCTTCATTCCCAACCTCTCAGTCAGGAGGCACTGAATCAGTCCTGTCCAGTGTGTGAGGTACAAGCCTCCAAGAGAAAACAGTAGCTATGAGAGAATGTAAAAGTTGGTCCCCTTTGGGGAAGTCTAGCAGGCAGACCCTGCACCAAAGAGCATGGAACAACAAAAACCTCTCTAGATGAAAAGGGAGCCACGGATACTATTCTCCTGCCACCAGAAAGCACTTGAGAGCTTAGTTCCTGACACCCTCCATTTACCTGGTGGTCTGTCTCATTTTCCACACTGCAAGAGGTGACCACTAGCATTCATATTGCACTTCAGCCTGCTCTCCTCCATCAGATGAGAAGAGCGGCTTCCAGTGAGCAGAAGAGGTCTCCTGAAGCTCATCCTCACCTAGAAACCAATTCTGAAACAGTGTGTTCACACACTAGGCAGATCTCCAGCTAAGGATGCAGTCAGCCAGCCATAGGTAGAGTACTCAATGCCTAAGTAGAATGGTATTTGCAAACTTGGTTCAAAAGAGACAAGAACTAACTTGTTCAGGCTGTTGAAGACTTTCTGAGGCACAATGTAGTACTATTCCTGTTAGGCATGAGGGGAAGAAATGTAGTGAAGGTTTTCCAGGCCTCATTTTTGTTAGCCTCAAATGAGAAGTTCCCACTTAACTTCCTGTTCTAGCCTCAGTGATGCTGGCATCCCAAGCTTTTTAGTAGTTCCAGTTCCTCGGAGAGGTCTGGCCTCAGCCTCACATCAGGAGAGCAAAGTGAGGGATGCCATTGAGGGGTGTCTATGCTCAGCCAGCAAATTCTCCACTTCCTAGGAGTCAGAAAGAGAAGCAAACCTGTTATACCATAGCCAGATGAGGAGCAAAGAAAAGAAAATAATCCATCCCCAACCCTGCTCTCTTACCGAATCCCCACCTCCAAACACGTGTGAGGACACAGTGCTGCGCCCGCACACACCTGACTCTGGGGACTCAGGTAGACTTTAATGGCTTCTTTCCAGAGAACATGACAGTATGACAATGATGGGGCATGAGTCTTTTTCAGAAATGGCCCATAAGCTACATGCCTAAGATATAAGGCACAGGTGGGTTGGATCTGTGGTAATGCAGACTGCAACAACCTAGAGACCACACACACACACACACACACACACACACACACATACACACAGCAATAAAGTCATGGGTCATATCACTTCCAAGAAGGGTTCCAATGATATGGTTACCTTACTCCACCCTGACATCATCAGTAGATCAACTTCTGGTTGGTCAACCTTGAACTGGTATTTAACGTTTACCTTGTAAGAAATCCTTTACCTTATAAAGCTTGTTTCTAAAGTATTAAATGTAGTTAACGATCCAACTACTTAGTAATCCTGTTAAAATCCTGGTTTAGTAGTTTTTGGAGGAAGCCTCTGACTCTACATTACTAATTAGCTCTGGGTCCTTGCTAGCGCACTGTGGAATGAGAAAGAACAATGGCCAGCCATCTGTCTGCTCCAGGAGAAGTCTCATACCATTGGCTGAAGTCTGCTGAGAAACAGGCAGAAACAACAGCGCAGTGAATTCTGAAAAGTCTTCCAATTTCTTCTTCACAATAGATAACAAGCTTACATGTTGTATGGCCTATTATAATTCTCATTTCTTGCACAGGTACCAGGAAGTGCACATGACCACCAAGGTTGATATATTTACCACCAATAATGTCCTTCCCATCTTCCCCCAGAAGGTGGTGAAAGAGAGCCATGCCTATAACCCAGGACACCAAGCATTCTGAGAACTTAGGTTGCTTTGCTAAGTATCAGCTTGTCAATTATGAGGCAGTTTTAGAAGACAGATGGGAAGTATAACTCAAAATACAAAGCAAAAAAATAAAAATAAAAAATAAACCAGAAGCCTTCCAATAAGTTCAAGTTACTCAACAATTTTATTAACCCATTCTATACAGACATGCACATAAAACACAGTTCAAATACAATTATATACACTTTAAATGGACCTGTTGCAATATTTCATTATCAATATCACAGGAATAAATCAGAATGCTACTAAGGATTAACATCTTCACTTTCAGCAGAGCTGTGACTAAGAAATCTGCAATAAAACTCTGTTACTGGGCTTCCCAATTCTGCCCATTTCCATCCAAACAAGGAATGCTCAGCACCTCTCTACATCACACGCCACTTGTGAGAAGTAAGCCCTTTGCATTTGCCACAGAAAATCCACATCTGAGTAAGTTGACTTTGTTGCTTCAACAACAAAAAACTGCACACAATTCTGACTGTTTTGAAACCAAGTCATATGCATATTAGTTACATACCCAGTAAAAGGCTCATGGGAAGGGATACTCTGACTCACGCTTAGGGACATAGTTCCCTTTGTATAAGATTAAGAGTAAAGGCTAAACACACAGCAGATGAAAAACAGCAGCCCTCTCAGTGAGCATACTACAGCCCACAACAGGGAAGGGTAAGGATACAGAAGGTTCAGGAACAGATAGTAAAAGAAAAGTTCTACCCTGAGGCAGGAGACTGGATGAAATGACTTCAAGTAAAGTCACAACTCTTCTGGCATTACCTTAGCTCAGATCACAAAATGTCACACAAGTAATCTACAGCATCATCTTTTGAAAAATAAGGAGAAGTTGAACCACTATTTTACAATATTGTCTGTGAAAAGCCATGCTGTACAGAACTTTTCCATAAAGGAAACATAAAAAAAAATGTTGGGTTTCTGATAGGAATACTAGGCAAGGAAATATATTAATGTGCATATCCTACCAGTCAGCACAATGAGAAAGGATGGACAATGTTGGCAAAAAGACCATTAGTCTTCTGGACACTACAAAACTAAATTCTTAGGCATACTTCTGATGTGTGTCCATCACCTCTGATCTTGCATAGCCGTCCTGCTTAACTGTTAGGCACTTTTAAAATAAAAATGCCTTAAAACACAAACAAGTCTATCAAGGAAGGAGAGCTGGGTGATTTACTGTTGTCAGCAAAGACAACATTCTTCTGAGATGGCAGGGCAGTGGAAGGTGCACGAAACCTCATCACTCAGAGCTGCCTCAACTCCCTGGCATGTCTCTCCTGTCACCTGCCACTCCAAGCACTAATGAGCTCCTCTGGGACTTAGATCACACCTGTCCCCACAAGAATCAACAGGCAGATTTATTCCCTAACAACTGTACTGTTTGGATTTTTTTTTTTTTTTTTTGGTTTTTGTTTGTTTGTTTTTTGTTTTGTTTTTCGAGACAGGGTTTCTCTGTTGGCTGTCCTGGAACTCACTTTGTAGAACCAGGCTGGCCTTGAACTGAGAAATCTGCCTGCCTCTGCCTTCCAAGTGCTGGGATTAAAGGCGTACACCACCACGTCCGCCTACTGTTTGTTTTCTTAAATGAGATGTGTGGAGATCAACTGCCAACTTCAACAAGGACTAAGTAGATCTTTGTCTGAACTGCTCAACCATTTGGTCTAAGAACAGAAGTATGTTGTATCGCTAACGTTGCCTTAGGAACCAGAAATAATGGCAAGCACACAGCATAATGCATGTCTAAGAATGATTAAATGATCCATTTACCAAGAGAAAAAGCCCTACCCCAATGATAAGAAAATGCTAAATTCTAGTTTGGAAACAAGGCAGGACAGTACTGGTTCTCTAAATCTCCTTTCAGTTGCTCTTTCAAGTCCATTTACTGACTTTCTCATTCAGTGTTGTTTTGTGTTTTGTTTTTTGTTTTCCCCAGTACTGGGGATGAAACCCAGGGCCTCCTATAGGCTAGGCAAGTACTCTACCACCCAACTATATCTCCAGGACCCCTCCTATAGGCTAGGCAAGTACTCTACCACCCAACTATATCTCCAGGACCCCTCCTATAGGCTAGGCAAGTACTCTACCACCCAACTATATCTCCAGGACCCCTCCCACCATTTTTCAGGGTTTTATTTTCCATTCAGTTGTGTGTTAAAAAATAAATAAATATAAATAAATAAGCAAACTATTATTTTCTCTTCCCTGTTTTATACAGGTAGATTCAAGTCTTCACCTATTTTCCCCATGAGAAAACTGAAAGTCTCAACTCCAGGTACTCTAGAAGTTATATTCTCTTTGTGGGGTTTGTGATACATAGACACAAGCACAGCCTGGTAAACCTCCTCCTGGGAAGTAACAAGGGCAAAGGGGAAAGGGGATGAAAGTGGAACTTCCCTAAACTCTGGAATAAGTACTTTCTACCCGTGTCTCCCTGCTGCTCCTGCTCAGCTACTCTGAAGTCCTTGTTCTAAAAGCTGAAGGATGCTGAGACTCCTGCTGCTTTTCAGCTCTGAGGTTTGTCCTTGTCATGCAGGGATAACAAGACTTCCGCACCCCTTCCTACAGAAGTGAACTAACACAGTGGGAATGAGAAGAGCAAGCAGTAGACTGAGAGTCCACTCCTAAAGATGGCATGTACAACAGCCTAGCTCAATTCCAAGTGGTCAGAAAAGTCTCCTCTTACAAGCTAGATCCTTAGTAGCTCTTAGATCAATGTTCTTTCTCTTCCCACTCAGTAGCTCTGGACTACTCTGGCCTTGCAGCAGAAGAAAGACTGAATGCCAATTTGGACCAGAGTTGCAATAACTAAGCAGTAGACAAGGCAACTGTGAAAAAAGTGCCAGACACACCACGCAGGCCATATCTCATCCTCACACTGTGATGAGAGGACATGCCACCCCCTTGGGTCTCACAGCCACAGAACAAGGAAAGTCAGAGGACAAGTTATACTCTACTCTAATGTTAGCTCTTCTAGAATGTTTGATTGTTTTTCAGATATTCATCTATCAATTGCATCTCCTGTCCTTTTTATTTTTAATATTTCACACACACATACACACACACACTGTATTCTAGGCCTCCTGCTCCCCATCCAACTCTTCCAAGGTTTCTCCCACTCCCTCAAGATCATAATCCCTTCTAGTTATTGTGGCATGTACATGCGTGTGTATATATATGTATATATATATATATATATATATATATATATATATATATATCCACTCTAGATGAAGAGCCACATGTACTCAATGGCTCCTGAGAGAGGAAGATTCAGTCTTCTCCAGGAACAAGCCCGTAGATAGGTTATCTAATCTCAGCCGTGAACACAGGCACACGTCTGACCGCTCAGAGGTCATTTGCTGCTGTTCTCCTGTTTTGCTGGTTTGTAGTCACCAGGTCCAGGGAACTGGATATTTTTGTTCTGTCATTTTGCATGTGTTTCCCACACTACACCCAGAGCCCGCCATCAAAGACAAACAGGGGACAGTACACACTGCCTGACTGGGTTTCCCAGTTGCTTTGTCTTGCATGAGTTTCAGGAAGGTAGGTAGCATCTATAGGGATCAGCTGTCAGCAGCCTGTGATGAGAGCCCCCATCAGGCCATGCATTCCATGGCAGTGCATTTCACCTTGAGTACATTTTCAGTGTGCACCAAGAACATGTGTTTAAATCAATAATTTGTTGCATAGCCCCCTTGCAGTGCCAAGGATAAAAGATGGGACTAGAATCTAGAATACCTTTCTAACAAAGCAACCTGCCTTTGAAGGGGTGACTTCTGTCAAAACTGTTCTGCCTCAGCATCTAATTCCAAAGAATTGTCTTTTCAGAACCAAGAATTCATAATTTCCAGTCTGATACTTTGTCTAAGATACCAATAGACTGGAATTTTTCTATTCAGCTTCATAAAGTGGGACTGAAAAAAAAAGATTTAGTTTTAGTATTATTTATGTGTATATGTGTGCCTATGTGTATATGAGCTACATATGTGAAAGTACCTGGGGCGCCCAGAAGAAGGCATCAGATGCCCCAGAGCTAGAGTTAAAGGCTGCTGAAAGCCACTCAATAGGCATGCTAGGGACTAAGCTTTGGACCTCTGGAAGAGCAGCATGTGCTGTTGTAACTGAGCCATCTCTCCAGCTCAACTGGCATTCTAAACCTGGGACTAACTCTTTAGGAAGTTATCTAAACACCCAAATATAAAGAGCCCAATCCCAGAGAGTTTGGAGGCAGTACTCAGTCTGTCTCAAGGGAACCGAGGTATGTATGTATGTATGTATGTGTATATATATTTGTATGTATGTATGTATGTATGTCTATATTTCAAAATTTCTACGGCACAGTCTAAGGAGTATTTCTGGATAAGAACCATGCAAAAAAGCTTTCTATTACAAGACAAAAACAAAGAAAATTGCTAACTTTCTCTCACCACCTGGCCCCACATGACAAACTGAGAGGTAGGGAGTCACCTGTCTTTTCTGAAAAATCTCATGAGACCTTTAGATTTGTCCCTTAGAAACATGTTCCAGAGTGGCCTGGCATTGAGCTCGGCAGCAGGGTGTTCCCTTAGCAAAAACAGGCCCTGGGACAATAAGGAGAATCCCCTTTCAGGAGCCAAATCCCAGAAGACTTCTTAAAATATTGTGATATTTTCTTACATAAACAAAATGCCCCCAATAAGTCAGGTTATAAATTCATCATCAAAACTTTTTTCATGACCAAAGAATAACTTTTCATGTAAAAACTTAGCTTTAGGAAATTATTCCAAAAAGTACTGGTAAACAATGAGCAGCTTTACTGAACTTACTGGAGTCCCTCACTTTTGCCTGGAGAAACTCAGGGCTCAATGGTGCTTTTAAACAGCCCCAAAGGTCATGGGCTACAGGAAAGTTATTGGAATGGCAAAGAAAACGAGAGCCATAGGACAAAAATTCTGAACTGTACATTTCTAAGAACTAGACTTTACCCTGGCCCAGCCCCATTTCACAGCCAGCAAAGGACTGTCGGGCTCCTCAAGTTAGGAACGCACACCAAGACATATGCACATTCTTAGAGCCAGCTCTCCAGGGCAGCAAAGACTTAGGATTGTTTCTCATGAAAAGAGGCAAGAGCTCTCACCCTATGTCCATTTGCAAACTCCAGGGCTTTCTGTGGATGTTCTGTAGCCTGGGCTGACCCTTGCTGGACCTGGCTGGAGAGGAAGGGAGAAGGGAAGGGAAAAGACTCTCCCAGTGCAGATCCAGACCCAAGTGCACACGGCACCAATGGGGCTTAGATACTTATCAACAGTCCCTTACTTTGAGACATCATAATGCCATGCATCACACCAGACAACCCAAAGAGAAGCTATAGGACAGGGAAGTTAAGGATATAAGGATAGACTTAAAGGACACATGTGAAGGACAATTAGGTTGTTACATCTCACACTATCTAACATTCCCTCCCAACAACCCCCCTTCCACACACATACACACACATACACACACATAGACTTCACAGACTGGGTCAGACATCAGGAAACAGAAGAACCAATTCTATGACTCATGCTTGGCTCCTCTTCTTTCAGATCATCCCATCTGGGGACATGTCCTAAAGACCCAACTTGCCATCTTGCCCCCGGGTGAGGTGTTTACACTAGAGAATGGCTGAGGCTGCTCTGCACACGCATGAGCTCAGATGCCGTTTTCAGATTAACGCTGGGACAGGAGTGGGGGAAAGTTAAATGACTTCTTGGTTGATTAGTGGCAAGGGCAAGAGGCCAAAGCTGGAGGGAAACACACAGTTACACCACCGGAATGCTGACTTGGGTCTTCGGCTGGTCCGCCCCTTCTTGCATGTCCAGGGCACGGAGAGGGCTGAGGGGCTTGAGGGGTCGGCTCCCAACACTGTAATTTCTTGGACGCCTTATTGTGTTCGAACTGGACAGAGGCGTAAAGCTGTTCCTTCTCATCCTTACAGGGGTTTGGCTCTTGGGGAAGTTGTGCTGATTGGAAATGGAGGGACACCACATACGTGAAAGCCACACCCAAACCTTACCCATAGAGGTCAAACAATGCTCCTGGGCATAACTGCTCTTCCTTCTGCTCCCCTGCACACAGGATGAGCAGGCCATAGGCTGGGCCCCTAGCCCCCAGAGGAATGAAAGGTTTGTCACAAGGGAAGATCCTGGCCATCACGTTGAAGAGCAGTAAGGGAACCAACAAAGGGGTTTACTTGACCACACAGATTGCCAAGAACAGACCCTGGAGGTAACCTGCATCTGCTGACTATACTGGCAATGCCCCCTGGATCCTGTTTTGTAAATGGAGGCTTCCTTAGGGATACAACAGGGAATTTGTACATTTCACTTCTGCAAACACTTTCTATATTGAACTCAATTCCCAGTTGCTAACTTTCAAGGCTAAGATTCCTAAAGTACTCATTTAAAAGATGCCATCTTTGCCTCTTGGAAATAAAGAGACATACAGGACATGAACTCTGGATTTGTTTTTGGTACACAAAAGAAACCCAAGTCTCTTAATCCCAAAGATTCCAAGATTGAGGATGAGCAGAAAATACTTACAGTCGGCTTGTCACGATGTGTGTCTACAGCATCCACATTCAGTGTAATTGTTTCCACTTTGCAACCTGAAAAAACAGGGAAGAAAAGCTGTCAGGCCCAAGTGACATGGCTCACTCCCTGAAATCCCAGTGCTTGGGGGCTGAGGCAGGCGAACTGTCACGAGTCCCACAGTAGCTGGAGTTCCAAGCAAGACCCAACTAGTATGAGACCCCCATCTCAAAGGCAAAACAAAATAAAACCAAGCACAAGACATAAACAATCAACAAAATGTAGGTAGGTTAGAAGGAGAGGAGGAGGAAAAGAGAAAAGCCATCAAGAGGAAGCTTAAAAGAAAACTTTAGTCTAAGCACAGCAAAGCATATGTGGGGGCATGTGTGTACTCCCAGATATGTGCACATGCTATTTCCATGCAGAAGCAATAAATGGGACATCCCTTAGACACAAGTGACAACTTCTGTGTCCTGACAGTCCACAGTCCCCACCTTTCACCAGCTCATGCTCATAGTTACCATAGGCCACAGGAGTAAGTTTGAAGATGATGTGCAGGGGGCACCTCAAGTATGGTAACTCATCTGAAAGAAAGAAGACCCAGGGAGGAAGTCTTAGTATTACAGAATAAGTTCATGTGAAGAAGAGAGAATATAAGGAGCTCATGAGTTTTTTTCACCCTGACCATCACCTAGAGCTATACCATTTCTTCCCTAAATTCAGGAAACTGTCAAGTCCAAAAGAGTCACCCACACTACTGAGTGATCAGGAAGGAAGGGCAATCTAGATCTGAAATGCAAGCAAAAAAGGAGGAGATTCTGAAGCCAAGGCCTCTTGGAAAGAAGACTATGGCCTACTGAGCACTCAGAGCCAGTCAAAGGCTTCAAGTGGCCTGAGGACTGGGGAAAGAAAGAGCCAGAGTAGCACTTCCTACTGCTTTCCTAAAACAACTGCTCTACTCCTGACCCAAAGGGTGAAGATTGTTCTAATAAACCATCTGCAATAGCTAGAGACAAACTGACTGTTCAACGGTCAACCACCAGCCTGATGCTGCCAGTAATGTCAGCTTGAGGCTGGCCCTTTAGGCAGATCAGGCAGCATCAAATCGGCCATCCTCCATTGCCAGCTTTTGTGGCAGCAGACTGAAGGGAGTAGTGACTGACCAATGGCTGCTGGGAGCTCCTCACTGCTGCCTGAAGAATGTCTCTAATATGAGTGGAAGAAAGGGAGAGCCGGTAGTGAAGAATCCCGCTAGCACCAAGTCCAGCCTATCCCTTTGGATGTGTACCCCTTCCCCCATTCCTTCCCTCAAACGGCACCTGCGCCTTTATCCAAGAAATAGGCCAGGAGGCAGCGCATGACAGCCTGGTGAGAGATAACGAGGATGTTGCCTTGACGCTCTAGCTCCATGATGACAGGCTCCAGCCGCTGCACCAGGTCCTGGTAGGACTTTGAGGGGAAGTAAGGAGAGCTGGTAAGAGGCCAGGAGCATGCTGGCAGCCAAGTTGGTGGCGGAGTTCCAGAGTCAAGAGACTACTCATGGAGTGCCTCTATGTTGCCTAACTGCCCCAGTCCTGCTTCTAAGGAATACTCAGATCTTTCAGAAGTAATATTTAGATCAAACACCACAGTTCCAGAAATGTTAAGTGTGAATTCAATTTATTTTTCTTTTCCTCACAGCACTAGAAGAAGCAGTGTGTAGCAACAAAAGAGTTGTGCAGGTTTCCCGCACCTCTGCCATTTCATTTATTCCCCTTTGCCACACCCACTTCCCTACAGTAGGAAACCACACCAATAGGACAGTGCCTCAACCACGGTGAGGAAGTAACTCGAACTCACTCAGTGACTCTATCTGCTTTGAAGTAGAAGGAACAGAATGGAAAGTGTAAGAGGATCATGTTCATTCTACAACATTCTCAATCAGAAGATAGCTTCTCACCCTGTTCCCTAGAGATCTTAACCAGTTCATAAAGTGTAAGGCACTGCTTGTCTAAGCTGAATTCAACAGCATGACCAAAGGCGGGACAACAAATGGTTCCTAAGTCACCCTTTCTCCTCCCTTTAAGGTCAGCGCCCAGCAAAGCACTAGACAGCTACTCGGAGTGAAGGCTCACCTCCCCACCAGGATATCGGTACAGATACTTCTCTTGATCTCGGAGTGCAAATTCCTCTGGATACCGCTGCTCAATCTCTGAATACGTCATCTCCTCACACACGCCCTGCAAAGAGCCATACCAGAGTTGGGATGTAGGCCTCTCTCCATCTCAGATGAGGAAGATGACATTTCAGAACACCAGTGCTTTACTATGTATTGAGGCCATGTGCTAAGTCTTTCCTTGTACTGCACATGTCTATGCCAGGATGTCAGGGTGTTACAAGGGGCCCTGGATAGGATAGGAGGCACTGTAGAGAGAGATGGTTCCTCTAGCTTGAACTACAACTCTATCCTACTACTACAAGGGAAATCACAGGTCAGAAAGAGTCTACAGGACAACAAGAGGAGGAATAAGAGGAGGGGAGGAAACTGAGGGGAAGAGAATCCTGTGAGAAGGATAAAGGCATAGAGAAGGATGGAAAGAAAAATGTCTAAGCTGAGCATGGTGACTCATGCCTAGCATCTCAACATCTGAGACACTGAGGCAGGAAGGGCATGGGTTCCAAGCTAACCTGGGCTGAGAATGAGCCCTGGTATCAATAAAACAAAAACAAATGTATATCTGGACTAAGTGACAAGAATTGCCAAGAGAAATTAGGAGGACTTTCTCAGAACTGCTAGCAAGCCGATTAAAGCAAGTATTATACAACTGAGTGACTGGCATTTCTTTTTCTAGGGAGGGAAACAAAATGAATCCTTATTAGCTCTACTCTCTGCAAATGCCAGAATGGCTCCTATAAAGACTGGCTTGGGTCTCACATTGAGTTCAGGTACTAGAGCAGGCAGGAAGCCCTGATGAAGGATAGTTATCCCTTCTTCCTAACCTGTGGAGTGGCAGGGTTCAGATTCCTTGGTTTCTCACTGATGACCTGGTTTCTACGTTATATAAATTAGGACTCCCTGATAGGAAATGCCTACTCACAGCATCAATCTCATTTAGGATCTTCCACTGCTCATAGGTCACCCCAAGAGACTCAGCAGTCTGAATTGTCCTCTTCAACTGGCTCGTCCACACTTTAAGGTCCTGGATCTCCTGTTCTTCCAGAAACTTCTTCAGAGCATGAGCAAACTAGGGTTTGGAAATAAAAGCTAAACAAAGAAAACATACCACACCACACATGCAATACACAAAGAGACTACTAGACATGGCCAAATTATAAACCCAAGAGGAAATAAAGTTCAGCTAGAGTCCTTTCATGCTTATCACAAATGGTGCCCAATAATCTGATGGCTGAAGGATCACAGCAGAAAGGGTCTCAAATGACCCGAACATTAATCCAGAGCTAGGAACAGTGAGCAGAGAACATCTTTAGCACTTGCCTGGCTGTGTGAAACCCCAGCCTAAGCCCAAATGGGATTTAAGCAAGAGGGATAAAACAGATGACCTCCAGCATGCCCTTCTAACTCTAAGCTTAGGAAATCCAGCCTGCTGGCTAACTACTCACCTGCTTTCCTCGCAACGAGAGGCCAGAGTCACCCCCAATCTTTCCCAAAAGGTTGAACTCGCTCTCTCCGTGCCGGCAAAGGTAGATGGTGCGAGGATGGACGTGGATGTTCATCAGGTAGTAGACAATCTTACTCTGGATGTAGTCCTGAACTCTGTTGACCAGAAATCTCTGGCCTACATTTATCACCTTTATGAAAGAAAGATCCCTGGGACAGGGGAGGAGGACATTTCATGGTAAGAAAATCTAAAAGTAAAGTAGGTGTGGGGGGGGGGCAAGGCTATCAGCACCTGCACTTAGGAGGCTAAGGTAGAGGGGGGCTTCAGTCTGATGCTCTCAAGACAAACAAGTCTAGAGAGAATGATTTGAATACTGGCTTGTAGCACCTCATCAATTCGTCCTCTTTCCCCCATCATTGCCACATTTATGGAACCAAATGCTAAGAGACAGTACATCTCCAAACCAAGATGGAATACAATTTCTTGAATTTCCAGCAAGAAAGTACTATTTCTTCAGTGTCCAACCTGAGTCATGTAGCTTATCTAAGTGTAGAAAACAGAATTTCAGGCTTTCTAGGGACTAGACTAAGTGACTTAAAGATTTTGCTAAATTCAAATTTTTGTGAGACATCTGGGGCCCCCATGACATGGTCAAAATCTAGACAGAACATGGCAACTCGGGGGAGGAGAGGGAGGGGAAGACAAACCACACGCTCACTCTAAGGCTGCCTGCCGTACCCTCTGACACCTGATCAACCTTTCTCAGGACAGCACTGCAACTATCTGCTGTATAGCCATGGGGCTTTTCTTAAACTTAAATAAGAGCTCATTCAAAATAATGACCAAGGAAAAAAGACACAACAAGGTAACTCATCATGGATCTCCCATCAGAGATAAAACCCTACAAACATACATACATATAAATATGAATATCCCTCTAGAATGCTTTCCTACACAGGACTTAGAGCAAACTAAAGATACCTCTTTATGTCATATCTGGGGCAGTGCCTTTCAGCCATTTATTATGGAAATGTTTCTAAATACAAGTATTTAGAAATCTAAATACAAGTATTCTGGTAAATCCATTTGAAGGAAATGCAAAGTTGTAAACATGAATGAGCTGACTGCAATGATTTAGCACTGTGCTTGTCTACCATGTCTTATTAAATGTCCTACATGCTGCTCTCAATCATCAGCTTGGCTGGACTAAGTAAGCAACGCCTAGGAAATCAGGGGTGCACACCTCTGGGTACATCTGTGACGGTGTTTCCACAGAAGACCAAATGAGGGAGGAACCCTCGCCCTGACTGTGGACAGCATCATCTTATGGCCTAGAAGGTCATGGACTGAATAGGAGAAAATGGAGCCAGGCATGGAGCCTCACATTTCTCAGTACTTAGGAGGCAGAGGCAGGACTGCTCTGAGTTCAAGGTTATCCTAGGACACTGAGATCTTGAATCAAAAAATGGGGGGAGAGGAAAGAGAAAGCTAAGTGAGCACAACTTTCCTGCTACTTGAGCCTGAGATATAAATAAGCAGCAGCCTGTGGGAGGAAGACAGGCCTGCTCCTGTGATTTCGCTGTCAAGGTTGCTGTACCTGCTGAGCACTGGGCCAAAGCAAACTTCTCCTGAGTAACTTATGTCACATGTTCTGTCACAATGAGGAGAAAACTAGTGACTATAACATTGTTTCATCAAGATACAACTGTGTACCCAGTAATCCCAGCACTATGAAGTTGGGAGCAGGAGGACCAGGATTTCAAGGTCATCCTCTGTTATACAGTGAGTCAAAGGCCAGCATGGATTCCTTGACACTGTCTCAAAAACACAAAGCAAAACACATTTCCTAAGGCAATGTTCCCATAGTCTCCATGCTCTCTTCCTTCAGCATGGACTTAACATTTTACTATACCCCATACCAGGCAAGCCAATCTGTATTCTATGCCTCACTGTTATGAGATACTACCACAGTCATGATGTCTCACACTGATCAGACATTTCCTCTTGAGTGAAGCAAACTTTAAATCTGATTAAAACTGATGACACATCTCCAAGAGATATCCTACAGCATTCTAGTTCCAATTTGCTAAATCTGGAGCAGTGGTTCTCAACTAGAGATGATTTGTGCTCCTAAGAGATTTTTGGTAGTACCTGAAAACATTTCAGTCATCACAGCTTGGATCTGTTCCTGGCACCAAGTAGACAGAGGCCAGGGAGACTGCTAAACATATTATAATACACAGAGCAGCCCCTTCAACAAAGAATTCCATAGTTCAAAATGTCAATAATGCTTAGATGGAAAGCCTTGCTCCAGGGCAGTTATTCTCAACTTTCTGAACGCTGCAACCCTTTAACACAGTTCCTCAGGCTGTGGTGACTCTCAAGCATAAAATAATCTTCATTACTACTTCAATAACATTAATTTTTCTATTGTTATGAATCATAATATAAATATCTGACATGCAGGATATCTGATATGTGATTCCTGTGCAAGGTTCATTCAACTCCCAAAGGGATCAGAACCCACACATTAAGAATTGCTGCTCTAGAAAATAAAGCAACTGAACAGAAAAACTGATAAGAAAATATGGTTAAGCATGATTAAGTAAAATACACAACCCAAATAAGTATTTGTGCTAGCTAGTTTTATGTCAACTTAACACAAACTTAAGTCATCTGAAAGGCGAATTAAAAAAAAATTCTCAATTGATAAAAATGCGAGCTTTGTAAGCGACCTGTAGGGCATTTCCTTAATTAGTGATCAGTGGAGGAGGTTCTTGTCCATTGTGGGTGATGTCACCCCTGGGCTGGTGCTCCTCGGTTCTATAAGAAAGCAGGCTGAGCAAGCCTTGGGGAGCAAGCCAGTAGACAGCACTTCTCTGTGGCCTCTGCATCAGCTCCTGCCTCCATATTCCTGCCCTATTTGACTTCCTGTCCTGACTTCCTACAATGATAGACAACAATGTGGAAGTCCAAGCCAGATAAACCTCTCCTCCCCAACTTGTTTTGGTCATGGTGTTTCATCACAGCAATAGTAATTCTAAGACAATATCACAATAAAAAACTCTGCTCTGTGAAATGATACAAATATCATAGGTTTAGATTACGAGAAGAAATTAGAGACCAAAAGAGAAAGACAATTTTCCTTTTGCCTCAACCCTCAGATCATGGTGTTAAACCTTACTTATCATAGTTGTCTGGGTCAAGGGGCTGGTAAGTGACCTTGTAGCACTCAATTCTCTTCAGGAAGTCCTCCATCACATTCTCCCTATTCCTTTCAGGGTAGTCAGGGCTTGACACTTTTACCTCCTGAAATCACAGCAACATAAAGGCCTGGTCAGAGTTCTGTTCTTAAGAGCCGTCCTACAAATAGCCTCTTCTAAAGAACAGAAAAAGAAGTCCTTAAAGCAGCTTGTCACCAGAGCACTGGCATTCCCCAGTCACTGAACACTCTCATCCTGTCCTGTGACCCTGGCAACCAAGACAGGGAAGACGGTGGGGAGTCATGTGCTTTCCTTTGGCCAAAGGACAGAGGCAGTTATGCAGCTAACGCTGCTTCTGAGCCCAATCCCTTTATACGTTTGCCTGTGAACACAGAATGAGCTCTAATTTCCCCTCTATTGCTACTCAGCATAGGGTATGTGACCCAGCATTTGACTTAGGAATGAATCACTGCCTCTTCCTCAAATACAACAACTACGGTTCCTAGGATGGAAGGGCAGCTCTAGGAGAGCAGACAGAGACACCTACTTGGCACACAACAAAACACAACCTACCCACTATACTGTCTGCTGATGTGTCCATAAGACTCAGAAGCGCAGTACTCAATGCTGATCAGAACATTAAACAACGGAAGAAATATGATCTTCCTACGAGGTGGCTGGGCAGGAAAAAGAAGTCTAATCTGATGCAATATTTAAGTCTCAGTATCAGGTAATATCAGAACACAAAGCCAGGACTCCCACAGTCTAAGCTGTTCCCCATTCAGCAACTCATTGTTACTGTATTCCTCAAAGACCCAGACTCTTCCCATGGAAAATATAAAAGTATAAAGGTACAAATGCTCTCAAGTAAAGATTTCTATGATGGTAAGCCTATTACACACACACACACACACACACACACACAAACACACACACACACAGAGACAGAGACAGAGACAGAGACAGAAACAGAGACTAGCTGACTGACTGACTGATGACGACAGGGATGACACTCACCAGAATATTGGCAGCAATGACATCAGGATCATCACAGACAGATTCTACAAAAAATACCTGGACATGGAGAGAAGGCATGACAAACCCATCAAAATTGTCAGGTTCTTAACTGAAAGCACAGGCTCATCTACTCCACCAGCTACCATATCTGCAGGATCTGCTTCATAAAGTGGCCTTCAAATTCAGATATCCAAACCTTGAGCTCAGCAGAGTCAGAGGTTCTACACTCTTGTCTCTCCACCCTGCTCCCCACTTCCACTCCTCTCTTCCTCCAGCATGGAGTCAGAACCCACCTTGAAGGCATTCTGCTTGGCAAAGTTCAAAATCATGTCCCTCCTCTCCCGAGTGGTATTGGTGGCATCAAACACCTACACAGAGAGCATACAAAGTAAGTGAATCAGAAGAAACACATGAGAGATCACCCAATGCTGACTCTACATGGGGCTGAGTAGTCAGGATGCTGGAAGAGTGAACATAAAGAAGGAAAGGAGACAAGGCTCACCGCAATCTGCCCACTCTCTTCAGTAAAATAGGCTTTAACATCTTCCAGTGCCACCAGAGCACACCGTCTGACATGAGAACAAAGAAAATCAGTGAGGAGAGCTAAGGTAAAACACGGCCAGAGGTAAGCACAGTTGTAGGTATCACTTCAGCCTCAGTATCTTTCTGGTTGTCATGTCTGCCCTAACTAAATCTTCCAACTCTCCCACGGAGTTCATACGCCATCCTACAGCTTGCCCCCGTCCAACTCATAGGACTTATACCTCTTTAGGCATCACATAAAATCATCTTCTAGAGTCCTGTCTGCTACCCATCCAACCTAAGTTGGTCTTTCAATCTAATAATTTCCCTTAAAATCCCCTCAAAATATTTCCTGAGAAAAACAGGACCCTAACACATTCAATCTCACAACTGCCTAAAAACAGTTGATTTCAGTCAGGCCTTTAAAAAAAGACTCACTTGCGGATCTTCATAGCCTCTTCATTGTCATGGCGAAAGAAATCATAAGACTGATAGGACTTGACTGCTTCACGTCGATATACCCCAAGATTAAACACTGCAGCAAAAACAATACGATGGCCCCACTAGAGGAGACTTCTTGGCCTATGAATGGCCAATGGGATGGAAAGAGCAATGTGTATGTTGGGAACAATACCAAATTAAGAAAAGTTGGGTTAAAGTCCTGACTTACGAGAAGAGCTGAGGTTCTACCTCCTCAATTACTTTTTCACCAGAGTACCATTAAGGTTCAAAAATATGACACATGTGCCAAGGGTTTTGAGATACCACCTTCTCATTTAATTCTGAATACTTTTACCAAAGGTATTCTATCAAAACTAGGATGAGCTGCCTGGGCCTGGAGGAGACAAGTCTAGGGCCAGGGAACACATTCAGCAAATGAAGAACCCATGTTCATGTTTATCAGAAGCGTTACATGACCTTGATGCGAAGAAGATGAAGTCTCTCAGAGACCTGTGGGGCCCATAACTAATCAACTCCCTTCCCAACGAATGGCCTGCACCTACCTTTGGTGGGCACTCCAATCCAGTTGAGGTAGCGTGTTAGTTTCTTAGACACATAAGTTTTACCCCGGGCTGGCAAGCCAATCATAACAATGAGTGTTGGGGAGTTGGTCATATAGGAAGCCCATGCTAAAAAAAAAGAAAAAGAAAGAGATAGAGCTATAAAATTATGACACATATCATGAGTGTTACACATGAGATGAGAAGTTTCATAGCCATCAACTCATTTAATCCTCATAAACCTAGAGAGGAAAGGCCTAGGACGGGTAAGAGGGCAGACTGAGGCTATATTTGGCATATCCTCCTGAAACACAGTTAAAGGATCATGCAGACTTCCATAAAGTGCCCACACCAAGGCAGTTCTTTCCCAAGTCTTTAGAGAGATTCCCAGGATGAAAAGAAATAGTATGTAAGAGTAGGAAGAGAGAGAAGGCCTAATAGCACTGTAGCTATGGTTCTACTCACCCCAGGCTGAGATGACTGTAAAATAGATCCCAGAGTCTCTCCATTGAGGATTCTAACCATCCCTCCAGAGCCTCAGACAAGATTTTGATGGTCTTTGCAAAAAGAACCCTACCTCAAATTATTTTGGCCACAACACTCAGGTCATAAGCTCCTCCTTTAATTTAATTTCTAAGTTACAGTGATAGTTGGTGGGCAAAGCCTACAGGGTAAAGGTCTGACTAGACTCCATAAAGGTTCAGGATCAAACACAAGGGCATGGAGGGATGCCTGTTTCAACAGCTCATATAAAAGCAAGATGACTGGTTAGCAAGATAGTTGTTTTGCTTACCTTTCCATAGTAACTAACTTATTTCACCATTATTCATTTACAAATTTAAGTTTCACTGGGTTGGTGGGCTTAGAGGGCTAGTGACTTGTACAACACACAAATTAGTCAAGTGTCAACCTAGCATTGGAAGCACACCTGTGCTTCCCAGACAGTTTTTCTCCTAACAAGAGGCCTTTTCAGTCTGCTAAAGGAACTGGTTCCTCCCTGGCCATGCTCCCACAGAGCAGTGGTAGAGAAAGGACCTGCATTTGTGCCTGGTCACCTCTTTCTTGAAGTCAAGACCCAAGCTAAGGTTGTCCAGGAGAATTCAAGCTGGAGGCTTGCTCCATGGAGAAAGACTATACATAGACAACAAAGGGGAAAAAATGAATACACCCTGAGCTTCTGCTTCCCAGCACCCTTTTGAAAAGGGGGCCCTCAGCATGTGCCATGAGGATGAGGATGTCAGTCTAGATTAAGCATCTCTAAAGCTGTAGTGAGTCTGCTCTCACCAAGCCAGAAGCTAAGGCAGCAGGGCATTTCCCATACATGTGCACTCCTAAGGGACTGCATTCTCGACCGGAATCATTGTATCATGTGCATTGCTGTTGTGACACCTCTCCTTCTGAAGGGAACATGGGAAGAAATAAGCTAAAAAAGAAAAGTGGCCCACTACAATTGGGAGGAGAAAGGCACCCACCTACAAGATACTCATAAAGGCTCCTTTAAAACCCACATTTCAGAACCACCCAGCCTGTCCCCTGCTTTGAAGAGGCATACTTCAGTCTCTTTAGGTTGTTTGCTTCACTTTGCTAAATAAATTTCTGTTAAATAAATGTCTCTTGACTGGATTCTTTCCTTCAAAAAGAACTAAGAAACCCCTTACTGAGAGGTCGCACCCCTGTTGCATGGGGAATATTGCTGACTCTGGCTAATTTGTTCCACCAAGAAGCAGCATAAGCAGTTTTCATCTCTATGCAAACAAGGAGCTTAGAGAGAGTAAACAGCACCATACAGCCTCTGTGGCCTAAGTCACTGAACACTGACCCCAGCAGGCAAACAGCCTTACCTGACACCAGGGTGGAGTAGGAAAACCTGAGTCTTCATATTCCCCGGCTTAATGCACACTCCTCTGCCACATCTTCCAGATCATTAGCCACTTTCCCCAAAGGTGCTGTTTCCCTCACCAGCATTTAGAAAGAAAACCTGCTTGTGAGCTGCTCTAAAAGAAACCAGGGGGTGGCTGCTCTGTGTTCACCATACTGGCCAAAGAAAGCTAAGTACTAAAGAAAACACAGGGTTGTGCCACAGGCACTGCACACCCCTATTCTTCAGCAACATACCACCAACCTCATTCTAGAACATGCATAGCACGAACACACACACACACACACACACGCTATAACGAGGCCTTCTCATTTTCTGGAAAAAGAGAAAGAAAAACAAACTAAACTAAATAACACTTCCTCTCTCAAACTGCCACACTGGTAAAACTAGGAAGATGGTCTCCTATCTGTTAAACACGCAAAAGCACCGCTAAGTTTGAATGGGAGAATGGAAGGTCCTTCACACTGACCTACCTGTGACACGGGGACAGCATTTCTTAACATGAAGAACAGTTTCAACCCTGAGATTCTTTTTGTCTCCTGTATTTGAAATTAAACTGGCTTTATTCAGCTTCAACTCATTTTCTCTTTATGAACCTGCTTAGTCAGAATGAGAGCTTGACAGTTTCTTTCATATAAATGGGAAAACTAAAGCCCAGAGAAGGGAAGAGCTTGGCCCACAGGACCACAAAAGACAGTCAAGGTCAGGCTTCTCAGCCACAAGACTGATCTCATGACTGCCTCCTATTCAGCCTAATCTGCTGCTTCTTGGCCATCACATTAGCACCTGACAAAAGGTTCCATGGAAAACACAACTGTGTTCTCTATGCTTATCTGAGAGGAGTCTAGGAGAGGAAGGGTTCCAGATCTTCTCACGGCCAAGGACTTTTTTCATTACCAACATTAAATGGGCCCCACATTTTGAAATATGAAAACCATAAGGCATATATCATTAATATTATCTTAATTTTTTTCATTCGAAGTTTCAAAACCTGATTGTCTTCTGCCATGTGACTGAGTAAGCATGAAATAAGCTCATAGAACTATAGGCACATACTAGAAAACTGGTAGTTTTGTTAAGCAGTGTAGCTCCAGTCAGTAATACCCAGTAACCTCCAGCAAATAAATATCCTGAGGCACTGAACATTCAAAGAACACACTGTCCATGTGGATGAAGATTCCACTGGGTCTATCACACTCCTTTTACTTCTGTAAGAGAAGCTGCTGATGTGAGCATAGAGAAGTATTCTGTGTTCACTGAAGTGTTCTGTGTGAGAGTGAACAGTTTCACACAGTTATTGGCTGAAATTCACACAGTGTAGAAAGGTAAATCTGGATTTACCAACATGAAAAAATAAGAGTCCAAGGTAGAGTAAACTCTTTACAAGGAAATGGCAACAGAAGAGTATGTATATCATGAGCACACCTGTGTTTGTTAATGGGACACCCCAGAAATAAACACCTAAAAGAGGTGAATCTAGCGAAGACAGGAGAGACGGGAAGGTGCTTCACTCTCCATGTTTTCTCCTTGCATTACTTGAGCTTTTCTCAACTTGCACTGCTTTTGTAGTTCAGGAAAATACATTTGTCTTCTCCAAATCCACTAGCCATATTTTTAAAATAAATAAAAGAAACAAAAGATGAGAAAGAGAGAAAATTAGTAAAGAAAGCAGATAAGACCTTACTTTCAGTGACCCCTAAGACTCCTCACCTGGGTACCTTAAAAGTACCCCATCCAGCAGCACCCCTACAACCCGATCCCTGAAACGACTCAAGTCCCCAAAAGGCTCCTCTGAAGGTTCTGGCTCACTACAGCCATCGTTTTGCCCGAGGTGAAACCAGTCACTTCTCAGATTCAGAGTCAGCAAGCAGGTGTAATAAGCAGCAAGGGACAGGAGTTGGGCTATAAATAAAGCAACACAGGCAACCAGAGAGTCTGTAACAGGGCAACACAGGCAACCAGGGAGTCTGTAACAGGGCAACACAGGCAACCAGGGAGTCTGTAACAGGGCAACACAGGCAACCAGGGAGTCTGTAACAGGGCAACACAGGCAACCAGGGAGTCTGTAACAGGGCAACACAGGCAACCAGGGAGTCTGTAACAGGGCAACACAGGCAACCAGGGAGTCTGTAACAGGGAAACACAGGCAACCAGGGAGTCTGTAACAGGGCAACACAGGCAACCAGGGAGTCTGTAACAGGGCACCTTTTCCACACAATACAAACAGGGTGAGGCTGGGTTTATCAATTTAGAAGATACCTACCCTGAGTGAGGTTCTTTAAAAAAAAAAAAAAAAAAAAAAGACACAGCAGCAAAACAGAATAGGTTACTATGAATCTGCTCTCCTTAGTAAGATGGATGAGAACAAGATGTCTATAAGAATCAAACTGCCAAGTCTCTGTGCAGAGCGGAGAAAAACACACCGTATTCTAAGGATCTCACAATCTCATGGGCTAGCCATGACATAAGAAAAACTGAGTACAGAAATGACAACTAACTCAGAGTCCTTTAGTTGGGTAGAAAAAGCAGTTTTAAAAGAGTAGAGACTAAACAAAAACAAAAAACAAAAACCCACCAGAGTCCAGAGCAGAGATGAGAGCAGAGATTATGCTGGGATTGAAAGCCCTCCAAGAGCTGTGAAAGGATTAGGAAAGCAGGCAGGAGTGGCTGGCTGAGAACAAGGCAGAGCTAGAAGCACTGACGATATGAACTAGCTTTCTGAAGTCCACTCCCACCCTTCTTTGCTGTCTTTTGGACTACACAGCTAGTACCTGAGCACACTCCTTTTAAGAGGGAGACACCGGATCAGAATAAATGGTCAGAACACTGAAAAGATGACTCTTTACAGGACTCTTAAATTAGGAGATGTTAATAGCATTTAAATGGTAAGTCTATTTATATGTAATGTTTCAAACGTAAATACAAAGAGTCACTTGTGAAAAATGACAGCAGCTATGTCCAACATTCATCTCAGCACTTGTCTATATATACTTATTTATTTCTTACATCATTCCTGGGAGAACAATTTACTCTGTTATGAAGTCTAGAGTGTCTCCACTTTATAATGGAGTGAACTAGGTTAAGAGTGACAGTGTACACCTGTAATCCTAGCCCTCTGGGTCTAAGGCAAGAAAATGACGAGTTAATGCTGATCTGGGTTACAGAGTGAGACACTGTCAAAGGAAAGAAGGGAAGGAGAGGAGAAGGTAAAAGGGCAGAGAAAGGAGGCTTGCTTCCTTACAGGGTAAACTGAGGAAGAGAGAGGTTAAGTAAATTGCTCAAGGGATAGCTAGGAAACAGCAAAACCACCATTCAAACCCTGGAAGTCGGACCAAAGGGACTATAATTAAGCATCATTCTGTAAGTTTACTTACGAGACAGTCTGCCTTAGGTGGCAGCTTCTTGCCCTGGCAAGAAAAGGAGACCCTAACCACAGAGATATGCCAAGCTCAGTATTCTAACTGCATCAATCCAGCACATGCCTCATGGACGCCAGAAAAAGAGCATGAAATAACAAGAAAGAGCGTGACACCATAATGCAGCTCTGAGATAACTGACCAGACAGCTCTCACGCTAACCACCTCCTTCTCCCTATGCATACACATAAGCACTTCTCCATAAAGGGAGAACTGACCAGGGGGGTTCCAGAAGGATGAGTGCTAGAAGGCTCCTGAGGTTTCCAGAAACCTCTGAGGACCAATGCCCCAGACTTCTAGGGAAGTATACAGCCTTGCTTAGGGATGTAGAGTCCAGGGGACAAGAAATGATGCTTGATTCCCCTGCCACCATTTCTGCCATCCCTGTACATTAAAATGCTTGTGTGAAAGAATCTGCAAAACCCCAAAGCTAACCCTGCAAGAACTTCAAGCACCTGACACTGAGTCACATGTCAGAGCTCATTCCCCTCAGGGCAGGGAGGAACTGGACAAGGGCATGCTCTCACCTGCAACTTGGGTTTGTTTTTTGAGACAGGTCTCAAGTAACCCAGGCTTATTCTGAACTAAGTATGTGTGGTTAAGCACACCCTTGGACCCCTTATCCTCTGCCTCCACCTCACCGGGGCTTAGATTATGGGTGGGGACCAACAGGCCCGGCTTCTGCCTTCAATATATGCAATGAGTGTTGCCTTCCAAGAACACAGTCCAAGAGATAAAAGGAACTGAGGGAGTGACAGCCCCAGGTTACTTGTGTACCTTGACACTTGGCCATCCTATGTATAAAATAACTTGCTCTAGCTCCCACATATCACTAATGAAAGCATCAAGAAGTCCCAAGGACACTAAGCCTACTAGTTTGAGACAGGGAACTGCTCACTGTGGACTCTGTCTTAAGTCCTAAGCCATGTGTCTCACACATCTGTACTCAAGAGGTTATAAGAGGAAACTTGCATGATGAGTCAGAGGGCAGCCTGGGTTACACTGCAAGTCCCCAGCAAGTCAGGGTTCTGTGCTGAGATCCAGACGCAAAATAAATAAAACATAAACTGCCATGCAAAGAATTACTCCCCACCCCCACAGAGAAAAAGAGTGTAGGATACAAATACATTTCTGGGACAAAAATCCCAAGAGGGATCCGCAGTCAGTCACTCTTTACCAGAACTCACAGCATTTCTTCCCTGCCCTTCGCAGATTTGAGGCGTGGGGTTTATAGCTGCTGTTGCAGTCTTCCGGGGCAAATGTACTATTCTCAGACATGGTAGTTCTTCAGGAGGCACCTGGGAAAAGAGATAATAAAATAGAAGGAAGGGAAGGATGGTATCCCTAAAAATGGTGCAGAGGATTAGTGTGACAAAAGGAAGAAGCCCCTACCAAGATCCAGGTCCAGCCCCTTGCTCCTACTTCACAAACACTTGTTCTTGGATAAGTCACAAACCTGACTCCTCACCTATACAGCTGCACTCCAACTTTGCAGTTCTTTGCTGACTTGATTCACACTCATACATCTCAAACCCAGCAAGCCTTCCAATAATCTTAAAGCAGATTTTCCTAGCATGATTACTTCGTCTTATTTTACAGAATTGACAAATGAAGATAACCAACCAAAGTACCTTGTTCAAGTTTCTTGACCTCACATTCTAAGTTTAAGAATACAGACAGAACAGAGGTGGGAATCAGAAGAGCTGGAGGTGCGGAAAGATCAAGTGCACTTGATCAAGAAAGCAACCCCAATCCAAAGGAAAAAAACTCAGTCTCGGCGGGGGACGGAGGGGGGCGGGGGGGGAGGAAGAGGGAGGGAGGGAAGGAGAGGGAGAGAGGGAAGGAGGAGAGAGGGAAGGAGAAAAAAGGAGAGGGGAAGAGGGAAGGAGAGGGAGAGAGGGAAGGAGAGAGAGGGAAGGAGGAAAAGGAGAGGGGAAGAGGGAAGGAGAGGGAGGGGAAGAGGGGGACAGGGAGAGAAGGGAGAGAATGAGAATGAATTTGGAAACTGGTGAGAGGGACGGGGTGAAAGCACACTCTAGGAAAGAAGAACTGTAGTGGAGCTGAGATAGCCCTAGCATGTTACATTCTCTGACGTTCTCCACCCTCCCTGCCCTTTCCTATCCATCCCCTAGGGCGCAGCGGAAGTAAATGACTTATGAAATGTTACCTGCAAAATAAGCCTTGGGTCCTGATATCAACTAGGGTGAGAGGGACTGGGACTCACTACTCAAACCCCGATGCCAAGGAGCTCAAGACAAAAGATTCTATTTGAAAAGGAAAAAAAAAAAAAAAAAGGAAAGAAAGAAAAAAGAAAACCCGTGCACGGCTCCTGGCCTGACAGAGCCAATTCTCCATTCCTCACTCCGCAGCTGCGGCTCAGTGTCCCTGAAGGGCTGCACGCCCAGGAGCGTCACCGGAGCTACACTTCCCGAAAGCACGAAGCACCGTCGCTCTGCACCATCCCCGCGCCCGCGCAGCACCCCAGCCCGGTCCAGACTGCTCAATTACTGCTCACCCTATGACCTGTCCTATTCGTCCTCCCTGCTGTAGACCCGGTGTCGCCACCGGAGCACCGGGTACCAAAGCTGGCAGACAGACTGAAGTAGTCTGGGCTCCGGGGGTTGGGGCGAGTCACGTGGGGTACTTGGCCCCGCCCACGCTGGCGTCAGCCCTCACCTGGAGGCACGCTGGACCAATGAAGCACCTACAGGGCAGGGGGCGGGCTCCTGGGGTCTGGGAGGACCTGTGACAGCCTAAGGCCGTCAACTCGCAAAGCAGCGGGCCCAGGGGAGCTTGGTGGCATCGTTGCCTGGAAACAAATGGAGCTGGAGGCGGGGTGAATTAAAAGCCTTCCCTTTTTTTTTTTTCCTTCCCTTATTCTCGCGAGATCTGTTTGGCTGACATCTTGCGTGGGAGTGACTGGTGAAAAGTGAGGCTTAACGCCTTCATTCCTGAATCTCCAGCTAGGCTAGGTTCTGGGAGGTTGAGGTCGGCTTATAAAGATGCCTGGCTGGCTACCAGAAGGCAAGAGCTAACTAACTACAACTTCTGGTCAGCATCCTTGGAGCCTATGGACCCAGGAGCTTCCCATTCACCAGACAGGTGACTCCAAAGCACGTTCCTTGATTTACCCCCTCCATCCCTGGACCCAGGCTACATTATCTGTGGTCATCTGCAAGAGCCAAGGAGGAGAAGTGTGTGTGAGGGTACAGAGGGACAGATTCGCTGTAATTGATTCACAGTAGAGGCTGTTCCAGTGGGGTTTATCTCCCAGAACTACTTTTCAAAGTCACTCCCCCTGCACACCATTGGTACCTGACAGTGCTTGACAGTCCAGAGTGGGGAGGGGGACTTGTTTGTTGCTTTGGCTAAACGGTGGGGGAAGGGGGGGCACTAGAACTGTTTTCACTCCTTCCTTCTTGACCCGAGAGTCAAGTCATCTTCCACACAATCCAAGTATGGGTTTCACAGCCCCCGGCGTGTTCCAGCGTGCTACAAACTGTCATTATTCGGCGTTTACTGCACACCTTTAGAACTACGATCAAGGCAGTCTCGGGCTCCCGGGCTACAGAGTTGGAAACTGGCTAGCTATCTGGTCAGGTCTCCTCTCTGCCCGTCTGTCTTCTGTCTCTCGGCCACCACGAGGACTGCGTTGCCATGATGAAGTGTCTTCCTATTGGGATACCAGGAATCGGACTGGAATCCGGATGACCAAGAGTGAGTCCTCTTGAGCCCTGCCACCAACCGCGGGAGTGAGGCGATCGCCCCGGGCACGGCTGCTGACCTCATACAGTCTTTCTGAGGTGGCAGATGGACGCTTTCAAGTTCGTCTCACGGGACTCCCCGCTCGTCCCGTCCACTTGGCCTCAATGAATCAGTTCGGCGCAGCCACGAACCCCGCCAGCGGCGTGACTGTTTGGCGGGTCCTCTGACCTCTCTTGGCATTTGTTTACCTTCCCGGGGATGAGTCGGCTCTGCCTGGTGTTTGAGAGGCTGCTTTCATCATTGGCTACCTCCCTGCAAGGTGACATTCTGCTCTGCTAGACTTGGGAACTCCTTCCCCGCCCTCCTCCCTGGAGCATAAATGCTGCCGACGCGGAGCTCGCCTCACCCGAGCGCTCGGGAGAGCTGGCCGACCCCCCGCCCTCACCCGCGGCCGCCCTTGCCACTCTAAGAGCCCGCGCCGGTTTTTTTGGAAGAGCCGAGGCCGAGTTCCCCCCCACCGAGGTGTCGCGAGAAGCGCCCCAGCGGCCACCTCTCGCGATGTTTGGAGGCGCAAAAGGCGGCCATTTTGGGGTCCCCCCCGCTGGTTACTCCGGCGCTGTCCCCCAGGCTGAGGCTGGGACCAAGGCTGGCCCCGCAGGAGGCCGGCCGGCCGACACTATGTGGCGGCTCCGCTGCAAGGCCAAGGGTGGCACCCACGTTTTGCAGGGTCTTTCCAGCCGGACCCGCTTACGGGAGCTGCAGGGCCAAATCGCCGCTATCACCGGCATCGCTCCGGGCAGTCAGCGAATCCTCGTCGGCTACCCGCCCGAGTGCCTGGATCTCAGCGACCGGGACATCACTCTTGGGGACCTGCCCATCCAGTCAGGTACGGGCACCGGCCGGGGCCGGGGAAGTCTTGGAGGACGTGGAGGGGAGAAGAGTGAAGCCAGTAAGGCAGAGTGCCTATGTGACAGCTAGGGGCTTCAAGGACCAGAACTCCGGGAAGGCCGAGGCAGGTGTCAAGTCCTTTACTTGTGATTTAGAGACAAGGCTGGAGTCTTGAAGTCCCCTGTTCCCCAAGCCTGCTTCCAGGTCATTCGTTTCCTCTGCTTTCCCAAAGGACAGCAGGACCCTTGTTCCCTGACCGGACGGTTCTTTTTCCCTATCCCTATCAGCAGGTCAGTGGTTGAGATACCAATTTTTTGTCTTAATTCGTTTTCCCTGTGTGTTAATTTCTTTTTAGTTTGTGTCATATATATATATATATATATATATATATATATATACACACTTGGACGTTGTGTTTATTGCTGTAGAATTAACCAACAGCAGTTACTTGTTCCCAGTTTTAGAACTTGAACGTCAGTGTTGACCATTCAAAGCTTTTTCCATTTTGTGGCAAGGCCCCTCGAATCGAACTGTCAGATGGTATAGGCATGCGAAGTGCAAAGAACACCCCAGTGACCTACCTAGTCTGTGGAGAACATCTGAAAGATTTGGTTTTTAAGTTGAAACGCAGCGCGGAGCATTTTGTTCTGTTTGCCTCTTTCTGAAGACACTGTGAACTAAACACAAGCAAACTTAGAGAGTTACTGGCCTCTTGTTTACAAAGTTGTGTTCTCCTTGGTAACCCGCTTTATACTTTTAACTCCTTTGCTTTCTAATTTACTGAGTTGGCTAATAAACACCCGATCTATAATTTCTCTGCAGTTCTGGATTTGTTTTATTTTTGACAGGTGACATGCTGATTGTTGAAGAAGACCAAACCAGACCAAAAGCTTCACCTGCGTTTTCAAAACATGGTGCTCCTAGTTATGTCAGGGAAACTCTGCCTGTGCTTACCAGAACCGCAGTCCCAGCAGACAACTCTTGCCTCTTTACCAGTGTGTACTATGTCGTTGAAGGAGGAGTCTTGAATCCAGCTTGTGCCCCTGAGATGAGACGACTCATAGCACAAATTGTAGCAAGTGATCCAGACTTGTATAGTGAGGCGATACTGGGAAAGACAAACGAAGACTACTGTGATTGGATCAGAAGGGATGATACGTGGGGGGGAGCAATCGAGATCTCAATCCTGTCTAAGTTTTACCAATGTGAAATATGTGTAGTAGATACACAGACAGTCAGAATTGATCGTTTTGGGGAAGATGCAGGATATACCAAAAGAGTTCTGCTTATCTACGATGGCATTCACTACGATCCGCTTCAGCGTAACTTCCCTGACCCAGATACCCCTCCTCTGACCATTTTCTCCTCAAATGATGATATTGTTCTTGTACAAGCACTGGAATTAGCTGATGAAGCTAGAAGAAAGAGACAATTCACTGATGTAAACCGCTTCACCCTGAGATGCATGGTGTGTCAGAAGGGCCTAACCGGACAAGCAGAAGCAAGGGACCATGCCAGGGAGACAGGCCATACCAACTTTGGAGAGGTGTGATCTGTTCATAAGAGTGGGAGCCTACTACCTCACAGATCCAGAAGGCTCTGGGTTTTCCAATAAGCTATTCATAACCCTACAGAATAGAACACAATGCTCGGACCATCCTTTTATCCTAAACTAGTATGACTGACACTGAAATTCCTTGTTAAGATTAAAATCAGTGTGCAAGTTTACAGATGTGTGTCTACACTAGTGGCATGCCCTCTTTCTACTGGGGTGTCGGAATAGGTGGTTTTGGCCACTTCGGATGCTAACCCGAAGACTGGATTGTATTATAAACCAGCACCTAGCGGCTTTAGCTTATAGAAGAAAACATCATATTTTAGGTAATGTGGAAAGCCTTGTGGAGGGCCACTGGACATATACCACAATGTCTCCAGTAGTTGATTCCTTTTAATAACTTTGAATGAGTTAGTAGTTTCTAAATTCTGAATTGATTCATCAAATGAAGATACTCAGAATTGTCAAAACTTTTTATATTGCAATTTGGTAGACTTTATAAGTGTATCTAACTACTTACAAGTATATTAAAAGCAATTTTACAGGGAGAAGTATGTCCCTTGAGAATGTTATCTAAAACAGGGATTAATATGGTCCTGTTGCGATTTCTAGTGTATAAAAGTAGAATGTATAAGGGGGAAAGGTGCCTGAAGCAGCTTCCTGAAGCTTTAAAAGACTGTTGGCCTCTTGTTTTAATGCAATTCATGTATTGGTATTTGTCACATTAGGTAATTTTTTTTCAATGAAGCAGGATATGCCTTTTTAATTGCTAATTTAGTTTAAAATTCAAGAAGTATCTTGAAATTTTGAGTGTTTAGTTCTTTTGCTTTTTTTTTTTTTACATACATACAAATTTTTCTGGAGGGATTTGATTTCCTCAGCTCTTCAGCTCAAAGCACTTCTTACTAACAAGTCTTCCTCTAAAGTGTCAATGGTATATTTTGGTTTCCTGAAACTCTTTTCTGTAGAGAACAGTATTCATAGATCCACTATGATCTTTTGGATATTTCACATTTCTGCAAGTTAGTACTTTGTTCATCTGTGATCTTTGACTTTCAGTTTTTAAATAATTGATTTGGTTTGTTTCACTTAGAAAATATACAAAGTTTTAAAATCCTTGCCTTATACAGCTCTCTCAGAATATTGCTACCTAGTGTCAGGTATGTAGCCATTTGCTTGATGGATTGATCCTCAAGGCACTTGCTCTCAAAACTTAGCTTCACTATAGAATCTTCCAGGTAAAGTTTTCTACCTCTTAATTCTTCTAAAGATCAGGGATGCTAAGTTATAATTTGTTGTATATCTGTCATACAGTGTATAGAGGCATAATGTTGTGAAGTTTTGTTATCTTGATCTTATTTATTAAATATCTCAGAGAACCATTTACACCAATGTGCTTTAAAGCACTTAACATCTTTCCATGATTCTTCTTAGCAAGTGTTTTAAAATCAAAGTCAACCCTTAGCCTTTTACATGGTAATCGTGACCATGTCAATTAAGGAATATTAAAGTGAACAATTTAGAAAGTTCCTTTAAGGACATTGAACAATTCACAAAGTATGCTTCGATCATCAAATGAGATTCTCTCTTGTGTTGAGACAAAGTCTCCCTGTGTGTTTCTTGCTGGCCTGGAATTTGTTATATAAACCAGGCTCCTCCAACTCAAAGTGATCCTTCTGCCTCTGCCTTCTGAGTGTTGAGATTACAAGTAGGGGCCACCATACCTGGCCAGATGACTTTTCTTGAATGCCCTTTGTGCACATAGCCAGTCAGGCAATGGCATTATTATATTCATATAAGTTGAAAATGTTTTTCTTTTTTGAACTGAGCCTTAAAGATAGTTCTAGTGAGCTAGGATGCCGGGCACTTGGAGGTCATGACATGTAATGACTGTCACAAAAGTCTCTTCAGACCTGTCCTCTGGGTTAGATTTTTTAAATCTCTTTTGTTTTCTCTGTAAAATATTTAATTTAAAGCTGTACATTAAAACTGTAACATTGGGTTATGCATCGTATTTATAAAGCTTACCTTCCTTTACCACTTGAGCATCCAAATTCAATATTTCTAAAAATTTGGATCCAAGTTTGTTCATGCAACAAGTATTTATTGAATAACTTATAATGTGTCAGGCATGTTCTATTTTTTGAAAATAAACTCCTGTCACTTAAAAATTGAGTCTATATAATGTACAGAGGATTTGTTTAGTAAACGTAAAGAAATAGAATGAGCACTGGTATCTTAAAAATCAAGTCTTTGTTCTAAGTGTTATTTGTATGTCTTGTTTAGTATTTATTTAGGGGATTGTTTCTTATTCTATTTTTATCTTTTGCTTGGTTTGTCAGGTAGACACTTGATAGTAAAATGGCTTTCAAAAAGACATTTTAATCATTTGCTGATATGAGAACTGGTTTGAGAGTAGTGTTTTTGTTGTGAAACATTCCAGGTGAAGCATTATATGCAAATTATTTAATTATTAATTTCTGTTCATTCCAAATACAAGCTGTTAAGCCTCATAGAATTTAAAAGATTTGTTTTATATTTTTTCCTGTATGTATTAAGCTCTTGAAATTGTGAGGAAACTCATTTTTAGATTTTTGAAAACATCTGTGAATTTAGTTGCAGCAAAGCTAAAAAAACAAAAAAACAAAAAGAAAACCTATGTCCTAATGAAACCCTTTCTGTCCAGTTTTTGCCTGTCCTACAAGAATTATTTTTAATTAAAATGAGTCAATTTACATTAGTGGTAGAATAAAAATTATGCTTTGACCCCATTTCCCCAGTACCCCCCACTCTTTTGGATTAAAGATTCAGTGTGTTTTTATAAAGATACCCTAGTCACAGCAGTAGTCAAAATTAATGTCCCTGGGAATTTTGTGATATGACACCACATGAAGGCATCTAGATGCTACTACATCTTTTGCTAGTGATTCATGGTTGATTTCTTAAAGCTCTCCATGAATGAAGTCATAGGCAAGGGGTTACTGGCCAACCTAACCTTGTTGTTAGGAACTGATACCATTAATGCCATTTGAATACTCTATTGAGTTCAAGTCCCAGAAAAATCAGAATCCCAAATTAACATTATTTCCCTGCCCAGGTATGCGCCTAACTGCTCCTGCCTAACTTACTTGTCTGCCTAGCTTCCTCCCTTCAAGCTGCCCTAGGTGAATTTTCTGTCTTTGTGGAAAAATTACAGTAGGATGTATGTGAAATTAAGCAGCAATGATCCACACACGTTATATATTTAAAAATCGGGTGGCCTTCTGAAATTTACATATATTAAAATTTACATTTTTCATGTGTTGGAACATCATTTGCAGCATTTTTTTTATTTATTTATTTTTTTATTTTATTTATTTATTTTTTTTTTTTTTTGAGGCAGGGTTTCTCTGTATAGCCCTGGCTGTCCTGGAATTCACTCTGTAGACCAGGCTGGCCTCGAACTCAGAAATCTGCCTGCCTCTGCCTCCCGAGTGCTGGGATTAAAGGCGTGTGCCACCACGCCTGGCTCATTTGCAGCACTTTAAAAATTAGAGAATAAAAGTTTACATAGCTCTCTAGAAGATCTTGAGGGCAGTAAGGATATAACCCCAAGCCAGCTGCTAGCCAGTGGCTCTCATCTGCTATTGCCATCAGTATTTATGTATCTTATGATACAGTCTAATTTCACTCACTGTTAGGACCATGGTCTATGTCCTAACATAAGGAATATTACTTCTGTAATGTGATCTCTAAAGAATCCATTCATCAAACCTTTCATTCATTTTAAGCAAGCTTATTTTGGAAGAAATTGATTTTTGAGTAAGATATGCAAGCAGTGTTTGCAAATCTAAAGGAACACTTTATTTGAATAAGCTAGTTTGTTACTCATGCTAAGCATCGAACCAGGGCTTTTTGCTGCTAGGGTAAGTGCTTAGCAATCTGCATTCCACCCCGGGATGGTTTCTTAGTGCCTGTTGTAATGTGCAGCACATCCAACTCAATGAATGGTTGTGGGAAAGGTTTTGGTTTTTGTTGTTGTTTTGTGGTTTTGTTTTTCTTCAAAAATTAGCTAACATTTTGTTTACAGTGCTTTGACTATTTTATTTGGAAAACAAAGTATTATGTTTACTGAATTATGAAGTGTTTGTGTCTAAATTCATTTGATTTAAGGTAGGGTGTTATCCTTCCCATGGCATTTTCAAGTGAAAAGCATGGGTACTACTGAAAAGGAGATGTATACGGCCATGAACACAAGCTTTGAAACACATGAACCTGTAATTAGTAATTTAAGTATAGTGAATGAATGACGTGGTTAAGTTATAGGTAAGGAGGCTGAGGATTTCTACCAAGCTGATGTGGCTTGGCTCCAGAATGCATATAGAATGTTTAGTTGAGTGTAACCCATCAGTTACTTAAAGGACAGGGGTTGCCTGTTCACGTTTGTGCCATTCAAGGTGCCACAGGAAATGCGTTTGTACCAAATTATTTGTTTTCTTTAAGAATGCCTTTGTCAAAAGGTTCAGAATGAAAAATAGTCTTATTGTGGCTGTACTAGCACAGTAGAAGGAACTCTGGTTCCTTAAATAAGAAAATCATCAATAAAGCCTGAAATACAGAGCTCAGAACATAATTTCAAAAGTATAAGAGGGGGCCAAACAGAAAGAGTTCTTTCCTGACATATGAAAATGTGTTCTTAGTGCTGTTTCCAGAATGTTCCTTTGTCATTTGCCAGCAAGTTTCCAAGGTCAATGTGCTGCTGCTCTCTGGGAGATGTCTGACTTCATTTTATACAACTCATGATTTTGCCTTTGTTATTAAGATGCATTCATTTTATTTATGATATGTGACTTTTTCAATATCTGAATGTATGAAGTGACTTGTTTTAAAGGAATAAATGAAGTGAAAACATTGTTGTGCGAGCATATTTTGGGATCAGGGCAAAGGGCCAGTAAAGAATACTACACTCAAGTTACGTATTACCAACAGGCCACAGCATGGATTTGTGGAACTGCTTCCCACAACCTTCAAGAGGTTAAGTGTTTCTCTTTACTGATGCCAGAAGGCACTCAGAACTTCCCTTCACTGACTAAATTTCTTTCTAAAACTCCTGAAGTTTAATAACCTTGGCTGATGGATTGTTTAATTGGAAAGGTTGGGTGTTCCTGGCTTTAGTAGAGTAGAATCAGGGTGGGTTTAGATCTGTTTGAAGATGGTGGCTTCTCTAACACTGGATAATGTTTCAGTGTCAGCAGTTAAACACTAGAAACTGTGGAGTTGTTAGAATTGGCCAGAGTTTTCTAATAGACTTAAGTCCATAGACATACACAGCACACAGAAACTAACAAGAATAGAAAGAAATGAATGCTTTAATATTTTTTTTAAATTCAAATCCTGTCTTAAGTCTTCTGCATTATGAGTTATATAAGAAGTCAGTTGGGGGCTGGAGAGAGAGCTCAGCGGTTAAGAGCACTGACTGCTCTCCTGAAGGTCCTGAGTTCAATTCCCAGCAACCACATGGTGGCTCACAACCATCCATAATGAAATCTGATGCCCTCCTCTGGAGGGTCTCAAGACAGCATATAATAAATAAATAAATAAATAAATAAAATCTTTAAAAAAAAAAAAGTCAGTTGGTCTCTGCCAATCTTGAAAAAATATTTTAATACTAGCCATAAGATAATTACAAAACAATTTCTTCCTCCTTTCCCATGGTATTACAGTATCGCAGGCTCACACAGAGAATCGGAGGTTTTCCCAATTATTCTGTTAAAGTTTGGGGAAGAGAAGCTTGGGTGTGGGAGAAGCTGCAAAGCAGGCCTCCATTTGTGCCTAATGCATACTTTCCAAGTTGGTAAAGATCCTACATCTCTAAGCATGAAATTCGGTGGTTAGAAACAGGGAATCCACAGATAAGCATTGTTTTTGAAATTGTGTTCTGCAGTGGTGGCTCACACCTTTAATCCCAGCACTTGGGAGGCAGAGGCAGGCAGATTTCTGAGTTCGAGGCCAGCCTGGTCTACAGAGTGAGTTCTAGGACAGCCAGGGCTACACAGAGAAACCCTGTCTCGGAAAAAGAAAAAAAAAAAAAAAAAGAAACTGTTCTGATCTGGATGCCCTTTTGTCAGAGTAACTAAATGTAACAGAAACTACAAATCAAACAAGAGCTGCCACTCAGTTGAGAGTGTAGTGCACTGGGGTGCCAGCATACACTGGGTATAGTCCTTGTTCCATTCAGCTGTACAGCATCTCAGCTACCCAGTCTGAAATGAACAAATTCTCCAGAAGAAATGTGGCCCCAGATGTTAGGCATACCACACCACGCCTACCCTTTCCCTGTTCCAGACCTAGTCGTGTACCAAATTCTTTATTGCCCTTTTTGTTCTTCATTACTGCAACAGAAGACTCATCTGAATTTCCTGGTTCAACATTTCTAGAAATGGATGTCTGTGACACTTACCTGTCTTGTGATTATCAACAGATGAAATTTACCATGAAATTTACAAAGCGGAAGAGTATAACTTGGAAGTGGCAGATGGAGGAGGAAAAGAGGTAGAAGCAGGTAGCATGAACATTTCTATCAGTTCCCTTCCTCCTTGCAGATATTGTACTGAAATATTCACCCAAATTGTAGACCAAACTTAACAGTTAATAAGAGTTGCACATTTTGTTTTATGACTGAAATTACTTCCTACTGAGGCTAGGAAATCAATGTTCCTTATGGTATTTATGGAATTACTTCTCCTAGAGTATTAGTATTACAGGAGAAGCTGATCAAGTTCTTAAACCTGCAAACTATGGGGCAGACTGAATTATGTATGACCTTTTGCAAAGGTGACCCTCCCATTATGTTCATTTAATATCAAAACATACGATTTGGGGAATTGTTTGTGTGGGGTGGTTTTTGTTTTGTTTTTCCTTGAGAGTATCACTCAGTAATCTAGGTAGGCTCCGGCTTGTGAACAGGATTGAGACATTCCTCCTGATATTTTCCAAGTGCCAAGATTATAGGCATGCACTACCGTGCCTGCCTCCAGTTTTGTCTTTCTTAATCGCAAAATGAAAACGGAGAAAAACGTTTTACTTTGTCTAGGAGCAGCTAAACTATTTCAGGTAAGCTGATAAACCCTTCCAAAGATATCCTTGTGGGGTATGCTGTCACCTATCTCAGGGTTACAAAATGACAGATCCCCTCAGTGAGCAGTTTTTGGATAGTGCCATCATGTCAGGAACTGCCCTGGGTGCTCTATGCACTGGAAGGAAAAATGCATGCAATGCTGTAAAGAAATAGTATGGTATGGGTCCATGGAGAGAACAGCAGGGGTGAGGTGGAGCAGCAATTTAAAATTCATGAGTCTGGGAGAGCCTTTTAGAAAAACTGGCATGAAGGATGGACACTAAGCCACAGAGGAATTAGTCCTTTAAAGAGTAGGAAGAGCATTCCAACCAGCAAATGCAGCATCTATAAACTCAGTACTATGGGAAGTATCTCCCAACCAGTCGGCTCATAGTGCAGGTGAGAGAAGAGAAAAATAAGATGCTTTTACAAGTGGGCAAGGACCCAGATTCTTGCTCTCTTTGGCTACTTTAAGGCCTTGTGTTACATGTACTTGTGTGTGTGCACAGATGAGTGCATGTGTATTTATCTTCAGTTTACTCTGTCTGGACAGAGCCAATTTGGTTTGCTATTACAGTGCTCTCAGCTCCAAGTAAAACGCTGGGCATGTAACAAATATCTACATATGAATATATGAATATGAATAAATGAATTCAGAGTATAAGAAATTAGACATTGACCTTGCTGTTTGTTGTAGTCAGTGTAAGGACATAAAAGCATTCCAATGAATCGTCAGATCTTTGTCTCAAAGGAATTTTATTAGCTCTTAGTGGGAAGTCCAAGAGCTTTTGATATGACTAGAACCAGAGCTTCAAATAAAGTCTTTGACTCTTAAAAACACATCATCATTGTTGTGTAAATTTCTAAATACTGGAAACAGAAAAGGGCCTAAAATTTACAGTCAGAAATACTTTGGAGGCTTTTCAACAGCAATACTGGAAGCTAAAAGATGTACCTTAAAACTCTGCAGCCACTCTCAATCAAATACAAGGGTAAAAAGAAAGATATTTTCAGACATACAGGAGTTTAGTTAAGCATTTGTCCTTAGGAAATTAGTAGAGACTGCTCTGCCAAAAGAAGAGAGCCAACAAAGAAGGTCTACACTCCAGATAACCCAACAGAAAAGGGATTTATCCCAGTTATTGATGAAGATACCAAAACAAGAGCCAATGAGTAGCCTACAGACCAATCGGCCCCAACTGCTGCAGGTCTGAAGCCTGGAGGAAATTTTTCTTCAGGATGGAATTGATAGAAAACATGAGGTATATGTTAGTGTAGTGAGGGGGAAATTACATGATGGGAGTGAAGGGTGCAAAGATGCATAGAAAAGGAAGAGTGACCATATTCTACCTAATAACCCAACTGCCAACATTTGGGTAATAGAGACAGAGACAGACCTGGGGGTGAGAATGAGGGCACAGATGTGATGGGAACAGAGTAGTGTAGAAAAAACAAAGCTGTTGTCTCGCTCAGTAGGGAAAAGATATCCAAACCCAACCTATAAACTCTAGATTTCCACAGCACGTGGGCTGAGAAACTTCCACAAAGAAATAGGGAAGAACCCGCTCCTGAAAACTACTTAGCAATTAAATAGTGTTAGGAACTAAGGTCTATTTTAGTATATGGCTTCGTTTCCATTCACATTTGGCTTCAGACTTATATACGTTGATGAAAGCTTGGTGGTTTGTAGCCTAATTACAATTACTCTCTTGAATCCATCCCTAACTCTGCTTTATTTAAAGTCAGCACTTCATTCCCCAGCCTCTACTTGAACTGAAAAACTTTCCTGTCTGTCAGAATTTTAGAGGTCACTGCACTTAGAGACCCAGCACATATTACCATGAAGAGAGAGGGCACCAAGTGTTTCCTGAGGATAAAGAAAACATGTTTCCTTTAAGAGAAAAGGAAAGGCCTGGTCAGTATGATGTGTGTCGAGCATGAAGAGTTTGGATGGAGGCCCACAGTTGTTTTGCAGTCTGACTTTGTAAACTACCCTAAGGAGCCAAAGTTATTTATTTTGACTTAGAATGAGTGTGGATGTGTGTTCAGGCACACCTGCCCATACCTGGGTCACTTAAGTGACTGCCTCGCTCACTGACTGAGGAAGGAAATAGTAAACTAGCCTTTAAGTTAAAGAAGGTGATAACCATACCACAACAGTGTACCAGCAGAAACAAGGACTGAAAACAGAGGAGTCATGGAAGCTGATCTGTAATTCTTTGTCAGAATCAGATCATCAAACAAGAATTCACTTCCAACTATCAGCAGTACCTCTCCCCAAAGACCTACCTCAGCCATCAAGCCTTATTCCTGACTTGGGAAGTCTTCCCTTGCCTGTAGTCCAGGCCACCTTTGTAATTCACTTGGAACCTCAAAGGTTTGTATTTTTCCAAAAAAAAATTTTAAAAAAAAGTGAAGCAAAGAAAACCATGCTCAATTCCAGGAAAAGCAAGGAAATGGAAGGCAGGAAGCATTCAAATTAGAATAGTGGTTTATTTCCACCAGGACATATGTGTGCTTTGAAGAATGGGGAGACAAGCCAATGCTTATGCATAACTTCAGCTAGAATGGTAGTATTTTATAACTGAGTGGTAGATGGCAGAGTGCTGTGCCTGGGTAGCTGAAACATTTCCCAAGGTAAATAAATGTCTAGGGCGAAAGAGAAAGTCAAAGAATTATTTAATGTAAGTCACTTACCTGGGAAAAGATGGGAGACCCTCCTGATTATTCTAATTTTATTGGAAGTTGAGAAAGTGTTCAGTCTTTTTAAAGATTCGTTAAAGTTTTGCTTCTATTTTAAGTAAACGTTTAAATCACTCACCTATAAAAACCTGGATCAAATCCAGTGACCCCAGCCATAAATATAGCCCCAGTGCAGTGAATTGGTGTAGAGATCCCCTTCCTGTTTTCTTAGTATTGTGACATCACATATATTTAGATGATGTATTAGAAACAGAGATCATAGTCCTGAAGTCAATGTGATCCACAAGATGCAGATAGGATGGATACTGGGTTGTCTCCCACTTTCTCAGATTATCTTCCTCATCTTGGTCTCAGGATAATGTAGAGACCTTCCCTCCCACCTACAATCACAGAGAAAGGATGGAACTGTGTCTTAGTTAGGGTTTTACTGCTGTGAGCAGACACCATGACCAAGGCAAGTCTTATAAAGGACAACATTTAATTGGGGCTGGCTTACAGGTTCACAGGTTCAGTCCAAAATCATCAAGGCAAGAATCCAGCACCAGCCAGGCAGGCCTGGTGCAAGAGAAGCTGGGAATTCTACATCTTCATCTGAAGGCCGATAGCAGGATAATGACTTCCAGGCAGCTAGGGTGAGGGTCTTAAGCCCACACCCACAGTGACACACCTACCCCATAGTGGCCACACCTCCTAATAGTGCCACTCCCTAGGCCAAGCATATACAAACCATCATCACACCATGCGTCTTCCTATAAAACATATAAACAGCTGCAGGCCAGAAATTAAATAAGGAATGAAGCAAATTGTTAGAATTAATTATACAAGTTATCTGTGATGTGAACTTTATGCTTCCCACTGGGATTTTTTTTCCAAAGCATAGGCAGACGTGCATAGCAGCTCTGATGGTTGATTGTGATTGCCACTTTGACAATGCAGGGAATGAATGGTTAGGCTCCTCGTATGCAGTGAGCACAAGAGCATTCACAAATGAGCAGGAGGTACTAGGCCCGCCCTCCCCTAGCTGGCCACTGGTGCCTACTTGTCTCAGAACTCTGAGAGTTGAAAGATGGCAGGCAGCTATGTGAGGATGACTGAGCCCACCAACAAAAAAAAATGAGACATTTTCAAGCCCCAGGATGTTCATTTGGTAAGGCTTTACATCCTGAACCAATGTAATGGGGGCTTTGAGAAGAAATGTTAGAAGAAATCAAAGATAATATCACTCTGAGGTCCTGGCCTATGAGGAAAAGATGGCCAGAATTTCTCAAAATTAGGGACTCTAAAAACCAGTTTCCTGCCAAAATTCCATGCCAGCTATTCTTGGTGTCTCTACATTAGAGTACTTAAAACTTACATTTCTCTATTCATGAAATTGTTACTACAGAATGGTGGTCTTGCTTCTTGCATCAGGATCTAGAAAACATGTTTCTGGGCATGCCTGTGGACTAGGTTAATTGAGTTGAGCCCCCCACCCACGCACACAAATACTAAATTCCAGCAGGACGATTCCATGGATGGGACCCTGGATGACTGAGTAAAAAGGAGGAAGTAAGTCGGCCACTGGCCATCTCTGCTTCCTGACTAGGTATACAGTGTGACCAGCTGGCTGGAGCATCTACCACCAGGACCTCCCAGCATGGTGTACCTTTGAACTGAATGAAACCCAAACAAGTCCTTCCTCCTTTACATTGCTTTCACCAGAGCATCCAGTCACAGAATCGGGAACAGTAACTATGAAGCAAGCTGGGAGTGGACAATCTGGATTAAAATATCTGCTCTACTACCCACTTGGGAAATATCAGGCATGTCATTTAACCTCCTGGTGAAGTGTGGGCTGTAAGAATTGGGCAATGCTTCTAAGTTGGAGCAAAAGTTAAATAAGACATAGAAATGCTTAAGGTAATAACCAGCATACAGCAGGCGCTTAAACTGAGTGGTTCTTGCATGAGGTATTTTGGTTTGGTTTTTCTAATTTTTCTTTTCTTTTTGCTGCTGGCAAGTGATATACCTTTAAAAGTTGAAGGCTACTGGGGATGGCCTGTATTCAGGGAAATAGCAGAACTGCTGTCTGGCAAGTGGCCTCTGTACCTGGAGGTGATTTCTTCCAGGAAGCAGGAGGATCCCTGACCTACTCTTCTCCATTAGCACGCCAGACATTTCCCCTCAAAAGAAGTACTTGCTAGACTGGTTGGCAGCTGACTTTATTTTTGTTTAATATCTATTGCCACCTTCTCTAAGCAGCCAAAAGGGACCAGAGACCCAAATGACAGAGTTCAAGTGAGTGCTATCTCTCCTTTTTGGCTGATCAAGCTTCTTTTTTTTTTTTTTTTTTTAATCCGGAAATTACCTCCTATAGGAGAGAGAGAGAGAGAGAGAGAGAGAGAGAGAGAGAGAGAGAGAGAGAGAGAGAGAGAGAGAGAGAGAAGTTAGTTTTATTTCCCCAGAAACAAAAAAGCCAGGACAGTTGTCAGCAAGCTCTGGGGACTGGGTGACTCAGCTACATCCCTAACCTTGAGACCCTTGAAACCTCTTCTGGATATGAAACTGTCAATGACTGAGCAGTTAGAAAAGCTGGTTACAAAATTAGGCACCAGAATGGCAGTCTGGAGAATACTTTCAGCTTCAAGTGGAGGAAGACTAGTCTAAACAACAAATCCGGTTCTCAGTGGGCCCATAGAGCGCAGCCAGACTGATGCGTCCCTTTCAAGACAGAAAATCAAGTCCCATTGATCTGCCTCCACCCTGCCAAACTCTCTTTACTCTCCTTCCACTCAGCTCAAACCAGCTCCAGCCTTCTATCACGCCTACCCTTTCTTTGTAGCAGTTCATTGGCTCTCTAAGTAAAGGGGGGTGGGGGTGGGAGGCGGGGGCAGGAGGTGATTGACCAAGACAAAGAAGCACCTCCCCGCTCATTCCCCTCCCGAGTCCTCCCTGACTGAACAGCTGGAATGAGGAGTAGGGAGGGAAGCTAGGATTGGCTTAGAGTCAGTAGCAGGGTGTGTCCATGCAGCGCGGGTGAAGCTTTTACCTGTCTAGGTAAGTCAGGAGGAGGTCAAAGGAAGAAACCAGTAGGAGACACGGCCTGAGAGGCAAGCGGTCTCCATCTCTGCCCTCTGGAATAGAAGGGCGTTACTTTCTTGTCTTCAGACCCCAACCCAGAGAAGGTGAGTCAATCACTAACCAACTATTGCTTATTCTGCAGCAAGGGAAAAGATTTTAAGGGAAGGCAAAGCTATATATAGGGCTGTGCTGAGGTGTGCCGCAAGAGTGTGTGACCCTTTACACCGGACCTGGGGTTTTCAATCTCTGTTGATCAAATCTCTCCGTCAGCCTGAGATTTTCCAGAATTGGAATATTTTTATGGAGGACCGGGGGACATCTCTTCCGTTTCTTTATTTAACTTACATAATCATATTGAGCAAACAGAAGCCAGACCCAGGCATGGTGGTATCCACCCATAATCATAGTACTCTGAAGATGGAGGATGGAAAGTTTGAAGCCAGGCTGCTGGGAAATACAGCAAGTTCCAGGCTAGCCTATCCTACTTGGAAAGACCTGACCCAAAAAAAAAAAAAAAACAAAAAAACAAAACAAAACAAAAAACAAAACAAAACAAAACAAAAAACCACCTTTTCCTAGAATTTGGAAATTTCCATCTCTAGAGCACTAAGATGAAGTAGTGATTTTGAAAGGGAGTGAGTGACTGGATAATTGGAGCACAGGGAGTCAAATGGAGGGGAGGGTCATGCGAGTGAGCCAGATACCTTAGTTTTCCATTCCATTTGTAAAAGGAAATTCTCCGTGGCTCAGTGTCTCTCTTTATTTAAATAAGGGGTGCAGTGTGTGTGTGAGTTGATAATGGTGCACTCTGTGCAGATATGTAAAGTCTGAACCGAGCTAGATTATTTGCAAGGAGAATTGAGGCTTGGAAATATGGAGGAAACTCCAACTCAAGCTAGCATTTTATCTTTGGAAAACCCACAAATATTCTAACTCGGATCAAATTTACTCCGGGTCTACTAGCTAGTTAAATCTCTGGTTTTACCTGTTGATAGATGTAGACCAAAAAAAAAAAAAAAAAAAAAAAAGTTACTTGGCCATGCTGGGCCTCACCCACATTTTATTTCATCTCAACATACCAAACCTAGCCAGACTTCCAACTGGTGCTCAGGTCAGAGTGATGCGGCAGAGTCCTCAGGAGAAGAGGCTCAGATGTCCCCGTGGACACAAAGTGTAGCTGGAGCATCTGTCTAGAGAAGCTGCCACAGAAGTGCAGTCAGGGGAGCAAGTAAGCTCGCTCCCATCAGCATGGAGGTCAGCACACAGCAGCTAACTTTACCTCTGGCCTTCTGCAGAGAAAGAGGAACATGGAAAGACATCAGCATGTAGCCCTAGATGACTGTATCGAGCTTCTGGTCCTGAATGCTGGAGCTTTAAGTTTTATCTTTCCCCTACTCCACAGAGCCAGCCTCTTCACTTGCTATCACGGATGATAAACTCATCAGCAGGGGCCACAGGAGTCACCTGCAATGTTTAACAAGGCTCTGCTATGCAGAGGGCATTTCTACCAAGTCCCTCCCACAAAAGCACCGGTAAAAGAGAGACTAACGCTGTACACATGGTACAGATTTTAGTCTTTTGGAGCTTGTGTTAGGTTTTCTGGGTGTTCTCCAGCCAGGGCTCATTCTGCGTCAGCAACACACAGAGCCCCTTACCTAAGAGCAACTGTCCTGTGACTCCAGGATGAGTCCTTAGGAAGGCGTGCTCATAGGAGAGGATGGTGAGGAGGTCTGATTCACATAGCCTAGAACAGCACTCCGGCCCTCCTCCACACCCACTGCTCCAGATGCCAGGGCTCTGTGTGCCATTTATTTACTCTCTTGCAAGGCTTGGCTAGTTTCTGAGATGTAGTTAATATTTAATGTGTCTTTGGATAGGTGGCCCTGACTATAGGCCGTGCACATTTCTTAGTTTGTTTCCTTTTGCCCTTAAGTCTCCAAAAGAGGTCAAGGGTGAAAAGAAATGAAACTCTCACCTTGACTGTTCTGCTTGTTTCTCAGGTTTCTTATCTGGCAGAAATGCCTAGGGTTTCGATTGCTGCCCTGATACAGCACACAAGTTTCAAGGTTATAAATTTGGTAGAAGGGCACAATGCGGCTAGGTTAGGCCGAGCCAGGGGTGGAGAGTGAGAAGGTGGTGAGAAAAGAAAGACTTCTTCTGCTCAGATTCTTTGTATCAGAAAACTAGGTGTGGAAATCCTCACTCGCCCCGTGACTGGGTGGTGTCAACAGCATCCTCTGCAACTGCATCTGGAGCTGTGTTTTTATTCATGTGTGTGTTGTCAGAATAACCGACCAATCTGGAAATACAAAACTGAACCAGATGATGCACAGACTTCAAGGCATGATATAGAAGACAAGGGGATCTGGGCTCTCAGTAGCAGAGTGGCCAGTGATCCTGACTTAAGTATGCTGGCGTCTAGTCAATATCTTGAGATGTCCTTTGTAGGTGTGAGTCATTCCTACTTAGGAATTTTGGAAAGTCGCCAGTTTTCTCAGACGTGAAATGAATACAATACAACCAGATTCTACTGAAGATCTGATTAGCAAATCCGAGAGCACTTTGTAGCAATAGCATACAAAGAGTGTGAAGCAGAGCCGTGCCCATTGTCTGGGATCTCTTCAGTTGCTTCTGGCTTAGAAATGAGAGCTCACTGGTCTTCCTGGGAGGAACAAGAAGCCAGCAACCCACAGTACAGCCCAAAGCACACATGAAGGAACAAAGGGAGTAATTTTCTCTAAAAGTAAGAGGCAGCACCTCACCCATTGGAGGAAAGATTACATTAATTGTAGTGAGTCACCTTCAAGATTTATTACTCTGGTTATACATGGAATATTGAAGCCAAAAATAGTCCCTTGAATCCACACTGACTCCTTGAAAATGATGTTTTTCTCTTATGCAGTGTCAGGCCCCTAATGCCTTTTAGGTGCGCACAAATGCTAATCTAAACAAACATTCCACAGATTCCTTTTGGTTGCTGACTTTACAGGAAATAAAGTAATATAAAGTCTCCAAGTAGCTCACCCAGTAGTCCGATGATTGGCCTTCTCGGACTGCATTCTTTATTAAGTTAAGCTCTTTGACAACTTCATGCAAGTATGCAATTCATTCTGCTCGCTCTCTCCCACATCCTTACTGTCTTCCTATCCTGTCACCCTTTCCTCCCTTCTACCTGCTCCTTTTCCAGATTCCTGATTTGGGACTTTGTCATGTGGTCCATTTAGTTTATCTAGGGCCATCTTTTGACCAGTGGTGAGGTCACCTGGGGGTACACTGAAGTCACATTCCCTCTTTTCCTGAATCTATCCCTAGGAAGTAGTTCAGCAGTTGGGGGGAAAGGCTCTCTGGGTCCCTCTCCCATCCTTGCTTGGCTACTGGTGGGTGATTCTTGTGCAGACCCGGTGCAGTCTCGAGAAGCTGAGAGCTCACGATAACAATCGGTGTGCCCTGCCTAGACTATGACATTTCTAATCTCTCCCCTCACCCCACCATCCCTTCTGGCCCTTTAGTCTTTCTGTCTTTCTACCTGCTCTTCTGCCTTGGCGAGGGCAGTATAGGACTGAGAACTCAGCTGTTTTCTCCTTTTGAGTGGCCTTAACCTTGCAGAGAGGAAGGAACGGCTCTGAACTGCGTGGCTGGGATGAGTGAACTTAGGCTGGAAGCTTCCTGAGTTTCTGTTTCTTTGGGTTGGGGATATTGAGGAACTGACCTTTTGCAGAAATCCTAGAGCTGCCTTACCCCATGGTAATTATCACAGGGCTTCATCACTGTCCCTTCCCTCCTGCACTGTCCTTATCTCCTGAGAGGCTCTGAACTCTTGTGTCTGGTTCAGAACCCTGCCTTTTCTTTCCCCGGTGTTTTGCTCACCCTCCCCTGATTTATTTAATGGTCTCTCCTAAGCAAGAGGGGAGCCCTGTTGAGGCCTTATGCTTGCCAGCGCAGCCGAGCTGGAAGACAGATCACCTAATCTAGCCCAAACCTGACACTGGCACTGGAGCAACTGTTAGCAGACGAATATGTATGTACCCTGGCGTCTAAACTCCAGGTCCCCAGATCTCAAGATTGTCCCAGGACAGTTTACCTTCTCTCAGGAGAGTAGCAGAAATGATTAAAAATATAGTACAGTGTTACAGGCAAAATATGGATTTGTATCACATAAAATCTATCTCTCTCCTATGTTCCTATTGCTCCTGATACTAAGTTTGTACATAATTCTTCTAAACCTTCATTTTCCATAAAGAGACTTACTCTTGACCTTCCCAGCTCTCGTGGACTATTTCCCACAACCAGATGTGAAAATCCTTGGGAAGCTCAGTAGCAGCAATGAAGTTGTTTTTGGTTGGTTGGTTGGTTTGCTTTGTTGCTATTACTGCCTCTGAAATGAACTTGAAATATTACACCACACACACACACACACACACACAGACACACACACACACACGGAGCTGAGTCTGAGAGAAGCTAAACTAGACATCTTTCTTGTTCATCTGCTGTACTCTAGGAAACTTCACTGGGAATGTAGGCAAGAGCAGAAGACAAGTGTTACTCAGGGGAAACAGGACGGCCCTCGGCTGCTGCAGGTGCCATGCTCAGATGGCCCAGGGCAGAAAGATGACTTGAGTCTCATTGGTGACATGTCATGTTTATGATACTTATTAACAATGACTGCAACTGACATTATTGGGCATATCCTATACAGTGTGTTCTACATAGGCTATTCCATTGTACCAGAGTCTCATAATGACTTTAAGAAGGATGCTATTAAGGGCCTGGAATCCCCCATTTAGACAGAGACTCTTCTCTTCAAAACCCTTCTTTCTTGCTCCCTGTGCTTGGGTTTAATTTGGTGTGAGATGGATCTTGTCTGATTTTTATAAGAACAATAGTACTTACCTATTAAATTCACTTGGTGATTATCTGCTACCAATGGAGCTTTGTGTGCTAACTGGCCACTCATTTAATCCTTACATTAATCATAGTTAACAAGCAATTTGCCTCAAATCAAATACCTAAGTGGCTCAACTGGAATTTGAACCCAGAACCCAAGCTCTCAACCGTGTAATATGTACTGGGTGGGGTAATGAAAATATGCTAAACTCCTTGCTTCACAATGGGAGGAAGCAACTAAGAGAAAGAATAGAACCTCTTGTCTGACTGGCCTGCCCTCTGCTCCCTGAATCCATCTTTCTGCATGCATTTGAACCAGCTTGTGTGTCCCTCCATGCAGACTGGGGGTGGAGTTCAGACATGGCCATGGCCGGTCCACAGCCCCCTTCCAGCTCGCTGCTTCCTTGGTATCTTGCCATCATAGAACCCCAGGGCCTGAACAGAGCTTTGCAGAAGCCTCAGCTCACACGTGGCTTTGATTGTTCTCTTTTCAGGCCCAGCTTGGGACATTCTTCACTTCCATTCACTTCCCCTCTGGGAGCCCCTTTCACCACCCCTGCGCCTTGCTTCAGGCGATGCCCAAGAGGGAGCTTTGGCCAGCAGGGCTGTGCTCAGAACCTGTGACCCACATCGGCAGCTGTGGCGACATGATGAGCACCACCTCCACCCACTCTGGATCTGTATGTACTCTCTCCCTCTCGCAGCCTGGTCCGCTCTGCACACTGGCCCCGCCCCGCCCCGCCCCGCCCTACCCCGCTGGGCCACCCACTGTCACTCAGCACACCTTCTCTTTCATCTTCTTCACCAGGGAATGAATCACTGGATTCCTGCCTCTGAGTCACATCTGCTTCTGTAGAGAACTGGGTGGGACAGTCTCAGAGCAATGGGATCGATACCTACCCATTCCTATTTTCATTAGATCAAAGAGCTTAGGTGGAGAAAAGGAGCAGGCACTTAAGTCAGGCTGGAAACTGGAGAGTAGATTTTTGTAGCACACGGACTTTTATAATTCTCGGTGATGTCCAAGCATAGTGGTAAACACCTTTAATCCCAGCCCTCAGGAGGCAGAGGCAGGTGGATCTCTGTAAATTTGAGGCTAGCCTAGTCTACAGATCAAGTTCCAATATAGCCAGAACATAGTAGTGAGACCAGTCTTAGTGGAGAGAAGGGGGAGGGGAGGGGGAGTGAGGGGGGAGGGAGATGAGAGGGTTCACTGCAATGAATAGCATGGCTTCAGTTTCCCACAAAAGTCAAAGAGAACAGAGTAGTTAGGAGCCCTTATGGAAGCAAACAAGTCCAGATTCCTTACTTAGAAGCCATACTACCTTGGCGTATCACCAATTTCTCTAAGCATCAGTCTCTTCAATTTGGGAGCTGTCCGGCTGTTTGTTTGTGGTTTGAGACAGGGTCCTACTATGTTGCTCTGGCTAGCCTTGGCACTCACTATGTCAACCAGGCTGACCTTCAACTCACAGAGATCCACCTGCCTCTGATTCCCGAGTGTTGAGATTAAAGGTGTGCACCACCACTCGGGGCACGTCTCCTCAGTTTCAAAGTAGGGAAAATATTAACACCCAGTGATGATGGTTTTCAAGGGAGTAATAAGATGGATGTGATGTTTGACTTTCCCTGGGGAGGCTTGATAGGGCACAGACAGACCGAAGACATGATCCTAATATGGAGTCTACTTACAGAAGCATGTGTGACTCTCAGGCATTGCCAAAAAGCCACCAGCATAGGTGACAGCTCAAAACCCGTTCCTTGTAGCTCCCTGACCAACTTGCAAAGAGTCAGTCTCTCTCTCTCTCTCTTTTCCCCCCTCTCTCTCCCTCCCTCTTTCTGTGTCTCTGTCTCTGTGTCCCTGCCTCTCTCTGACTCTCTTGCTCTCTCCCCACCCCCCAACACACATCTGTTTACTGCCTACATAACCTTGGGGAGGGGCTATGTGAACCTTGTGACTTTCTGAGATCACTGAGCAATCTAAGTTTTATCAGCTGAGTCTTAGAAGTTCCCCCCAAAAGGGAGTGTCTGGGGTTAAAGGACAACAGCTAAGCATCATAAAAGAACGTCTAGAAAGCTAGGCTGCTGCCAGTGTGTCCATCCCCAGTGCCTTATGAAGTAAGAAAAAGGAAAACAAGAAGCTATTCTTAGTGAGTATATTGACACACATCCAGTCTCAACACAGAGAAAGCTAAGGTAGGGAGACAACATATTATCAGCCAGGCTGGACTGTACAGTGAAACCTTCTAAATAAACAGAGTTCACAAGATGTCTCAGGAAATAAAGATGGAGTCCTATTCTCAGAATCCACAGGGCACAAGGAGGAAACTAACTCCTTCTGATCTCTACACGTACAGTAGCACACACATGCCCACACATACACATGTACAAAGTAATAAAGATTTCTAAACAGTATAAGAAATAAAGCCCCTATGTAGAAAATAAATGGCCCTTTCTGAACAGAGACAGAATCAATGTCCAAAATCAATGCTTATCTGTTTGTGAGGGCATGGAAGAAACTATCCTTTTTCTGGGCCTGAGTTTAAACTCTGGTCTTATAAGGTTGGAATGAAGGAGGAGGTGTGCCTTCCATCCCAACGTAAGCATTGCTTTGCTGCTCATCATTCTTACACACAGTGTACGCCTGAGCGGGGGGGATGGGGGAGGGGGACAGTGCTTGCCCTGCATGCACAAAGGCCTGGTTAGATCCCCGACACACACAAAACCTAGTTAAATACCAGATGGAGGGAAGTGAATCAGAAATTCAAGGGCATCCTTGGCTACTGAGCAAGTTCAAGGACAGCCTAGGTTACAGGAGGTGCTGTCTCAGGAAAAAAGAAAAGGAGAAGGAGACAAGAAAGGAAGAGAAAATCTGACGTTTATGAAAGGTTTCTACCAAATGTTAATGTTTAATATAGTTAATGGGTTTATGGGTCGTTCGTTAGTTTTGGAGATAGAGTATTCCTGGAACTCAGTAGTGTGCCCAGCACACCTGGATGCCTAGATAATAAGTTTTGATAGATAAACAGGGAGTAGAAAAGCCAATGCATGCACATATAAATCCAAAGTGCTCGCAGGATATGCCCATCTTCCCTTTGACATGAGAGACTGGGGACACAGAGACATCATCCTGTTTCTGACTGGAAGATATCAGTTAGAGTAGTCACGCTCCATTGGGTCATCTGTAAAGGAGAGATGCAGAGGGCAGTGTTGAAGATCTTTTAATGGCAAGAGCTGTCTGGGGGACTCTCCCTTGAGCAGGCATCTGGCAGGTGACTTATGGGACAGGCCCGACTGGGAGGGTTGTATCACCATCTCTTCTCCCCAGGAAAGTTTAAGCCTGTCTGGTAACCTTCACCAGCAATCTCAGGGAGGCTGCAACAGTCACAGATCTGAAGCATCACAGACAATGTGACAAGGAATGGAAATGCCAAGCAAAAACTCAGACCAAATGCCAAGTATCCCCATGGCTCCTTTTGGCGTGCACGTAGCTGCTGTTGGCACTGGCCTGCCTGCCAGGTAGTAGTTGAGAAGAGGCAGAAGTGCTTTGAAAAGTTAAAGGAGCTACCAGATACCAGTCAAGTTTTAGCTGTGCTGTTGGCCTTTACAATTCAGGGTTAGATGGAAGACATACTTCTTGAAATATTAAGGACTCATAGGACTGGAATGAAAACCTGGGGCTGCTTCTGATCTGTGCCCCTAAATAGTCTACCTACTCAGGACTAAACAACAGAAAAGTGCCCTTGCCACCTGCCTGCCTGCCTAGCCTTCCGAACTGAGTCCTGGTGGGCTTCAGCCTGCCAGTTCTCCTTGGTACCCACTGTTGCAGGAAGCAGCTTCAGAAGTTGGCAGAGCAGAGCCAGGGAAAGCTTGCCAGCTTCTTCCCCAACAGCAGGGTGAGTCTCAACACTCCCATCCCCACCACCAACCTCATAGCTGCTTCTCCCAACAGAGTGACAGCAGCTACGACTTCCTGTCTGCTGAAGAAAAGGAGTGTCTGCTCTTCCTGGAGAAGACCATTGGCTCCCTGGAGGTTGAAGCTGACAGTGGGCTCTCCACAGACGAGTCAGAGCCAGCCACCAGTCCTCGGAGTTTCCGAGCCCTACCCACCACCACCCAACAGGCTCCCCAAGGTAAGAGTCTGTCAGGGAAGCAGCACTCAGAAGACCAGAGTCTCCTAAACATTTCCCACCTTGCTTGTCCTCTGGGACAAGTTCCCAGGCAGAAAAGGGAGCCCTGTGCTCTCCTAGCCAGACTCAAGGAGAGGCTTCCTGAGAAACCAGCTTTCTGTGGTTTTATACGAAGTAACAGAGACCTCGGAAAGAAAGGAGTTTGCCTGGCTCTCTTCCGGTCAGGGAAGAACTTAAAAAGTGATAGGCTACCTCATGTACTGAGGAGTCAGGGAGGCCTAAGCAGTTGGCCTAGGAGACAATGAGTCAGCGTAGGGGAGCTAATCTGGGCGAGCCAGAGAACAAGACTGGGAGATAAGAGAGGGGTGTTCCAGCATATGTGGTACCTTGAGGCCCCTGTAAAGACACAGCAGAAAGCCTGTGGAGTCCCAACTCAGGAAAAGAGCATGGGGTGGCACCCAAGTGTGCGAGAATGTGTTCCAGGGTAAACAGAAAACACTGCTACTGTGGATGTCACACTGGTATTGTTTGCTAATTCAGTAAGTACTTATTAACATGGCCTTGGGCTGCCCCCCCCCCCCACCATCTAGACAGAGTAGAAATGGAAACTTCATTGTGTCCTGAAGCTAATTCACTGGGCCCAGTGGGCCTCACATACCTGCCAAGATCACTAGGGCAAGATACCATGTCAGTCACTGGTATGATCACTAGCTATCACAGAAACACCAAGCTCTCCTAGGAATTGACAGTAGAAGGCCAAAGCACATCAAGTTTAGATCAGGCACTTCCATGGCTCTGTGACCTGGGAGCCATGATAGCTACAAAGAATGTAAAGATCTTAAAGTCTCTCCCTGACTTTGGCGCAGGAACAGAAGGCTGGGAGAGCCTAAGTCAAGGATTGGAAGCAACTCGGAAGTGATGTCTTCCAACTGCTATGAAAAGCCAGTTCTCAGTCCACAAAAACCCGGCCATTCTTTATCCATTAGTCTATGTGACCTCCAGAAAACAGAGCTGCCCTGTTAAAAGCAGACCAAAGAAAGCAATCGCCACTGTTGGGGAAGAGAGTTGGGGAGGGATGTGCTTTCTGCTCTAGCAGCATTTTCAGTCTGTTTACTCCTTCCTTCTGTTCTCCTTAATCCCCACAGGAAAGCCAGAGGCCACAGACATTCAGCAGGTGCCAGTGCCAAAGAGAGCAGCCCAGTCCTCGTGTCCTCCTGAGTCTCACAGCCTGGGTCTCAGGTCTGGTTCCTATAGCCTTCCCAGAAACCTTCATCTTGGCAGAAGCCAGAACCTCAGGGAAAGCGCCACCCAGACTAAAAGCCCCATCTCTGAAGCATCTGAGGTATTCTTAGAGGAGCCTGAGAAAGGACAAACCAGCCAGGGCGCTAAGGCTAAGACCATCCAGCCACCATTCCCATCCCAGAAGGGTACCCTTGACCTGAACACAGTTCTTATACCCCCGCCAGAAGCTTTTCAGGACATTAGACCAAAGGAAAGTGGGGAAGAGAGCCCACCTAAAAAGCCAGGAGAACAGACACACACACCACAGGTCCACTCTCTGGAGAGAAGTCCACATTCCCAGAAGAAAGTGGAAATGTCTTCTGAAACCGTGTCCCATAAAGCCACGGAGAAAGGCTGGACAGAGGGGCCGCAGCAACTACAGCAGCCTCCGGCCCAGTCATCTCAGCCCACGAAAGCTGAAGAACCTTCTCTACCTTCAGGGGTCAAGCCAAACATCCAGCAGACTCCTCTCACAACCTCAAAGGCCCGTAAGCTGCCACCTAATATAGTCCTGAAGAGCAGCCGAAGCAGTTTCCACAGCCATCCCCAGAACTGGCTGTCAAATCACACTGAAGCTACAGACCCTGTCTCTTCTTTGCAAGAACAAAGGAAAGCCCGCAGAGAGGCTCTGGAAAAGCTAGGACTGCCCCAGGACCAAGATGATCCCAGTCTGCTTGTAAATAAACATACCAGTACCCTCAAAGTCAGGGAGGCTCAGCCTCAGACCCCTTCCCAGGCCCGGGCTCCTGCTCGGCCAGCATCTCCAGCTCTGGTCTTGGGAACTGCTTCTGCAGCAGGGAAAGTGTCCCCAATGAAGGCTGTCGCTCCTATGGACTCTCTCAGCAAGAGTTGGATTCCTACCCAGGAAACCCCTCCAGGAAAGGTTGCAGAGGCCAAGTCTATGCCCATTCCTATCCCTAAGGCCTCAAAGGAGAACAGTTCCCGAACACAGCCCAAGCCTGACCCACGGCTGACCCTCCAGGAAAGTAGCATCCCTGGCCTGAGACAGATGAACTTCAAGTCCAATACTCTGGAGCGTTCAGGCGTAGGGCTGAGCAGCTATCTCTCAGCAGCTGAGAAAAAAGACCCCAGCGGCCAAACCAGCACATCTCTGGGAAAGAGCCCCTTCTTGGACAAGGTTTCACCCAGTGCCTTTCGTAATTCCCGGCCCCGGCCTGCCTCCTTGGGCATGGGAAAGGATTTTGCAGGAATCCAGGGGGGCAAGCTGGTTGGCCTGGAGCAGGACCAGTGCTCCCAGCAGCCATCCTTCAAAGGACAGAGTTATGACAAGCTTCCTCGACCCCCCTGTGTCAGTGTCAAGATATCCCCAAAGGGCATTCCTGATGGGCACAGGAGGGAGGCTCTGAAGAAGCTGGGGCTGCTGAAGGAGTAGCGTAGGCATGGCAGAGCCCATGCTAACCTGCCAGAAGAGACTGGCTCTACCTAGAGCCTTTGCAACCTCACAGCTCAGAGCTGGCTTCCTTCCTGTCTGAGGTGAAGAAGGAAGAGGCTTGAGGCCAAGGAGATGTCTGTACTCAGGCAATTGTGCTACTGATTAGACTCACAGAAGGAGAGAGAGAGAGAGAGAGAGAGAGAGAGAGAGAGGTGGGGGGACTTGCATATCACTGACACTGTTTCTATAGCAAAAGGAGTCACTGTTCAGAACTCTGCTCTTGGTTGAGATTTTCCAAGTGCAAAGTTCAGCCTGTCCCAGTACTGAGTCGAGCAGAGTGGCCAAACCTGAGAAGCAAAGTCAAAGGACACAAAGGACGCAGAAGCAACTTAAAAAGATGAATTACACAGAGCACGAGACTATGGTGGCATGAAATACAGGCTGAGTTTCTGCAGTAACTGGAGTGAGACTGGCTTGTATTTGCTGTGCCCCTCTCTCAGGGCCTTCCAGACATGTCCTGAGGCCAAGGGGATTTGGTTTGGTGTCTTTACCCACTGCCTTCCCTATCACTTCTTGCAGGCTAGGACATATGCCTGTCTCTAGATCTCAAAGCCATTGGATAGCAGGGGGCCACTCCCAGGTCTGAGGAAACTGAATATATGGCCACACACTCCTCCATTTCTACCTGGAAGGATTCTTGTTGTCAGCTTGAAGAATACATTAATAAACTGTGCCATGGCCCACAATTCTGGAGTCCCTGTTCTTCCTGCTTTCTGTCTCCGTGGCTGGTTTCAGGACACGTCAGCACTGAGCTGGAAGCCCAGCCCAGCCCAACAGCTTTATAAACACACAGAGTCATTTCTGAACTTCTCCCTGCTGTTCAAAAGTGTTCAGGTTTCCTGGGGGCTAGAGAGGGGACTCCATGGTTAAGAGCTCTTTCAGAGGACCCAAATTCAATTCTGAGCACCTACTCACAACTGCCTATAACTCCGGTTCCAAATCCAGGAGATCCAGCGCTCTCCTCTGGCCTCCAAAGACTTCTGAACTTGTACACACATACATACATACATACATACATACATACATACATACACACACACACACACACACACACATACATGTTCAGGTTTTCTCAGCTCTGATGATGGAAACCCAACACATACACAGACAATTGGAACTCAGAGAGATCTTAAAGCTCCCTGCAGCCACCAGAAAAGGAGGTGCTACATCAGTACACCTGCCATTTAGTAACAGCTAAAGCTGAAACCAGGACAAAAAATATACATATGATGCAGCTCACCTAAGACAGTTGTCAGGTCAGTCAGGTTGCTACTCCATTGTGCCTCCACTGCATCCCTAGTCAGTGTTCTTGCACACAGCACTTCAGACGTCCATTGTCACTATAATAAGAGACTCAGCCTTAGAACCTTCTGAATTCTAAAGCATCTTCCAAAGCACTGAGTGAACTATTGGGAATACTATGTGATGCCGTTGGTTCTTTTTTCTTTAACAAGGAGTGTATATTGTAACTCTTAGTAACTCAGAACTATTCTTCCTCCAAATTCCCCAACAAGTTCTATACATCTTGAGTGACTTGGGTAAGTCTTGTGGCCTTAATAACCAAGTATGGCCAGACATGGCTCTAATTTCCTTTCAGTAGTGTATGCTATGATAGCTGTGTGCCAGTGGTTATGGAGATGCCCAAGAAGAGCAGGTAAGCAACTGTTGTGTAACGATGCTCTTTAGGTCCTTCGTTCATCTCTGCTTTGTGTCCTTAGAGACCCATTGCTGTCAAAGATCAAAACTAACAATGAGACAGTTAGGATTAAGGGCTATGCATGACTCCACCCCATCATGGTATGTGGGGTGTGGGTGTGGCAGTTTCTGTGTACACTCTTTACACACCCCCACATACTCACACACCCAAATGTCTGCTACCTGTTTCCCAGGTGAAGACCTGATCTCTCAGAGCTGGTAGGGACTCCCACATTGGCCAAGCTCCATTATTACAGCCTCTCAAAACACAGAAGGCCAATTCTAGATGACTGACGTGGCTTGCTCTATTAGGTGCTATTTTCTATGTGTATTTCAAGACACAAGTTGGTTCCCTACTCACTGAATGATTAAGAGAGAACCCTGAATAAAACCTCAGTTGGTACTGAGGCTTCCTGAGAGTCTAGGAGCAACACAAGGGTAGCCTTGTGTTGGTCAGAAGTGCCACCGGCAACATCTTCATCCATAAGAAAGGAAAGATCTCAGTCCTCCAAGCCACTTACAGCCCGCACCTGCCTCTCTGTATCTTCACCACAGTGTCTTCCTCATTCCCCCATCCCCTAAAGGGCATCTTTACTCAACAGTGTGAATGACTCCTTTCTGTTGTAGCTGAAGATCCACGTTTCCCATATGCTTGTCCTTCTGAGAATAATCTACTTTAAAAAGCTGAGGAGAGCAGAAAGCAAATGTTCACCACACCAGCATGAGGATATGAGTTCAGTCCCTTGTGAACACATTTTTTAAAAATGCAAAAATGAAAAAGAAACTATGCGTAGTAACACATGCTTATAATCTCAGTTCTGAGGAGACAGAGACAGAGGACGATTTCTGGAGCTTTCTGGGTGATGCTGTCTCAAAAACCAAAATGGAATCCTCCATGTGCACATTCATTCATTCATTCATTCATGTTCTCCCTCCCTTCCTCTCTCCCTCCCTTCCTTCCTCCCTCCCTCCCTCCCCCCCCCCTCTCTCCAGGCACACACACATACACAAGAAGGAAAAGAGAATGCTTTTTAGGATTCAAGAATATCAACCCAAACTTGTCCATCTTCATTTTAAAGAGGGGCATAAAGGTTCAGTGAGGACATCATCTCCCCCAAAGTGATATCACATCCAACCATTCTGACGGGTCTATCTTCTTGTACCCAGTTAGGCACCCCTTAAGTCGTCTTGCACTGGTGAGGTGGGAGTGGGTTAAGAGCTGCTATCTCTTGTCAAGAGCTTTTGTGTAAAGGTCTGCAAAACCATGTATGATTTTAAAGACCAGATTGCTCTACTCTCTCTTGGGTTTTAGATGTCTGTGATATCCCACCAGAGTCTTGCTGCTGCTGCTGCTGCTGCTGCATGCAAGCCATCTTCCAAATATAGAGGTAGGCTTCCCCCAAGCCTGGCCCAGTGGGATACGTGCCTGTAGATGTATGGATAGCTGCCTCCCTGAGTCACCACTTCTGTGCTACCCTAGGAGCACAGCACTGAGATTGCAGAGTGGTGAGACAGACATTCACGCCATCTTACAGTGAAGTCCAGACAGGCTCGCTCACCTCTGTGCTTCCCCACAGAGGAAGCATAGTTTGGCAAAAGCCATCCTATGACCTGTGAGTGAGTGAGTAACGGTGCAAACATTGCTGTGTGTTCTGTGGGAAGAGAGGCAGGTTAAAGAGGGAGAGTACAGGCTCTCTCATTCATGTGCTGAATCTGACCTGAAAATGAAGAATGAAGGGACACAGGCACGAGCAAGGTGCCCTCTCCTCTCTATGGCTTACATGGTTGTCAGTGTGAGTGGAAGAGTATGCCATCGGTATGTGAGGTTTCAATCTCCTAGGTCCAGGATAGACAGGATTTCTCCTGTTCTTCTCCATCAGATTCTATGCAGGATTGCAGATGTAATGCTTCTCTGAAATTTCTGTGTTGTGGGTGACTATGGGGCATTACCAACGCATTCTCAAATCTAAAATTCATTATAGACAAATCAAGAAATCTGTGGGTTTCACCGCTGACTCTTAAAAGTTTTCATGAGTGAAATGAGGGTAGTACTGCTAGTAGTTTAAGATTGTGAGGATGAATAAGGGATATTAAACACATAGAGAACAGTCACAGGCACACTGTAGCAACTCAGTAAATTACAGTGTAGCCTTTTAACTCTAAATCCCTCTCTCTCATGGAGTATATGCAAAGTTGGAAGCCAAGTTCTCAGGAAACTAAATTCTTCAAGGAAACACGAAACCTATGAAGTCCAAAGTAGTCCAGTCTTTGGCTCACCCACCAGTCCACACAACAGCACCCACATTTTGCTTCCTGTAGTTGGAAAATGAAAGTATCTGCCTGAATCTGATGTTTATGTCTTATTGAGACTAAGCCTGATTCTTCCTGCTTCTGAATATTCAAAACCAACTTCCTTGATTGTCAATCTTATATGGTCAGGGACCAGACTGTCAGCTTCTTCATCTTCCTACTAACTTACGCTCAAGGAAGGACGTGTACCCAAATCAAGAGATAAAAGCTAAAAATATTTCAAGATTCCTGGAACACCTTGTAAAACTAAGATTGGCATCTCTCTGGCATGGATCAGCTGTTAGTGTGGAAGAGTCAAGAGGGGCATGTGATGGGCTCTCTCACCCTTCCTGGTGTCAGGATCCTAGGGATTACAGGAGCCATCATCACTGTCATGGTCATCACTGGCACCAGGCACACACACGTGAGTTAAAGACAGGAAGCATTCTAGACTGTCATTCTCTTGCCTGTTCCCTAGCAGAATTTTCATCTTTGTTGATCATCTGCCAAGGATGAAGAGTTCAAAATAGTCTAAAATATGATGACATCCTGGGAAAGCCCTGGACCAGTGAATTTCAGTCTTGCTCATAAAATGGGGTAGGAGATGTAACCAGGTCTATTACAGCACTGATGTGCTTGTCTGCTTTTTCACACCACCAATCTGCCTCAGTCCATGCCTACCCAAGAACCAGGAGGATATTTGCCCCATTGCACTAGTTTTCACTGTAATAAAGAGGGACACGTGTATTTGTATATAAGTCAATGTAAAATTCAGGCAGGGAAGCCATGGAAACAGGGGGAGTGGAAATGGACAGAAGGGGATACTCTGTATACCTTTGTACATAGTTCAAACTTAAAAGCCTTGGTGCCATTTCACACAGCCATCAAATACTAAACCAGCAAGAAAACCAACATCCATAGTGTAGGGAGAGGGAGAGGGGCACTCTAAAATGGACTACAAATAGAAGACATTGGTGTAACTGTGCTAGAAATCATATCAAGGGACAGGGGAAAGGAAGGAAATTAAAATAAGAAGAGTAAAAACACTTACTCTGCAAACATGAGGATCTGAGTTCAAATCCCCAACACACACACACAGAGCATGCATTCTCACACATACACGAGTGTTCGCACACATAAACACACAAGCACATACACATATGAGCACATTCACACATACACACATGAATGTACTCATACATGAGCACATACACATGATCTCACACACACAAGAACATGCATACACATATGAGTATACACATACAGGAACATATACACAAGCACACAAGAACACACACACATAGACACAAATATGTATGCACACATGAACACACACACACAAGTGTACAACACACATATATCCGAGTGCGCGTGGACACACACACACACGAGCATACACACATGCACACCATAATTTGACAGTGCTTTTTTTTTCCAAAATAGGCAGATACTATTTCATAAGTGTGTGTATCACCCTTACGGGTTAAATAATTTGAAAGTGCATTATGTGTATTACAGCAATGAGTAGGTGACTATGTTATGAATAAAGAAGACAAACATTATTGCTGGGAAAAGGAGCTATACACTCTAAAATAAAGGCTCGAATGAACCCTGTAAGCTGGTTTGGAATTGGAGGAATCTAGTAACTTGTGGGTAGATGGGAGATAGACAGATTGAAGACAGACAGACAGATGATAGATAATCATAGACAGAGACATAGGTATACATTTACTTGGACATCTTTCCTATCTCTCTCCCTGAAAAAATCTGGGAACAAAAGGATCCCTGTAGCCATGAGCATATCTAACACCCAAACTATGAGTTCTCAACACCATTCCCTACCAGAAGAAGAGAACTCTTTGTAGAGTTCTACACAAGTGCAGAAAGAAGATACAATGGGCTTCAAATGCCTTCCTTGTGCTACCAAAAAAACAAAGGACTATCCAAGCAATGACAGTGGCACGTTGGAAGAATGTCAGCAGAACACAAAGTTCTCTTAGCTAAACACAAAAATGTTGAGCAACAAATAAATGTATGGATTGTACTCCTTGGAATAAAAGAAAACACCAATGATCCTATACTGATATAAATAACTAGGTTAATTAATACTAAATCCTGAAAAAGATACATGCTACAATTCTGATAAATAAAGGCAAGATGATTGTCAGCAATAAAGAGCATCATTCAGAAAACTGTAGGATTATCAATGTGTACTGAAACTCACAGAGGAAATACAATGAGATATTGGCATAACCTCAGCATATGTCTCAACAAAACAACAACAGAACACCTTACAAGCCCAGAATAGTGGTGCACACCTTTAATCCTAGCACTCTGCAGGCAGAATCAGGCAGAGCTCTATGAGTTTTGGATTAGCCTGGTCTACACAGCAAATTACAGGCCAACCAGAGCTACCTAGTGAGACCCTGTCTTAAAAACAAACAAATGAAAGATATACTGAAGGAAAATAGTATCTTTGCAAATAAATGCTTAGCAGATATGTTCAATGATCAACAAAATTTAAGATTTTTGTTATTCTTGCCAAAATAAATAAATAAATAAATCACCTTAAGCATGAGAACACATCAAATACAAAGTGGGAGATAGTCCACCAAAGCATTAGCCAGTATTTTTCTTCACAGACTTCAAGGTCTTGAAAAACACAGTCTTAAGAAATCATCACATATTGAAAGAGACATGAGAGATAACACACGGAGGCTATATGTGACCGTGGGCTGAATCCTGCACTAGCAAAGGACATTCTAATTTGCTAACAGAGCCTTGCAAGATATTGACATTTGAGAAAGCTGGGTGAAGCCTATGTGAGAACTCATATATTTTTGAAACTTTTGTATATTTTGAGTATCAATGTTTTAGCTTCTGTAACCTTTTATAAATTCAATATCATTGCAAAATAATTTAAAGTTTCAAGATAGAAAGCTGAATTCATCATGACCAACTTTCCCACTACTCTTAGGATACAGACCAAAATATTTTTTTTCTAAATTACATCTATTTATCTATTTGTGTGCTGCACATGCTGTAGGACATACACAGAAGTAGTAGCACACTTTAGGGATGGAACTCAGGTCATCAGACTTGACACCAAGTACTTCAACTCACTGAACATTCTCACTGATCCCAAGTAAAACTCTTAAACATCGACTCCAAACTGTGTATGTTCCAGCATAACCTGCCTTTTCCCTCCTGAGTTGCAATCATCTTTCTAGTTTATAGAAATGTATGCTTCCTCCAAAAGCATTTGCTCATAGATATTTTGCTAACGTCAGTGCCACTGTTAGACAAAGCTCCGTAGGATGAGCAAGCAATGCCGTATTACATACCATCCATATTGCTCAGCACTCTGCGTGACGTAAGCATGCAATGACATCTGTTGAACAACACATGATTAAATAGGGTGCAGTGTGCTACAAAAGGTCATCATTCCTAGAATTCAAACAAAAGGTGGGGCGCTTTTGATTCTCCAAGCCTTAGGTGCATCTTTTTAATTTTTGTTTAGTTGGGACAGAGTCTCATTGTAGGCCAGGCTGACCTGAAATTTACAATCCTCCTGTATCTGGCATCAACCTCTTTATTGGGATTGCAGCTGTGTGCTACCATGCCTGGTTAATATACTATATGTAATAAAGTATATTTAATAACATAATTTATATATTCACACTGAGACTTGTCACGTGGGATGTAACGAGATGGTCATCTTCCAGTTGTCATCTTGGAAGCCAGCCTTGACACACATATGTGTAGACATTGTCTCAATCCAGGGCCTTGGGGTGCTGGGGGAGGTCCTAACCAGCCATGTTAATAACAACTCTGTAGGCCCATGCTTGGAGTCTTCGGAGGCAGCAGAGGATAGTTCGAGAGGACAGACTGAACAGTATCTTGAGAATTTTAATGAAAAAGGACATGTGATAAAGCCTGGTCCCTAGTTTGGTGCCCTTAGAAAAATGAGCACGTCAAGAGGTAGTAGTACCTAGTGTAGGTTCTTAAACCACTGAGAGGCTGGCCTTAAAGTTGGCTGTGGGTCCCAAGACCCGTTACTCTGTATCGGTCCCTGGTCATGAGAGGAGTGATTCTGATCTACTATATGCTCCCTACCATTACCACCCAACACCCCCACAAAAGGCCTGGAAGAAAATAGAGTCACCTTGGGCGCAGAGTCTGCGGATACCCCCAAGCTCCCCTAGAGGACTCTCCACGTGGTCTTAGGCCCACCGCTGAGTGGAACACAACTTCTGTTCCAATCCAACCGCACGGGACCTGAGACAGCATTAGGGAAGCAGAAAAGCCGGCCTCATCAGGGTCACAAATCCCTTCTGGTCAGCGCTAGCACCGGGTCACCTGGACACGAAGTTGGCAGACACACCCCTAGAGGACAGCTTCTGAGGCAGACACTATTTCGGGCTCCAGACATCCAAGCACCTTTCCTGCCAGAGAAGAAGTGTCTGCCCCGCCCAGGAGGGCTTTGCTGGAGCACCTGGGGGTGCCATCTTGGTTCCTGGATCCCTCTGAGACTAGTCTGCGCAGGTGAAAGTGTGGACTACAGAAGCTAACAGCTTCTGGGACAGGCCCTGTTTCGGGCCTTCATTTTCTGCCAGGAGGCAGGTCTGAACACCAGATATCTGTGCACCTTCCCTGTAAGAGGAGAGCTTGCCTGCAGAGAGTGCTCTTACCACTGAAACTCAGAGGAGAGAGCTAGTCTCCCATGTCTGCTGATAGAGGCTAACAGAATCACAAGAGGAACAAGCTCTAACCAGAGACAACTATAACAACTAACTCCAGAGATTACCAGATGGCAAAAGGCAAACACAAGAATCTTACTAACAGAAACCAAAACCACTCACCATTATCAGAATGCAGCACTCCCACCTTGCCCACTCCTAGGCACCCCAACACACCCGAAAAGCTAGACCCGGATTTAAAAGCATATCTCATGATGATGGTAGAGGACATCAAGAAGGACTTTAATAACTCACTTAAAGAATTACAGGAGAACACTGCTAAAGAGTTACAAATCCTTAAAGAAAAACAGGAAAACACAACCAAACAGGTAGAAGTCCTTAAAGAAAAACAGGAAAACATATCCAAACAGGTGATGGAAATGAACAAAAACATACTAGACCTAAAAAGGGAAGTAGACACAATAAAGAAAACCCAAAGTGAGGCAACGCTGGAGATAGAAACCCTAGGAAAGAAATCTGAAACCATAGATGCAAGCATCAGCAACAGAATACAAGAGATGGAAGAGAGAATCTCAGGTGCAGAAGATTCCATAGAGAACATTGGCACAACAATCAAAGAAAATGCAAAATGCAAAAAGATCCTAACTCAAAACATCCAGGAAATCCAGGACACAATGAGAAGACCAAACCTACGGATAATAGGAGTTGATGAGAATGAAGATTTTCAACTTAAAGGGCCAGCAAATATCTTCAACAAAATTATAGAAGAAAACTTCCCAAACTTAAAGAAAGGGATGCCCATGAACATACAAGAAGCCTAGAGAACTCTAAATAGACTGGACCAGAAAAGAAATTCGTCCCGACGCATAATAATCTGAACAACAAATGCACGAAATAAAGATAGAATATTAAAAGCACTAAGGGAAAAGGGTCAAGTAACATATAAAGGCAGGCCTATCAGAATTAAACCAGACTTTTCACCAGAGACTATGAAAGCCAGAAAATCCTGGACAGATGTTATACAGACACTACGAGAACACAAATGCCAGCCCAGGCTACTATATCCAGCCAAACTTTCAATTACCACAGATGGAGAAACCAAAGTATTCCACGACAAAGCCAAATTCACCCATTATCTTTCCATGAATCCAGCCCTTAAAAGGATAGTAACAGAAAAAAACAAAACAAAACAAAAAAACAAAACAATACAAGGACGGAAACCACGTCCTAGAAAAAGCAAGAAAGTAATCCTTCAACAAACCTAAAAGAAGACAGCCACAAGAACAGAAAACCAACTCTAGCAACAAAAATAAAAGGAAGCAACGATTACATTTCCTTAATATCTCTTAATATCAATAGACTCAATTCCCCAATAAAAAGACATAGACTACTAACAGATTGGCTACACAAACAGGACCCAACATTTTGCTGCTTACAGAAAACCCATCTCAGGGAAAAAGACAGACACTACCTCAGAATGAAAGACTGGAAAACAAGTTTCCAAGCAAATGGTCTGAAGAAACAAGCTGGAGTAGCCATTCTAATATGAAATAAAATCGACTTCCAACCCAAAGTTATCAAAAAAGACAAGGAGGGACACTTCATACTCATCAAAGGTAAAATCCTCCAAGAGGAACTCTCACTTCTGAATATTTATGCTCCAAATGCAAGGGCAGCCACATTCACTAAAGAAACTTTAGTAAAACTCAAAGCACACATTGCAGCTCACACAATAATAGTGGGAGACTTTAACACAGCACTTTCACCAATGGACAGATCATGGAAACAGAAACTAAACAGGGACACAGTGAAACTATCAGAAGTTATGAAACAAATGGATTTAACAGATATCTACAGAACATTTTATCCTATAACAAAAGGATATACCTTCTTCTCAGCACCTCATGGTACCTTCTCCAAAATTGACCATATAATTGGTCACAAAACAGGCCTCAACAGATAAAAAAATATTGAAATTGTCCCATGCATCCTATCAGATCACCATGGACTAAGGCTGATTTTCAATAACAACATAAATAATAGAAAGCCAACATTCACGTGAAACTGAACAACACTCTTCTCAATGATACCTTGGTCAAGGAAGGAATGAAGAAAGAAATTAAAGACTTTTTAGAGTTTAATGAAAATGAAGCCACAAGATACCCAAACTTATGGGACACAATGAAAGCATTTCTAAGAGGAAAACTCATAGCTCTGAGTGCCTCCAAAAAGAAACTAGAGAGAGCACACACTAGCAGCTTGACAACACACATAAAAGTTCTAGAACAAAAGGAAGCACATTCACCCAAGAGGAGTAGATAGCAGGAAATAATCAAACTCAGGGGCAAAATCAACCAAGTGGAAACAAGAAGAACAAGTCAAAGAATCAACCAAATGAGGAGCTGGTTCTTTGAGAAAAATCAATAAGATAGATAAACCCTTACCAGACTCACTAGAGGGCACAGGGTCAGCATCCTAATTAACAAAATCAGAAATGAAAAGAGAGACATAACAACAGATCCTGAAGAAATCCAAAACACCATCAGATTCTTCTACAAAAGGCTATACTCAACAAAAGTGGAAAACCTGGATGAAATGGACGAATTTCTAGACAGATATCAGGTAACAAAGTTAAATCAGGATCAGGTTAATGATCTAAACAGTCCTATAACCCCTAAAGAAATAGAAGCAGTCATTAATAGTCTCCCAACCAAAAAAAAAAAAGCCCAGGGCCAGATGGGTTTAGTGCAGAGTTCTATCAGACCTTCAAAGAAGATCTAATCCCAGTTCTTCACAAACTATTCCACAAAATAGAAACAGAAGGTACTCTACCCAACTCATTCTATGAAGCCACAATTACTCTGATACCTAAACCACAAAAAGACCCAAAAAAGATAGAGAACTTCAGACCAATTTCCCTTAAGAATATCGATGCAAAAATCCTCAATAAAGTTCTTGCTAACCGAATCCAAGAACACATCAAAACAATCATCCATCCTGACCAAGTAAGTTTCATTCCAGGGATGCAGGGATGGTTTAATATATGGAAATCCATCAATGTAATCCATTCTATAAGCAAACTCAAATACAAAAACCACATGATCATCTCGTTAGATGCGGAGAAAGCATTTGACAAAATCCAACACCCTTTCATGATAAAAGTCTTGGAAAGATCAGGAATTCAAGGCCCATACCTAAACATGATAAAAGCAATCTACAGCAAACCAGTAGCCAACATCAAAGTAAATGGTGATAAGCTTGAAGCAATCCCACTAAAATCAGGGACTAGACAAGGCTGCCCACTTTCTCCCTACCTATTCAACTTTGTACTTGAAGTCCTAGCCAGAGCAATTCGACAACAAAAAGAGATCAAGGGGATACAAATTGGAAAGGAAGAAGTCAAAATATCACTGTTTGCAGATGACATGATAGTATATATAAATGACCCTAAAAATTCCACCAGAGAACTCCTAAATCTGATAAACAGCTTGGATGAAGTAGCTGGATATAAAATTAACTCAAACAAGTCAATGGCCGTTCTCTACACAAAGGATAAACAGGCTGAGAAAGAAATTAGGGAAACAATACCCTTCTCAATAGTCACAAACAATATAAAATACCTTGACTTTATTCTAACTAAAGAAGTGAAAGATCTGTATGATAATAACTTCAAGTCTCTGAAGAAAGAAATTAAAGAAGTTCTCAGAAGATGGAAAGATCTCCCATGCTCATGGATTGGCAGGATCAATATACTAAAAATGGCTATCTTGCCAAAAGCTATCTACAGATTCAGTGCAATCCCCATCAAAATTCCAACTCAATTCTTCAACAAATTAGAAAGGGCAATTTGCAAATTCATCTGGAATAACAAAAAACCTAGGATAGCAAAAACTCTTCTCAAGGATAAAAGAACCTCTGCTGGAATCACCATGCCTGACCTAAAGCTGTACTACAGAGCAATTGTGATAAAAACTGCATGGTACTGGTATAGTGACAGACAAGTAGACCAATGGAATAGAATTGAAGACCCAGAAATTAACCGACACACCTATGGTCATTTGATCTTTGACAAGGGAGCTAAAACCATCCAGTGGAAAAAAACCCAGCATTTTCAACAAATGGTGCAGGCACAACTGGAGGTTATCATGTAGAAGAATGTGAATTGATCCATTCCTATCTCCTTGTACTAAGGTCAAATCTAAGTGGATCAAGGAACTCCACATAAAACTAGAGACACTGAAACTTATAGAGGATAAACTGGGGAAAAGCCTCGAAGATATGGGCGCAGGGGGAAAATTCCTGAATAGAACAGCAATGGTTTGTGCTGTAAGATCAAGAATAGACAAATGGAACCTCATAAAATTGCAAAGCTTCTGTAAGGCAAAAGACACTGTCAATAAGACAAAAAGACCACCAACAGATTGGGAAAGGATCTTTACCTATCCTAAATCAGATAGGGGACTAATATCCAATATATATAAAGAACTCAAGAAGGTGGACTCCAGAAAATCAAATAACCCTATTAAAAAAATGTGGCTCAGAGCTAAACAAAAAATTCTCACCTGAGGAATACTGAATGGCTGAGAAGCACCTGAAAAAAATGTTCAGCATCCTCAATCATCAGGGAAATGCACATCAAAACAACGCTGAGATTCCACCTCACACCAGTCAGAATGGCTAAGATCAAAAATTCAGGTGACAGTAGATGCTGGCGAGGATGTGGGGGAAGAGGACCACTCCTCCATTGTTGGTGGGATTGCAAGCTTGTACAACCACTCTGGAAATCAGTCTGGCAGTTCCTCTGAAAATTGGACATAGTACTACCAGAGGATCCCGAAATACCTCTCTTCTGGGCATATATCCAGAAGATGTTCCAACCAGTAAGAAGGACACATGCTCCACTATGTTCATAGCAGCCTTATTTATAATAGCCGGAAGCTGGAAAGAACCCAGATGCCCCTCAACAGAGGAATGGATACAGAAAATGTGGTACATTTACACAATGGAGTACTACTCAGCTATTAAAAGGAATGAATTTATGAAATTCCTAGGCAAATGGATGGACCTGGAGGGCATCATCCTGAGTGAGGTAACCCAATCACAACAGAACTCACTTGATATGTACTCACTGATAAGTGTATACTAGCCCAGAAACTTAGAATACCCAAGATATAAGATACAATTTGTAAAACACATGAAACTCAAGAAGAACAAAGACCAAAGTGTGGACACTTTGCCTCTTCTTAGAATTGGGAACAAAACACCCAGGGAAGGAGTTACAGAGACAAAGTTTGGAGCTGTGACGAAAGGATGGACCATCTAGAGACTGCTATATCAGGGGATCCATCCCATAATCAGCTTCCAAACGCTGGCACCATTGCATACACTAGCAAGATTTTGCTGAAAGGACTCAGATAGAGCTGTCTCTTGTGAGACTATGCCAGGGCCTAGCAAACACAGAAGTGGATGCTCACAGTCAGCTATTGGATGGATCACAGGGCCCCCAATGGAGGAGCTAGAGAAAGTACCCAAGGAGCTAAAGGGATCTGCAACCCTATAGGTGGAACAACATTATGAACTAACCAGTATCCCCTGGAGCTCGTGTCTCTAGCTGCATATGTATCAGAAGATGGCCTAGTTTGCCATCAGTGGAAAGAGAGGCCCATTGGTCTTGCAAACTTTATATGCCTAAGTACAGGGTAACGCCAGGGCCAAGAAGTAGGAGTGGGGTGGGGGGAGAATAGTGGGGAGGGTATGGGGATTTTGGGATAGCATTGGAAATGTAAATGAAGAAAATACCTAATTAAAAAAAAGGAAAAAAAAAGAAAGAAAATAAAATTACTATACAGATTAAAAAATAAAAAGGAAGTAAAGAAAATCGCCCAGTTGTTGGAGCCTTTGAAGCTATTCTCTCAAGCAACCCTTTTATCTTTATAGAGTGACTATTTCAGTTATTTGTTATTGTAACAAATCTGAACGTTACTTGATTTCTGTCTTTTTAAACAAAATTCTTAAAATTGTGTCTTCTCTGCCATCTTTTCAACAGGTCAATATTGACCAACTCAACGTATGTGGTCTGGTATAAAAGACCTCTCGAAAGACCACTCTTGTGGCTACTCTACTCTCTACCTGTAACATCGGGATATGAGTATATATGTTGACAGTGTCTGGAAATGTCACCTCCACTCTTAGCTTAGCTAATGAGGTCATGTGGAAGAATGTGGAACCAAAGTGGGCTTTGGCCAACTCAGGAGTGGGAGAGAGAGAATGACCTGGGAGTGGCCATCAACTCTATGGGCCTGCTGGACCTAGCGCACTCTGGGTCCAGGTCATGAGTTTTGGGGCTAGTTTAGGAAGAACATGACCTCTTGCTGTTGTTCTGTCTTCCAGTTGGAACTCCCTATCAGGATCCCTCAAAGAGCTCACGAAAGCATACAGAAAATAGCTGGGGCATGAGCATTCTTCTAACTGATGCATCCCCCAGAACTCCAAACCAGTAAAGACAGGGGTGAGGATAACAATTCTAAATGTGTTTTCAACTCTAACTTGCCTCTTAGAGAACAATGGGGTATAATGATAAAGGAGAAAGAAGAGTTCAAACTGACACCCGCATTGTGGATAGAAATGCTGTAGGGGTTGTACTGGGGGAGGGGAGGTGGGGGTGGGGAGTCCATCTGGGGTTTGTCAATTGAAAACCTGTTATACAACTACTGGATGGCGTGGCCCCAGGATCATAAGGAAGGAAGACATCCTAGCAACAACCACCAAAACAGGAGAGAGTTGACTGAGTAAGGGTGACCTTTGTCGAAGGAGGAGTGGTGTTCTGGATGGGTCTCAGTTGCTGACATCTGAAGGTGGTTAAAGAAAGAGAACTCAGCGCTGGAATAACGTTGAACAGACGCTGCCAGACCCTGAGCAAGGAACTGTGTTCTCCCAAGGCATGCTGAAATCCCCTGTCTCCATGTTGAAACTCCAGCCCTTCCCTCATCACAGTTATTGCCTAACTCGGTCACCCACTATCACCTGCATCCTGATAACCAGGACAAAGGCAGCGTCTGAAGATAAAACAGCCTGGTCAGGACAAACAACCCCAGGAGGGAGAACCAGGGAGCTGACACATAGGTCCCTGAAGCAAAGGGTTAACTTCCCACTCTCCAACACCCCCATATAAACTCCAAGTGTCCCCTTCCCTTTCATAGACACCCTTTTCCTGCTGTGTCTGCCCCTTGCTGTTTGAAATAAACAGCAAGATCTGTTTATTTTTGCCGGGTCTCCTTCTGCCACCTCTCTAGACTGCCTCTGAAACCTAATATTTGCACCCTGTATTTTGACATAATCACGAATGTGCTTAGTCCCCTTCATATAGAAAACTTAACAGCAGACAACCTGGATACGCTGGCGCATGACTATAATCTTATATTCTCAAGTACTATAATCAGATACTTGAGAACGGAAGCAAGAGGGTCATAGTTCAAGGCCTTACTGGGATATAGGGTGAATTCAAGACCAACGAGCACCTTAGTGAGACCCGGTCTCAAAAACTTAAAGGGCTGGGGATGGAGCTCAGGGGCAATCTACTTGTTGTGTAGCAAGTGTAAAGCCCTGGGTTCAACCACATACACACACATACAGAGAGAGAGAGAGAGAGAGAGAGAGAGAGAGAGAGCAATCAAACTAAGCCAAAGAAGAAGAAAAAATTTAACTTAGCATCACTTTCTCAAAGGCATGATTGTCCACTAGAACTTTCCCCAAAGATTAAAAAAGCCACACTACACCTGCTCTGCCCAGCTGAGTACCCACTAGCTCCATGGAGCTACACAAAGACCTAAAACTAGCTAGTTCACCTCAGTGAGGACCAAACTTTTAAGTATGTTTCATTTTAACTAATCAAAATTAAAGTTGCTAAAAGTGTGTGTGTGTGTGTGTGTGTGTGTGTGTGTGTGTGTGTGTGTGTGTAAAAGTCCCTAGAACACACTGTGTTCCTGCCAATGTGGACTTTTAGAATTGAACTAGTGTCCTCTGGAAGAGTAAAAAGTGCTTTTAACCACCCGTGCACCCCAAGTCTCCAAGTTAACTTCACCTGTGGGTGTGGAGTGTGGGACACCGAGCTCTGGTCAGTCTGCTGTACTCTACCTGGAAATGCTTCGTGAAGTAGTCACAACATCTTCTTACCCACCTTAATGTCACGCCTTTTCACTTCTTAAAACACAAATGTGCCCTAAGACTCCTGAAAATGAGTTTCTGAGTCACTAGTGGTGCTCTTTGTGGCAGATTCAGTAGGCCTTCTTGTGTTGTGATGCGGTTTCGGTTTAGTGTTTGTTTCTTCTCACAGTAGTCTTCTTTGACACAGTTGGCAACCCGGCTGTGAGCTCGTCCTCATAGATTCCAGAGATGTACCTGCATGCTCGCCTTTAAGAACATCAAGTTTGAACCAGCTGGGGAACTCTGCCCCAACATCCTTTCTGTGGGGATTCTCTTTCCCTGTCTTTTTACAGCAGCTCCTTACCACTCTTTGGGGCTCTGGTTACATTTGCTGGGTCCTCTAAAGGTGACCCCAGTCTTTGCTTTCATTGTATTGCCTGTGTGGCATTTGCCACAGTCTTATCTCTCCTTGTTTATTGATTTGTTTCATTTTATTTACTTCCTCTTTCTATAAACCTAATATAAACATTATGAAAACAAAGACTTTGTACACCTTGCAGAAGGATTCTTGGCACAGGACAAGTATTCAGCAAATATTTATTTAATGACTAGATGAAGGTGTTCTCTGGAACATTCTAAAAGAAGATGTGGCCAGCACTGAAAATACTGTAGACACCTGAAACTCAGCTAACCTATTTTGGGCTGGCAGGGACGGAGGCTGGAAAAGAAGTCCCTAATAATCCCAGCACAAACTGTCTCCATGGAGGTTAATTTGGTTGGTTTGTTTGTTCGTTTTGTTTATAATTTTTTATTTTATGTGTATTAGTGTTTTGCCTGCCTGTATGTCTGTTTGAGTGTGTTATAGATGATTGTGAGCTGCCCTGTGGGTGCTGGGAATTGAACCTAGGTCTTCTAGAAGAGTATTCAGTCCTCTGACCACTGAGCTATCTCTCCAAGCCCTGGTTTGTTTATTTTGAGGCCACGTGTTGCTGTATAGGCTGAGCAAGCCTAGAATTCACACTCCTCCTGATCTTGATTCCCAAGCACTGGCATGGCACGTGTGTTCTACCAAGCTCAGCTCAGTGGAGAGGTGAACATGGACAATTAACTGGAGGATGTGGGAAATTCAGGGAGCATAGCATTAAACTGAGCTAGAAAGGTGGAGAGAAAGCAAGCCAGGGAAGTTGACCAATACTAACCAAGGGTCAAGGTATCTTTGTATCCTTTGCTTTAAAAAAATAGATTTGAACTTGATCACATGCTAGAAGGAAAGAGTCAGTTGAAGAATGAGGAAAGTGGTCGGAAGGAGGCTCTAGAATGAAAGTGGATGAGACACGGTCTAGTAAAGAAGAATGGGTTCTTGGGAAAGGTCAGCACTTCTCCAGGTCTGGGCGAGAGAGACCGTGGACAGAAAAGGGAATACAATCAGGAAAGAACAGGAAATGAAAGGACTTCTTCCTCATGGATTGCGTTTTCCCCTTTAACTTGAAAAGCCCTGTGAGCTGCTGAAAATAAGGACCAGGCAAAGAGAAGTCAGGTGTGACAACTCTGGTATCTAAGCTACTTAGAGGTTTTAGGCAGGAAGATCACAAGTTCAAGTCCAGTCTGGGCTACAGAATGAAGGTGTCTTAGTCAGGGTTTCTATTCCTGCACAAACATCATGACCAAGAAGCAAGTTGGGGAGGAGAGGGTTTATTCAGCTTACACTTCCATGCTGCTGTTCCTCACCAAAGGAAGTCAGGTCTGGAACTCAAGCAGGTCAGGAAGCAGGAGCTGATGCAGAGGCCATGGAGGGATGTTCCTTACTAGCTTGCCTCCCCTGGCTTGCTCAGCCTGCTCTCTCATAGAACCCAAGACTACCAGTCCACCCACAAGGGGCCTTTCCCCCTTGATCACTAATTGAGAAAATGCCTTACAGCTGGATCTCATGGAGGCATTTCCTCAACTGAAGCTCCTTTCTCTGTGGTAACTCCAGCTGTGTCAAGTTGACACAAAACAAGCCAGTACAGAAGGTAAGATGAGCTTGGGCAACTTAGTGAGACCCTGTCTCAAAATAATAAACAAACAGAGGGAAATGTAGAAAGTGAGGGGAAGGGAGAGGGAGGAGGAAGGAAGGAAGGAAGGAAGGAAGGAAGGAAGGAAGGAAGGAAGGAAGGAAGGAAGGAAGGAGGGAGGGAGGGAGGGAGGGAGGGAGGGAGGGAGGGAGGGAGGGAGGGAATAGCTCAGTGGTAGAGTATTTGCTTAGCATCTACATGGCCCTAGGTTTAATCCTCAGAAGCACGTGCGGCGCGCGCGCGTGCACACACACACACACACACACACACACACACACACACACACAGATAGAGAGAGAGAGAGAGAGAGAGATTGAGGCTCTTGCTGCCAAGCCTGAGTTCTATCCCCAGGACTCTCATGGAAGAAGAAGGTTAGAGCTAACTTCCACAGGTTGTCCCTCTGCCTCTGCCTCTGCCTCTGCCTCTGACACAAATAAATAACAAAGTCATAACTAAAGCATAATGTGAAGAGCTTGGTAAGAGAGGGGGCTTAGAAATATGGGAAATAGGAATGAGAAATACTTAGTTTGGAACAATGACCACAACGAGCATGGAGACAGTAAGGTGACCTTTGTATTCTTCAGGACAAGTTCTGGGCCACGCATCCCTCTCAGGTGCTCTGAAAGAGGCCCCACATTCACCGTTCCATAGTTACCACAGCACGTCTTCATCAGAAGATCTTCAAATATTTAAGTCAATTTGCTGTTCTCTTAATGTAGTTCCAGAAAGTGTAAGACGACCCTCCAGTCTCCTTTTAGTGCTTAAAGGAAAGGTGTGTGAAAATACATCTTGTGTACATGAAGGGTAGTCAGGGGTGCTGTTAGGTTCAAATGGTGGAGAAGATCTACTTCAAAAAATGGCCTGGGATATGGAACAAGCTGCTTCTGCTCCCAACTGGTCATCCCAGATGTGAGAAACTGGACGTTACCTGGGGCAGAGGTGAAAGGGGCTGAACCACACACAAGAGGCTCAATTGGAGTTTCGTGTGTAGTGACAATCAAGGGCTCTGAGGAAGATCAGAATAGAAGTCCGGTATGGAGTCCTTTGGGCTAACAGGTCCTGCCTGTCTTAAGAGCAAGACTGTAGGTCCCACAGGCTGAGAATACATTTTTCCCTCCCAGGAGTTCAGTTCTCAGAAATGAGAACCAAGGAGTACTGTGGGGAAGGCAGGTGACTTACTAGACTCAGAACTCTCCCCCACTTCCTGAAACAAACAGCTTGGAGGACTCCTGCTAAGCGCACTTCAGGCAGACTTATTGAAGGGGTGGCTACTGAGCTGTGTGTAAACTAGCAATGCCGCTCATGCGCAGTCTCCTGACACAGGCAGCTGTGGGACTGGACTCTTCCTTCTCTCCTACAGCTTCTTCCTCTCACTGACGTAATTTGTCCTTCCACGCAGGTCTTTCAAATACGATCCTTGGCAGAGGTGTGGCAAGAATCAGAGCAGAGCAAACATTTAAAGAACTGGGTGTACTGCATTCTGGATACAAGTGCAAAGAGGGGAGGTCTCGGGTGAAGTTTGGCCTTCAGAGAGCATTCCGATGTGGGACACTGAGTCCCAGTGGGTACATCTGACCTGAGGGATGACGAAGAGAGGGCAGGCAGGGCAGATAAAAGGCGTGTGAGTAAGAAAAAACGATAATGAGCTCCATTTTGAAGGGGAAAGCCCTCCTGATAGGCAAAAGGGAAACTATTCTGGAATAGGCTTTGCTTGAGAAGAAAGAAGAGGTGCTCAACTCCTCACCTGTGGGTATCACATCAGCCTGTCCCAGGGGCACCGCTCACATCTAGATTCCTATTTGGTTCCAAGGCCATAAACCAAAGTAGAGGCTCTGGTAGGACTCCTACATCTGGACAGGGTCCCAGCAGGAAATGACAATGGTCCAGTATTCTTCTCAGGCAACAGAAGACCTCTAGAGAGGAACCTCAGCAGACAGACTCATCTTCTCTACAAATCAGCATTGACTATACTTAGAAAAACAAGGCCAGTAGGCAATGGTGAAGCAAGGGTCCTTGTCCTCTAACATAATGTGCTTGTACAATGGAGGGACCACTTGGACACTGTCCTATCTGCTATCTGTTAATCTCCCCCAGTAAGGCTTCACACTACATAGCAGTTTTTTATCTGGTAGCCTGAGGCAAACCATACCACACCACATCACAGCACATACACGTACATTATACCATATGCACACCATATCTCACACACACCACATATACTACATACACTACACATAAATCATAATACATCACAATATACTACATATGCCACACAATACACACATACATATACACACACCATATTACATACACACAACACACATACACATACATTACACATTCACAATATTCTACATATACCACACACACACACACACATCATACTATACTATATATCATACACATAAACATCCTACACCATACATACATATACTATACACAAATCACACATCACAATATACTGCATATACCACACACACACACAAACCACACACACATACACATACATCTACAGTACACACAAATCACATATCACAATATAGTACATATGCCACACACAAACACACCACACACATACACACACATATACACATACATCATACTACACCATATATCATAAACATACCACATCCTAAACCACACATACTACATACACTACATACAAATCACACACCACACAAAATCTATACATACCACACTCACATATACATACAGCACACATCTGCAATAAGGCCTTTCCTAGGTGAATCCCTGAGCCAGCATTCTAACTATCCATTTTTCTCTGACCAACACTTCCTGGGTGACTCTTGTTTATGCTTATAGCCTCTCCAAGTAAGAAGGTGGGAGAGACCCAAGCCGGTAGTAGTGACAAGGATAACACTGCAGAAAATGGGGTGAGGAAGCAGATAAAGGAACCAGAAAGGGTTGTTGGGCCAGTGGGGCCAGTTCTCCTGAATGTCCTAGTCTATGAGCGCTCTGGAATCCCCACTCCAAGTTGACATCAGTTTACACACACACACACACACACACCACAAATGAAGTGATCTGAGAGCACAGAACTGTTTTCACAGAGGCACCAGGACTCAACCAGAAGCCATCTCTGCAGCTCATGGAAGAAGAGCTATGAGCCCTGAACACTGGGGAGGGGAAAAGACAATTCAGGTGACAAGCAAGGATTCTTGCTGTTCTCTTCCTGAACTGAGCAAGGATAAAGAGGGCTTTCAGAGGGCTGGGCCAGAGGTAAGCGCTTCTCCCAGAACATGTGAAGAAGGTGAGCAGCTTCCTGGCTCCAATCCTATAGAGCCATAGATGAGGAGAAGCCATGGCAAGCTGCCCACAGGAGGACGGAGTCTGATGGAGAGAAGACAAGGGTACATAGATTGGATGGGTTGACATGCCTCAACCTAGAGAGAAGATGGGGCCATGTATTTCCTAAGTAAGGCCAGCTTCAGGGGCTACTGCTCACAGCTAAATCAAGCACCCAGAGGCATAGTGGAGCAAGTGTGTATGGAAAGACCTCAGGCCAGCAAGGTAAGCAGCTGGTTCATCACCCGGCCTGCCTTGGGATACTCTCACTCCATGCCTGGCCTCTGCCTTTCAGTCCTCCAGGGAACCTCTGCTTTCTGAAACCAGGGTCCAAGACATGGGGTAGATACTTTACTAACATCAGCAGCATTTGCCTGAGCCAAAGCTTGGCTTATTTCCAGGGGATTCTAAGAAAATTCGAGGAAATACTAACTTCCCAAGCAAGGAAATGGAGGCTCCATGAAGCAGAAGAACCTTCCAGTCCCGGCTTCCTCAGCCACATTGTCACAGGCTGACTTGACTGTCAGGCGTCCCGGCCATCATAAGCTGGTAAGTAATAGTTAATCACTAATTAGAAATGTCGCAGTTAGAAGGAGGAGTGGGTAATGGCTGGCACAAGTGCAGGGCGGTGGCTCAGCAAGGGTGTATATCAAATCCCAAGTGAGCAAGGGCTGCCTGCCCTCTGAGTCAATCCTGGATCCAGTGGCCTGCCACTGTCCTACTCTCAAGCAAGCACCTTTTCCTCTAGCCAAGCATTCCTCTGTAATCAAACAAGCCCAGTCAGTCTTCCTGGGGTCTGGAAGGCAGGGAAAACAGGATTTCAAAGACTTTTCGAATGAGAAAGTGAAAATGGCCCCGGGCAATGGCCCAAAGCTATGCTTCCAGGATCCGAGTCCAGCTCACCTGGCACCCACCCAGGGACTTAGTTTTGGAGTCAGCACTCCACGTAGCTCCAAGCTGGACACTCCTTCCATTCTTGACCCTCCGTTGCTGCTGACTTCACTAGTAATAAGTTCAAGCAGCACCACCTCAATGTGTCCACTGTGATGCCTCAGAAGCCAGGACTCAGAGATAGACACACTTATCTTAGTGCCAAAGCCTTTCTAAACTCAGAGCCACCACACCTGCTGCTGCAGTCTCCCACTAACTGTGTACCTAGTCCAGTAGACCTTGCAGTCTAAAGAAAGCTGGCAGGACCTAGATGCAAAACAAAAGCATTAGTAGAGATTCCTGTCTAGGAAAATGACTATGAACAAATTACTCTACCTCTCTAAACTCCAATTTTTTTATGTGCTAAGCAGGGATAATATTTTTTTAAAAGATAGATTTATTTATTTATTTATTTATGCTCATTGGTGTTTGTCTGCATGTGTGTTATGTATAGACTAGTTATAGATAGTTGTGAGCTGCCATGTGTGTGCTGGGAATTGAACGATGCTCTTAACCATGGAGCCATCTTCCTAGTGCCCATCAGAGACAATGATACACAGCATGTATTGTTGCTGAGAAGATCAAATGAGATGACTTAGAAAGCTCCCACTAAATGGGTGGACCACAAATACAGTGTTCTTTCCATCCATCTTCCCTGCCCACTCTGTCGCGCCTTCCCTTCTTTTTGTGTGGACCCCACAATTCCTCCCCATCAGCACTCCTAGACTTCTCTCTCCCAAAGCCTGCCTTGTACCAGTCAGCTTCAGCAAATCTTGAATGGGTCCCCACTGCCAAGTCCAGTGACATCTCTGTCACTCTGCCATTCAAGGCCCTCCAGCTTACTTTGTCCTTTAGTCTTCCAGACCTGTTCTTCAGAATATACAAGGCTGGTGGGAGGGATCTCTTCCCGAGGGCTCATTCTGCTCAGCTCTCTTCAGTCATCTCATTGCCTGGATGCCCTTTCCTGTCTCTCTAACAAGAGGCTTCATTGTTTGCTCTGGGGATCTCTCTCCTCATAGAGTTTCAGTTCACTTACTGTGTTAACCTTCGAAGCACGAAACCATGCCTTTATGCTTTCTTGGGTCATTATCTTTTATCCCCTTTCCTGAATGGTCCTTGAAGGCAAACTGAAGCCTCTTGATATTTTGAGTTCCCTGGTGGGCCAGGAGACCTGGGTGGGAAGACAGAACTCAGTTTGAAGTCACACCTCTAGACCTGAAACCAAGTCTTTGCTCCAACATCAACTATGAATTAGAGGACATCATGTTTCTCAGCTACAAAAGACTTCATCAGAATATTGCTTTGTCCTTTGAAACATTTGCTGAACACATACTATGGGCCAGGTCTGTTTTCAAAATGTATGAGCTCATCTAGTCTTCAAAATCTCAACGTAAGGAGTGGGTGTGGTATGGGTGGAGAAACAGTATAAAAGCCACAGATGGTTGATGACTACACTGTAACCATATTTTCTGGATGCAACAGGGCAGATGCACATAAGAACTCACAGCAGATGTGACCTCATATACAGGACCTATACAAGCTAACCAGACAAAATCTCAAATGGAAGGGAGCAGGGAGCTACCAAATCCTAGCCCTGGCTAAGGAGTTTTGGGTAACTAGTAGTTGATAGGAAAGGAAAACTTTGTTTTTCTTTGAGGGTTTTTTCAGTGGATAGCCATACACCTGGGAATATAGAGGCAGCATTAATTGAACTCAATGGCTTTTAAAAATGATGGCATAAAGCTGAGTGAGTAGGAAATGGGGTGAATCTGGAAGTAGTTAGAGGAGGGGGCATACAGATGATCAAAGAACAGAGCGTGAAATTCTCAAAGAATTTATATATTATACACACACACAGAGAGAGAGGGAGAGAGACAGAGAAATGAAGAGGGAGGAGGAGGAGGAAGATGAGGAGGAGGAAGAGGAAGAAGAGGAGGAATATGAGGAGGAGGAGGAGGAAGAAGAAGAAGAAGAAGAAGAAGAAGAAGAAGAAGAAGAAGAAGAAGAAGAAGAAGAAGAAGAAGAAGAAGAAGAAGAAGAAGAAGAAGAAGAAAGAAGGAGGAGGAGGAGGAAAGGAAGGAAGGAAGGAAGGAAGGAAGGAAGGAAGGAAGGAAGGAAGGAAGGAAGGAAGGAAGAGAGAGAGAGAGAGAAACAGAGAAAGAAAGGAGAAAGAGGAAGAAGAAAAAGGAAGAATAAGGAAGGAGAGGAAGACAAGGAAGAAACTCTGGCCCGGAAATGTCAAACTCTAGCATGAAGTATGTAGACATTAAACAAATTAAGAATCTATATAAAGATACAGCATGTTAGACACAAAGAGGTACCTGGTAAGTCTTTGCTGAATCTGAGTCCTAGATCCTCAACAGAACCCCTAAGTCACATATACACAGCAGTAGGGATGTTGCAGTGAGTAGAATTACAGTGAGCTTTGGTCTTCGAGGAGCCTTCGTTATATAGAACTATGAGCTTGACATCAAGTAAATAGCAGCTGCTTCTTACACTTGTGACAAATCAGTAAAGGTATATTGTAGAACACCTGGAGCACACATAAGGACCTAATGTGGGATGCAGAGTGTGGGTAGAGAGCTGTGAAAAAGACACAGGGACCATACATCCTACACAGGGACTGGAATAATACAAGTGGTATCAAAGAGTAGAAAGGGCCTGGAGTAGGAGAGCTCCCCTAGGCAGTGAGAACAGCAGGCACACAGGTCTGAGGCAAGGCAACACAGGGTCCTTGCCAAGAACTTCAACTTGGCTTGCCTAACAATCAGGAGATGGGACAAAGTAAGGCCACTGTGGGCCTTGTTGGTCCTGCCTAGAATTTGGATAAGATACACAGTGGGCGCCTACGGCCAGAGAAGTGACATGCAGGCGTGCTATCTCAGAAGCTTACTTTGGCTGCTGGGTTATCTGTATATGAAAGAGCAAGGGCAGATTCAAGAGAAGAGAATGGAGCTAAAGAAAACAGGTGTCTGAGACATGCCCAGTAAAGGCTGTGCAGTGTCCTTGGTCACTTGTCTGAGAGGTGGTATCGGGGACTTGTTCTCAGAGCAGCGGAGGCAGGGCCACCCCCACTGCCTCCTGTCTGACCCACTAGCTTCCTTCTGGTGGGACAGCTACTTACAGTGAGGTAGAAACGTAATGCCCACCCCTTTGAAGTATAGACTAAGCTACAAACTGGTTTGAACCTGTCCAGAGGTTGTTCTGAGGCAAAGGCCCATCCTACCCAGCTCAAAGTGGCCTCACCACATTCCTGAGCCCACACTCACCCTCAGGAGGTGAGAGGCCCATCTCCACCCTCTCTGCCCAGACAGTTGGCACCAGCCTAGCCTCCACTTACATAACCCAGTCCAGGGTATGGCTCCATTCCCCTGTCAGGGCTGGGCAGCTTCTGAAGGAGCAGTTAATAGGTAGGTCTCAGTTCCAGATGTGAAAATAAAAACCAGTTTCCAGTTCTACTGGTCCATGCATCAGGACTCATGAGCACATCCACACCACAGACACCCAGAATCAGATGAGGAACTGAAGTGACCCTTTGCTGGGGTGAAGGGACTTTACTGTAGGCAAGACACACAGCCTCTCTGTCTGTTTTCTTTAACTGTGAGATGGGGAGATGACCAGCCCTGACATGGACATTTCATAAGAGAGAAGGAAGATGGAAGTGACCTTAAGTGCCTCAACAATAATTTCTGCCTCGTGGTGTGTGATTCATTCATTTATTGGCATCAACGCACTGAGGACTCACTCCTTGGCCAGAGCTCACAGAATAGTGCACATAGTTCCCCCCTGATAATGTATCCTCCTGTCCCCAACCCTAAGGCAGTCAGGGACAGGCAGAAGCTTGACTCTTAGTTGTGCTGCTTAGATTAGGGACATGGCATGCTCGGATGGGGGAGCACCACCCTCCTTCAGCTGAGACATGATTACTCTAAAGCTCCACGTGACTGGAGCAGCAGGTATTTCTGAGGGATATGGGAAGACATAACCATCACCCCGGAAATGGCAGTTGCAACAGCCCAAACAGGATTAAAACCAACGTCTAAAATTAAGAAGATTCTTGGAAGGATTTGGTGCCCAGAAACCAGACAAATAAATAAATAAATAAATAAATAAATAAATAAATAAATAAGCAAGCAAGCCAAGGCGAGCTGGAGGACTGAGTGGTTACATGTACCCATGTACCTTTCGATCGCTGTGTTTTGTTTTTCTTTTTGTTTTGTTTTGTTCTTGGAGGGTGTCCTATTTATTATATCATTACCATTGTCTGTGTCTGTGATGTGTGAATGGTATGCACATACACATACTCCTGCCAAGGCATGTGTATAGAGGCCAGAGGACAATTTTCAGGAAACTATTCTCTCTTCACACGTTATTTGTGCTGTGGTATATGGTCCAGGCTGGCTGGCCCGTGAGCTTCTGACTGTGTCTCTTGTTTCTGCCTCTGATCTCTGTATATGAAAGCTAGGTTTACAGATGTGAGCCAATACACTCAGGAGGTTCCAGACAATGAACTCATGTCATCATATCTGGGTGGCAAACACATTCACCTCCTGAGCCTTCTCCTTGACTCTGTTTTCTTTTGCTATTGTCATTGTTAGGATCAATTAACTGATTGATTGATTGGAGACAGAATCTTGAACTTCTGATCCTCCTGCCTCAGTCTTCAGAGTACTGGAATCATAGGATTCTTTCATCATCCTGGCTTCCAACAAGGTTTTTATTAAGGTGCCCTGTATGTTTAGAAAGTCAGATTTAAGGCAAAGAAATGAATCTATGAGGGTTCACATGTATATATGAGAGCTCATAGCACATGTGTATAGTCTGACGTAATTAGATTCACTGATTGACTCCATGCGGTGAGGTAGGGTATTCCAGAAGAATGGCTAACGGGGTTCAAGAGGAAAAGCCTCTTGGGAAAGGTTGGGGATCCTGCTTTGGGATTGTGAGGGGCATCTCAGTGAAGTGGGGATGAGAGCTGAAATGGTTTTGGCTTTGATTGAGCATCAGAACAGACATAAGAAGAATTGAATGTTGTCACAGTCAAGGCAGATAAGCAATTGCTATCCCCACTAATACTCCTGCCATTGGAATAAAATTGGCATAAAGGTATTGTGGGGACCAGACCAACCCAAAACTTACTCAGAAGCTCAGCTGAATGGACAAAGGGAACTTTAGTCCTGTGTCCTTGTCCAAGATCAGAACTCAAAAGTCTGGTCTAGGGCTGGAGCCAGTGCCCCAAAGAAGCCAAGGTTTAGATATCTGGGAACCCAACTTTTCCCCTTGGGCTGTGGTTGTCAGACCTTTGGCAGCTGTGTCTGATGTATCCCCATAGGGTGTTTGTTTGTTTTTGACAACATCATCTGACTTAGCTCTCTGCTGACCTTGGTCGTTCTAAATAGAATATAAGATGCTATTCTTTTAAATAAACTTGCTTAGCGTAAGGAAAAGCTTGTTCAAGACCCCAATGTTTATCTTCTCCATCTTCTCTACCTTTATCACCCCCTTGCACCTCCCCACCAGGACCCTGTCACTGAAGAATGACCTGCGAGGACAGGTCAGGGTGTTAAAAAAAAAAAAAGCAGATGTCACTCAAAAAGTAGACTGAGCTGGGGACACATTGCTCCAGTTCACTTCACAGCTGTGTCTGTCCTTCCCGCTAGTGACTCTGCCTGCGCTGGTCAGCTCCTCTGTATGTGTGGGCTCTACACCCTCTCACCCTCTCACCTACCACCTATGTTTACAGGGCCTTCAGGGCAGCTGATCTGTGGATCTCCTGGCCTCAGACTGGCTGTCGTCACATCCTCATTCTGCTGCTTCCTTGTTTTTGAGATCTAGGGCAAGCTATTTACCAGCCCTGTCTCTCAGTTTCCTCATCTACAACACCAAGAAAATGTAAGAGTACTCGGCCCAGAATATTGTGTGTAAAAATAAACAAAAGTTCTAGAACTGTACATAGCACAGAGTCAGGGTTCAATAAACATTATTTATCTTTTGCTTTATTTTTATTTGAAAAGTAACCCAGATTATCATTTTAAATGACAAACATACTAACCACATTTTCTAGACTACCTACAAGATATTTCTAAGTCATAATAAAGAAACTAAAATATAGCAACCGCAGGGACCAGGAAGATGGTTCAGACAGTAATGGTAGTTGCTGCCAAGCCTGAGAACCTGAGTTCAATCTCCAGAACCTACATGGTTGGATGAGAAAACCAACTAATCAACTCCCACAAGCTGTCCTCTGACTTTCACATGCATTGTGTGGCATAAGGGCATTCAACCACATGTATGTGTGCATGCACACACACATGATGATAGTCAGATATATACACATACACACATGATGATAGACAGACATATGTAGACCTAGATAAATATAGACATAGATAAAGATATCTAGAAATGACATAGATATGATCGAATAAAGGAACCAGGAAAACATTTGTCAGCATATGGATGAAGTCAGCAAATATTTTGAAGAAAAGGAGTTTTAGGAAGAGCAGCAGGTAAAGTAGGGAGCACAGGCAGAAAAGGAATGGGGATTTAGAGGGAGATGGAGGGGCTAGGGTTGGAAGTTACACCATATTGATGGTCTCTTTGTGTTTACAGAGGGAGAGAGAAAGAGAGAGAGAGGGGAGAGAGAGAGAGAGAGAACACTTAAGTTCACTTTAAGAATTAAATGTAGTATCAAAAATAAAATGACAAATACTTGTATACTGACCAACTATTCTGTTGATTTGCTTGTCTGCCTGAGAGAAAAGTTCTCTGGGTGGCTCATGCTGGTCTGGAATTCACTGTGTAGCCTAAGCTGGCTTCACATCCACCATTTTCCTACACCAGCCTCCAGAGTGCTGGAATTATACGTGTATACCACCGTGCCCAACCCCATCTACCTTCCTGCAAATAGCATAATACCATTATTGTTTTAGGATGAATAAAACTCTATTTTGATCACGTTTTCTCTATCTGCTCATTGATGATGGGCAGCTGAGCTGATCCTACAGTGTGACTGTTGTCAACAACACTGTGGTAGACGTCGCCATGAGGTGCCACCATGGTCACCTGCCTTTGATTCCTTCAGGCTTATACTCAGTAGCGCAGCTGGGTCGTTTGATAGAGCTACTTTTCTTTCTCAGGGCCCTCCATACTGATTTCTAACTTACATTACAGGAGTGGGATAGGAGCTCTTTTTCCCGCCCATCCTCACCAGCATTTTTCATTCTTTTTTTTTTTTTTTTTTTTTTTTTTGCTAACTTGTTTTATGTTCAGTTGATTCTTACTGTGTAGGTGTAGATTGGTGCACAAATCATGTTGTGTTTGCAGAGGTCGACTGTAGAGTTGGTCGTCTTTACGTGGGCTCCAGATGTTGAACTCAGGTCTCCAGGCTTATATGGCAAGGCCATCTGGCCAGCCTGTTTGTTTCTTTTAATGTCAGGGATTCTGGCAGGGTCATATGAAATCTCAATGCCATTTCCATTTCCATGTGATTAAAGACTTTAAACCCCGTTTATGCATTTACATATCATTTGTACATATTCATTTAGACAATGCCTATTCAATTCATCTGACTACTTGTTAATGGACTTATATGATCTTTGGGTGATTGGTTTTCTGAGTTATTGTGCATTATGGATATTAATCTGTCAGATGAATCTCTGGGAAAGATTTTTCTCCTATTCTGTTGTCTGCATCACTCTCCTGAATATTATGCTTGTTTTGGGGGTGCTGCTCTTTGTCTTCTTTCTTTCTCTGGTTTTGTTTTGTCTTTGTGGTGTCGGGCACTGAAGCCTCCATCAGCTCTGCAAATGTGCAGTCACTGAGCCAATACCCTCTGTCCTCTTTTCTTTCTTATTTTGATATGGGTCAAACTGGCCTCAAATCCTCCTGCCTCAGCTTCTCAAGTAGTTGAGAGTTCGGGACTGCATTATTCAAGCCCAGCTATATTTATTTTCAAGTACAAATTTTACTAGTACATCAGTAACAAAAGAATCACTCCTTAGAAGTGTACAACACAATGATTTTTTTTTTTGGTATATTTAAAAAGTTTTTTCAAGGATCATCAATTCCAGAATATTTTCACTGCTCAAACAGAAACAGTTATGCAATGCTATTACTGTCATTCCCATTCCCGCTCAGACTGTCTCAGATAGCCACTGTTTGTCCTCTGTGCCTGTGAGTATGCCCCTGTCCATTCATGTAAGTGGATCTGACAAAACATGTCTGGCTTCTTTGGCTTCACCTGTTTTTTGATGTCTGTCCACACCAAGCCCGTGCCTGCGCTTCCTTCCCGTGGCTGAACGCCATTCAGTGTGTGAAAATGCACTTCTATTTATCCATTTTCACCTACCACACAATTGAGTTGTTTCTGCTTTTGAATGATTACAAACAATGCTGCTGTGAATTTCTTACATAGTCGAAAGCTTTACTTCTGTTGGTCTTACTGGGTCATATGGAGAATCTACATTTAGCTTTCTGTCAACCTGCTAGACTGGTTTCCAAAGTAACTGAACCATGTCACACTCTCAAACAGAAACCCAAGAGAACTCCCAGGGTAATTTTAGATCCATTCATTTTGATGTCTATTACTGCTGGCATCCATTTTTTATATATACTGCATTTTATAAAACACATTCTATATTTGATAGAAATCGATGGGTTAGTTTCAATCTTTCTCTGTTACACACAATGTTTCTACATTCTTCTATAGGTTCAGAGTATAACCAGTGCTCTTACCTGAAAAATCTACATCTCCATATTCAACTAACTATATATTGAAAATAAATTTATATATTTATTTATTTGAAAATTACATACACACAAAATCTATCTAATCTATCCATATATAATATATTGTGTATGTTATATATATATATATAATATGATATAAATACATGCTACATATTGTGTGTAGATAGATAAACAGATATAATGTATATATTGTCTGTATGTATATATACATAATATGTAGAGTACATATGTACATACATACATACTCTATATATTATTGTGCAGATAAATAGATTAGATAAACAGACAGATAGATCAAATTCACCCCCAACTTTCTCCCCTCCAAATCTTTGCCTATCCTAAACACCAATAGTCTCTCCCAATTTTATAGCTTTTGTGCTTTGTTTTGAAATCACAGAATCCAGAGTGCTGCCTGTAAATGAATGGGTCTAGAGCCATCTACTGGAGAATGGGTAGCCTCTCAGGTACTGCGTCCCAAATAAAAACTGACTCTCCCTCTCTCATCAGCAATCAATTTCCAACAGCTCCTCAGCTAGGGGTCAGGCTTTAGGACCCTCTCCCTCAGCCACATTGGAATTTCAGTGGCTTGATATTATCCAAGTTGTTGATGTCCTTCCTCCCCTGGTCACATGCACAGTACCCTCTGGCAAGATGAAAGCCATCCAGGAAAGATGAAGTTTCTAGGTTGGTACCAGCATGATTTTTCCATGTTCTGTAACTCAAGTCTGTGGTGACCTCAGCAAGAGGGTTATACTATCAAGTTCTGGAGGGTAACTAAGGGTCTTAATGACTTTACCACTGGGGTTTTCTAATCCACTCTGCTACTCTGTGCCTCTTTATTGGTGAAATAAAACCACTAACATTCAGAGTTATTATTGTAGGTTGTATATTAATTTCCTGTCAATTTGTTGTGATAGATGTATTTTATTAGACCTCATTTGATTGTTTTGGAATTTATTTACTTCCTGTGACTTCTTGGATGTATTAATTTTTCTCTTAATATTGAAATATTCCTTCCAATATCCTTTGTGGTAAGTAGCGGCATCTAGATACATTCACAAACACTTCATGGACTCACCAGCAGTCCCGTTCCATAGAGTTGGGATCGCAAGTACCAATCAGCAGCAGTGGCACTACCAGTGAGACAGCCAGACCTCAGCCTTCACATGAGTCAGCAGGAGGGACCAGGAGGAATGCCAGGAGAGAAGCTATGCTTCTCTCAGGGAAGTGAAGATCTTTGCAAACATGGAAGACCCACTAACATTGAAAAGCTAACTCTAAAAGCAAGCCAAGCTCAGCCTCCGTCACTGTGGTCAAGTCCTATTTATACCTTCCAAACATCACGTGACCTCCACATGTCTTGCCTCAGCACATGCATCTTTCTCAGCTGACATCACTCTGCCAATCAGCCCAAGTCCACAGAAGCAGCAAGAAGTTGCAACATATACTGGTGGGAAAAGAACATATATTGTCTTTCTCTTCAGCTAGGGCTTCTCGAATAGTTCTTTCCCAGATGTTTTTTTCCTACATGAAAGTCATGCATATTTCTTGTTAAAGTCATTTTTAGATTACAGTACTTTACTGTTTTCTTAGTAATTGTAGTGAATGTGTAACTAAAACCACTACTGTACTTTCTATTCTGTTCTTGACTATAGAATGCCAATACAACACCAGGGGTGGCAAATAATCATGGTGTTCAAGAGACTGAGGTGGGAAGACTGCTGCTCATTCAAGGCCAGCCTTGGAGACACAGTATACAAGGCCCAAGCCAGCCTGAACTCCATAGCACATGCTAGACCAAGGCCAGCCTGAACTACAAGGAAAGACTTGCTCTCAAATAAAAACAAATGCCAAGCACACAGTCTCCCATGCTGGCGGCACTCTGAGTTTGTCTGTTTTAGGGAGTTTTAATTTTGTTTCATTTGTTCAGGAGGGGTGTATAGTACACCTTTCTGCCAGCTCAATATGATAAGAAAAAAGCAATAGTTTAAAAAGATAAAATGTTAAAGGGGGAGGGGGGGGAGGCTGGAGAGTTGGCTCAGAGCTTAAGATCAATTGTTGCTCTTGAAGAGGACCCAGGTTCAATTCCAAGCACCCACGTGACAGCTCACAACTATCTATAATTCCAATCCCAGAAGATCTGACATCCTTGTCCAGCCTCCAATGGCACCAGGTATGCAAGTGGTGCACATGTGCACATGCAGGCAAAAAACTCATGCACATAAAATAATACAATAACTAAATCTTTAAAAATTAAAAAAAAGAAACTATTAGTTGTCAATGATATGAATCCCACAAGGGAAATATCAAGTAATTTGCATATTCAGTCTAACAATTTGCATATCTATTTAAATCGTTGAGAATATATACTAAAGTAACCAATGTAAATGAAAGATACAAATATTAGCTTTATCTTTAATACCATAGTTTTAATTTATTTGTGTATGAATGACAAACAGAATATAATTTTATTTTTATTTATTAAAAAAGAACCTAAAATAACTCTAAAAATTAGTGTGTAAAGATTCAATATAGGAAAAACATAATTTTTGGAAAAACTATTGGAGAAGACCTACATAAACAAAAAATAAAGTATTTGTGGCAAAATGAAGGATATCAGTTTTCTGCCTATGCCCACTCTCTCCATTTTAACACACAGAATGAAAGAAAGTCTAGTTAAATATGCATAGAAGCCTTTATGATGCACACTTGGATCAGTGCAAAATACAAAAAGGTGAATCAATACAGATATTCAGTGAAATCATTTATATTAGCAAAAGCGATTTATTGCTAACTACTAAGGGACTGATTAAATAACTTACAGTTTGAGCCTGTGAGAGAATGATTCCAAACTGTCTGAGGTGATTGAAATCAGTTAACAAGTCAGACCAGTGACAGCATGAAACATGGTGGAAAGAGTCTTTTGGAAGTAAGTGGTTGATTTAATAAACTTTTTAGACCAAACTTTTAGACCAAAGTAAATGTTATAAATCTAATCAAATTCTAAATTTTAAATTTACTTTATTTTCCCCACATGCTGTGTGTGTGTGTGTGTGTGTGTGTGTGTGTGTGTGTGTGTATGTGTGTGTGTGTATACAGAAGCTCATGATGTAAAACAAAGGTGTGGAGTGGAGGTGTCAGAGAATAATGTGTGGGAGTTGGTTCCCTCCTTCTACCTTTAAGTGGATGCTGAGGTTGTCAAGCATGGCTGATAAGACCTTTAGATACTAAGACACTTGCCAACCTTCAGGTCTTTTTGAGTGTAGAGATAGTAAATATCTATTATTAGAAGCATCAAAAGCAAGCATCAATAAATTGAACATTCCGGCTCTTCCTTAAATATCTACAAATATATTGCTCCTTTCAGTAGGCTGGATAGACAAAACTAGACAGCTGATCCTTTCCATATTTAAACCTATATTTATCCAAAAGCTCACACTTCTCAGCTTTGAGGATAAATACAACTTCTTTCCTGATTTTATAATTCTGTGGAATTCAGTTGGTACTGTCCATGGACCGCTATCTGCATGGACTTAAGACAAAGGAGTCAGGAGAACCAGACAGCAGTGTCTCCACTGCAATGTGAATCACTACACAGCATCTCAAAGACTGACAGAGGGAGCTCGTCAAGCTGTGCATGCTGGGATTTGGGAAACAGAAGTGAGCTCAGCGCACACCTGTAACCTTAGTACTAAACCGTCAGCTTGGGATGTGTAGCAAGACTCCATCTAAAAGGAAAAGACCTCATCGTTTATGCCTTCAAGTCATTAGACTAAGGCTCACAGTATTTCTACTATTACTTTTGGGAATAAACACTTCAATCTCCAGTACAAAACCTTAAATCTCATTTGAACAATGCACTCAGTTTATCAGGATGCTTTTGGGGTGACACGGCTATTGATTTTATTTTGTTTTAGAATAGAGTCTCATATCATCCTTAAATAAGCTTGAGATCCCCAGCCTCAGCCTCCCAGTGTGGGGAGGGGTGATGTGCATATGTCTGGCTCCTGTCAAAGTGCTTTGTGAAATATAGCATCATACAATGCAGAAGCAGACAGTTACATTTTACTTCATGTGTAAGACCCACAATAAAAACAGTGATCATTTAAGTCATGGTACAAAAACCACATAAAATTAGAACCTGTTTTTCAGCTATTCTTTGACTATTTTTCAATCTGTAAAAGGCACTACGGGACATTCAATAAGGGCTAGAGACAGAGCTGTCACAGGCTGCAGCTTTGATCTCTGTACCATGATAACACTGGAGACAAATAAATAACAGTCTAAAGCTGAGGATTTAAGAAGAATCTGAGCCTTTGGTGATGCTGTCGGAACTGTTATGTGGATTTTTTTTTGACATAATGTGAATAAGTGACAGTCGCACAACATTAGGGCTTAAGAATCTTAAGTGATCATCTGAAATAATTATGAGGAGCTGGGAAGAATGCTCAGTGGTTAAGAGCACTGGATTAAGAGTGGTTAAGGGGTCCTTTCCCAGAGGACCTGGGTTTCATTCCTAGAATCCATGTGATCTTTCACAACCATCTGTAACTCCAGTTCCAGGGGATTCAACTCCCTCTTCTGTCTTTTGTCAGCACTAGAAATGCATCTGCCATTAAAAAATAAAAATAATAATAAATTTAAATTAAAGAAATGCATACCAATCATTTGGAGGACCTGAGTTCAGTTCTCAGCATACACATGGCAGTTTATAGCTGTCTGTAACTCCAGTTCCAGACAGATCTGAGACCGTTTCCTGGAGTCCAGGAGACCCAGGCACTCACACAGTATGTTTACATACATGTAGACAAAACACTCACATACATGAAGTAAAAATAAACAACAGTGACTCATTTGTCTGGACTTTGTAAAATTACTTGTTTCCAATTGTAATTAAATTAAGCTAAGCACATTCTCTAGAAGGGTTCCAGGTTGCCAACGACTTGCTGACCAGATTATATGCTAACTAAAACTAGCCTGAAGAATAAACAGCCCTTTCTGTTCACAGAAAAGAGCTGCCAAATCCTTTCTTCCAGCTGGGTTCCCCCTAGTAGCCCACACAAGTTACTTAGCCAGCAGATCAAAGCAGCTCATCTTACAAGGTGTTGCAGAAGATAACAGGTAAAGTTAGTTCCCTTAACTCAATGAAAAAGAGCTTCTTCAAAAATAAATAAATAGATAGATAAATAAATAGATAAATGAAAAATAAAAGAAATGCAAAGAAAGAAAGAAAGAAAGAAAGAGAGAGAGAGAGAGAGAGAGAGAGAGAGAGAGAGAGAAAGAAAGAAAGAAAGAAAGAAAGAAAGAAAGAAAGAAAGAAAGAAAGAAAGAAAGAAAGAAAGAAAGAAAGAAAGGGGAAGGGAAAAGAGAAGAGAAGGGAAGGGAAGGGAAAAGAGAAGGGAAGGGAAGGGAAGGGAAAAGAGAAGGGAAGGGAAAAGAGAAGGGAAGGGAAGGGAAGGGAAGGGAAGGGAAGGGAAGGGAAGGGAAGGGAAGGGAAGGGAAGGGAAGGGAAGGGAAGGGAAGGGAAGGGAAGGGAAGGGAAGGGAAGGGAAGGGAAGGGAAGGGGAGAAGGGAAGGGAAGGGAAGGAAGAGGAAAGGAAAAAGAAGTCTCTATAAAATAAGTAGACCCTTTAAAAAATTTTGCCATGCGATTTTTATTATATTTATCATATTATTATACTTATCTCTCTAGTTCCTTCCCCTCACATTAATCCCTTTTCTCAACTTGTTTCTTTATTTTCTTTTTTAAAAATGATATCTCTTATTATGTGGTTTCATATATGTGTAACCATGCATAGTTATCATTATCTCTCTCCCCCCTCATGTTCTCCCCCTTTTCGACTTTGTAACCACTGTGTCCTCCAATCAGTGCTGCCTGCTGGAATGTTCACTGACCATGTTCCCCCGATCTCGTGTGGGCAACTATAGCCGCAGTGAAGGCAATGGCCGTGCCACACACAGAAGACACCATTCCATAGCGTGTCTCCCCATCCCCTGGCTCTTACATTCTTTTCTTTCCCACTTCCATGATGGTTCCTGAGCCTTGGGGAGTGGCGGTTGACACAGACATCCCAGTTATAGGTGGCTTTTCAACAGTCATTTATTCTTTGTCTCCCACTGCCTTCATCGGGATGTCAATACTTCTTTCCATGCTGCTGGAAAGTGTTGTCATTTTCCCCAGAAGACTGGAGACGCTGTAGAGAGATAGCTGGTCCCAGAGCGCGCCCTGAAGGAGGGAGCGCGACCATCTGTGTTCTGTGGGAAACCTGAGAGCAACAACAACGCAGGATGTTCCAATTTTGTGGGAAAATATGGAGGACAAATAGGCCTTGAGTGCTCAAACCGTGTGTCTTTAAATGACAGAGGGGTAGGTAAACTTTTCTCTGGCTTTTGGTATATTCAAAGTATATAACTGTGAAGCTATTATTTTTATAATTCTTTTTTTAGACAGTGTCTCACTGGTTTAGATCCCCTAACATTCTTGCTTCCATTACTCGGGTGCTAGAACGTGAGTGGATGCCATCTTGCTCACCATGAAACCTATTTTGTAACGACAGCAGCTTGCTCCTGTCCTCTGCTTAGCTGTCTCTGGGAGTTGGTTTTGATACAAACGGGGTTTCTCAAGAGTGGTACTGCAGGGAGACTCTATCCTTATAAGACAAAAATCAGGAAAGCTGTCCTACAAGACAAGTCAGGAGGAAAACCAACAATACAACTATATGTATACATATGTATAGAGGATCTAGGTCCAGCTCATTTGTGCTCTTTGGTTGGTGGTTCAATCTCCGTAAGCTCCCATGGGCCCAGGTTAGTTCACTCTATAGGTCTTCTTACGTTGTCCTTAACCCCTCCGGCTCCTTCAGTCTTTCCCTGGACTCTTCCACAAGATTCCCTGAGCCCTACCTAATGTTTGGCTCTGGATATCTGCATCTATTTCCATCTGCAGCTAGATGAAGCCTCTCAGATGGCAGCTGTGCTAGGCTCCTGTCTGCAAGCATAGAACAGTATCATCAGTAGTGTCAGGGCTTGGCTTTCTCCCACATGGTGGGTCTCATGTTAGACCAGTCACTGATTGGCTATTCCTGAAGAAAATTGGGAGTAGTTCTACCTCAAGACCCAGCTATACCACCCCTGGGCATATACCCAAAAGATGCTCCACCATCCCATAAGGACACTCGCTCAACTATGTTCATAGCAGTTTTATTCATAATAGTCAGAAACTGGAAACAACCCAAATGTCCCTCAACCAAAGAATGGACAAAGAAAATGTGATACATTTACACAGTGGAATATTACTCAGCTATTAAGAACAAGGATATCATAAAATTTTCAGGCAAATGGATGGGACTAGAAAATATTATGAGTGAGGTAACCCAGACCTAAAAAGATATGCATGGTATGAACTCACTTATAAGTGGATATTAGTCATGAAGTATAGGATAACCATGCTACAATCCAAAGACCCAGAAGGGGAAATAAAATAGACATCAGCAGTGGATGGAGAGAGGGAACTGAATGGGGAGGGTAACAGAGGTGGGGATCAGGTACAGGGAGAGCAGGTGTAGGGGGTGAGAGGGCTGGGAGAAAGAAGAGGAATCAGTGGGAAGAAGTCACCTCTGGGACAAGCTGGAGACCTAGAACAGGAAAGGCTCCTGAGAGGATATGGGGGTGACCCTAGCTGATACTCCTAGCAGTGTGTGGGGGGGGGGATATGGAGGCTGAAATGGCCACTCCTTAACCAGGAAGGACTTTCAGTGAAGGGAGGGGGACACAACCCACCCACAAAACTTTCCACCCAAATTTTCCACCAAAATTATAAGATGTGCAGGGATAAAGATGGAGCAGAAAGTCTTTTTAAAATAAGTATAATGGCATTTAGTTTTTGTGAAAGAACCCAAAGGTCTTTCACATACTATCAACATTGTATGAGGCATACAGGGTGGCCAGGGTAGTCCATCTAAAAGGAGGCTTCATGCTGGGAATAAACATAAGAAAATAGGAAAATGACTGATTTTCCTCAGCAAAGCTTCCTGTTCCATTGTTGCTAAAGGGCTTCCTGGGAGGGCCCTGAGTTCCACCTGCTGTCTTACACAGTGACTGCAAGCTTGCTCTGCTCTGTGCCACCTTAGTCTCTCTAGCCATGGAGGCTTTCTGACACAAGGAGGCAGCAGCTGCCCATGGTGAAAACCCTGCTGCAGCTGGTGAACACTTGCAGGATCTTCTGGTAGGGAAAAGTATTGCTAGGGCAGTGACAAGAGATGGAGGAGCTTGGTCCCTGATAGAAGGGTTGGAAAACAGTCCCTGCCAAGACCGCACCCCCCAAATTCCACCCCATGTTCAACCACCATAGTCTTTCCTCTTTCCCTCTCCCTCTCTCTCCACCTCTCTCCCTCCCCCTTTCCTTCCTCCTCTCCTCCTCTCCCCTTCTCCCCTTCCCCTTTCCCTTCCCCTTCCCTCCCTCTCCCCTTCTTCTTTAACTTGGAGATAACCTAGGCTATGCAAGCCACTGAGACTTTAGGGTTTGTCTTCTGCATAGGCCTATCAAGAAGCTGATTGATGTATCCATTTTGTCTTAGGTTCTTTATTCTCTCTTAGGCAAAATAGTTGTAAAGAAAAACTGAGTGAGCCCCATCTCAGCTACACAAAAATCAACTCAAAATGATTCAGAAACCTTAACTTAAAATCTGAAACTACCGCAGGAAAACACTTCAGGCTGCAGATAGAATAAAAGACTGTCTTCCTTTTTTTCTGGTGCATTTTGAACTTTTATTAAAAAACATTGGCTTTCTTTCTCTCTGTGTTCCATATAACTAAACATGATAAGATGGGGGTTTTTACGTGTCTGATACCCATCTTTCTATAGGACACCATACTGGTCTGAGAGTCATTTAATCACAGAACAGCAACAGTATGAAATAATTCTGAAAATGAATTTTTCTGACAAAGAAAAAACCATACACCACAGTAAAACTGGCCTTATGGAAGGTAGCATTTTTGTTCCCCAAATAAAAATAAATAAGTAATGTGTTCCACTTTATGCAAAGAACAAGACGGATTTTGAATTGGATCACTCCAAGCAAGTTGGGTTGAGCCTAACATTTGTGGGCATAAAAGTAGATTTCATATAGTATTTCTCTTATTTTTTATTAATTAAAGATGTCCCTTGACAGCTTCCTTCATGTATATAATGTATGAGGAATACTCTCATCCCCTGCTCTCTCTTCAATTCCCCCTACCCTCAGCTACCCTTGCACGTCCCCACAAATACAATTCTCATATTCTTGTCTACATTTTGCCGCCAGGGATGTCTCAGTGACATGGATTTGGCTATCCATTGCAGCCTGTTGGACTCAGCAGTGGGTGCAAAACTGTAGACAACGGCTTCCTCTCTCCCTGTTTTCTGGCTCCTACATTCTTCTCATGGCATCTTCTGCAATGTTACTCAAGCCCTAGAGAGGGTGCTATAAATCCCTGTATCCCTAGTCTCTCCAGGACTTTTATCAGGAAGGAAAGTTGCATTTTGCTGCTGGCCTTTTTAAGCGTCTAGTGAGAGGATCATGTGGCTTTTAGTCTTTGTGATAGATTATATTTATGGATTTATTTATGTTGAGCCTTCCCTGTATTCACAGGATGAAGCCAACTTGATCATGGTAGGTCATGTTTTCAGTGTGTCTTGAATTTGAATTGTTAAGATTTTATTGAGAATTTCATAGAGGATATCTGCATGTTTGTAGAGGATATTTGGTTAATATTTTCCTTTGTGGTGGGTTTTTATGTTGTTTTGATACCAGGGCAACAACAGCTTCATAAAAAGAATTATAGCCTGCTGACTCCCATGCCATGCAGTGAAGACAAGAAAAGACACTCTGAGACTTGCCCGCTGCCACATGGCTTGGGAGGGTTGTGCACTCCTAGAGATCCTCTTGAAACCACACCAAGACAGAGGAGGTCAACCAGAGGGTGTCTGCCTGCAGCAGGAGCCACTACAATGTGCAAGTATATGATGGGTAGACAGGAAAAAAAAAAGAGAAGAGGAATAGTTTAAGCATTACAAAGAGTGACCAAACTGGAGACTCGAGAGTAGAGAGGAGTAGCCTGTTGTAAGTGGCCAGCCACACCACTGGAGCCGTGGTGAGGTTCCAGGCCAAACTGCCACTGAGGGCCATGTATAGGTCCATGGCTACTCATTGGCAGAGGTTGGTGTCATTGTATGAGGCTCATATCATCACTAGAGAACATGGAGATGTACCCGGTTTGGCAACTGACTGGGACCACATGGGGATGTTCAGGGACTTGTACAGAACTGTTCCTGCCCCTCACTGGCTTTGGTGCTCTGGAGAGCTGGCTCCACCTCTCCCCTGTGGCAGGATTTGGGAGAGCAGACGCTGCCCCTCAATTAGGAAGCATAGTAGAGCTGGTCCAGGCCTCAAGGGCAGTAGATGAGCTGACCCCGAGGGTTTAAGAGCAGGAGAGCTGACCCTGCTCCTCATTGCCGTGGGGTGGCATGTGCATGGAGGTGATGCCTCTCCCCTCACCGCTCTCCACCTCCAGCAGTTGGGAAAGCTGGCCCAGGGGTCATGAAAGAAGGTAAGCTGGCCCTCCCCCCTTGTTGGTTGCAGCACTTGGGAAAGTGAGCTATGCACCTCGCCTGAATAGCACAGTGAGCTGGCCCTGGTGGAGGGGGCTCAGGTGAGTCAGACCCATGGGGCATAAGTGCAGGAAAGCTGACTCCACCACTCATCTGCCATGAGGTGGCATTGGGGGTGGGGATAATGCCCTCCCTCCCTGCTTGCTCCTTCTCATCAGTGGTAGTAGAGAGACCTGGTCATGAGAGCAAGAGAACTAGCCATGCCCCTCACTGGCTATAGCACTCAGGTGAAAATTGTCTATGCACAGACGTAGCACAATAGAGGTGCCCTGGAGGCAAAGGCACTGGTGAGCCAGCCAGGAGGGCATGAGAGTGGGGATGCTTACTCTGCTTCCTGACAATGGCAGTCTTGGGTGGCCTAGCTGGAGCAGTACTGGAGAGTTCACCCTGGTGGTGCAGATAAGGGAAAGTCTGCATGCTGACAAGCTCAGCTACCCCTGAGAGCCAGGGATTTGAGTTGGCCCACTACAAAATCTACATCATCTGTGAACTGTTGGCGCACATGAAAGGCTGGTCCTGCTGATCCAAAGCTTCAGGGTCTCCATGACACAGGGTAACAATAGGTTAATAGAGAGGAGTCCCCAGAAGGATCCAATGTTGATGGAGTCACAGAAACCAGAGATTGGTCAAACCAGACCAATGACTCATTGCAGTGAACATTTGCAAGTGAAAATGTGTGGTCAGAGGAATATACTGTGGGACATACTGTGACGTACTGCATGATGAGAGGTTTTCTATGGTTTGGTTTGTTTAGTGTGTGTGTGTGTGTGTGTGTGTGTGTGTGTGTGTGTGTGTGTGTGTGTTATTGGGGGCGGGGGCGTTGCAAGGGCAGAAAGCAGATTCGAGGGGATTGGGAGATGACCAGGTCTGTGGTGCATGATGTGAAACTCACAAAGAATCAATAAAAAGTTTTTAAAAAAGAATTAGGAAGTGTTCCTTCAGTTTCTATTTTGCAGAATACTTTTAGGGTTGTTGGCATTAATTCTTTGAAGTTCTGGTGGAATCCTCTGGTCATGGACTGTTTTAGTTGACAGATCCTTAATTACTGATTCTATTTCACTAGGTTGAGGATATGTTTATTGTTTATTTCGTGCTCGTTTATCCTTCACAGGTCTTATATATAAAGAAATTCATACATTTCTCATAGGTTTTCCAGTTTGGTGGTATATAGAGTTTTAAAGTATGTCCTTACGCTTCTCTGGTCTTCACCAGTGTCTATTGAGATAAACCCCCTTTTGTCTCTAATTTTATTAATTTGATCTTTTCTCTGTGTGTGTGTGTGTGTGTGTGTGTGTGTGTGTGTGTTTTGATTAATTTAGCCAGAGTTTGTCAATCTTACTGACTTTTTTTTCAAAGAATCAACTGTTCATGGATTCTTTGTATTGTTTTGTTGTTTGTTTGTTAGTTTCTATTTCATTGATTTCTGCTCTGGGCTTAATTAATTATTTCTCCTTGTCTACTTTTTGAGGGTATTATTTCTTTTTGTTTTTCTAGAGCTTCTAAAATATCATTAAGTTATTAATATGAGAGCCCTACAATTTTCTGATATAGGCACTCAGTGCTATAAACATGCCTTCATTGTGTCCCATAGGTTTGGGAATGTTGTGTTTTCAGATTTATCCATTTTAAATATTTTAAATATGTAAATATTATGTCATTTATTTCAGATTCTAAATGTTTTAAATTTCCTGTTTTATTTCTTTCTTGACCCAACTCATACTCAATAATATATTGTTCAGCTTCTATGAGTTTGTATTCTTTCTGCTATTTCTACTGTTGTTGATATCCAGCTTTAATGGATACAGATAGGACACCGGTGTCATTTCAATTTTATTACATCTGTTGAGACTTTGTTTGTGTCCTAACACATGATCCATTTTAGAAAAAGTTCAATGAGCTGGTGAGAACAAAGTATGTTCTGTAGTGTTGGAGTGGAATGTTCTGTAAACATCTGTTAGGTCCATTTGATTTATGACATTATTTAACTCTAGCATTTTTCTGTTTAGTTTTTATTTGGGTGACACGTCTATTGATGAGAGTTGGGTAACAAAAATCACTCACTATCATGAAGTTAGGGTCAATATGTGATTTTTAGTTGTAGTAGTCTTAAGGGAATCTACTAGAGATAACTACTCACAGCTTATAACCAGGTGAAAGTCATTATTCTGTCTCACTGAGACTACACTCAGGTATTTGAGACCCAAGTAAAATTTAGAGTATAACATTTAGAGTAAAAAGGTTTTGAGGGCAAAAACCTCGTTCTTTATCTTATTCTACAGCTGCAGGGGAGAGGTTTTGAGCAAGCAAGCAGTTTAACAAAAGCTAAGGTAAGCAGTTAACTGGAATGAAATACTGAACAAGCAGGCAGTTTAACAAAAGCTAAGATGTTAGCTGGGCATCTTGACCTCAGCTTCCTAGAATAGAATTGGAAAATTTTCCATGGGATAATCTCCTTCTCCGTCAAGGAGATCAGCTTCTTGTTAAACCTGAAATGCCTCAACAAGAATAAAAGATGGAGGAACCTCTGCACTGTATTGCCCTGTCACATTCGTGTTTTTTTTATGATCTCTGGTACCCTTGCATTTGGTACACAAATGTTTATAATTATAATATCCTATTGGTACATTTTCCTTTAATGAGTATGTAATGTTCTTTCTATCTCTTCTGATTACTTTTTGTTTAAAGTCTATTTTGGCAGATATTAAAATATCTATTCTTGCTTGCTTCTTGGGTCTATTTAATTAGAATACCTTTTCCCATCCTTTTACCCTAAAGTGACATCTGTCCCTGATGGTGATGTGTTTTTCTTGGATACAGCAAAAAGAAAGATTATGGTTTTGTTCTGGGGTGGGAGGAGGTGGTCAGAGATAGGGTTTCTTTTTGTTTAACCCTGACTGTCTTAGAATTTGCTCTATAGAGCAGACTGGCCTCAAGGTCACAGAGATCTGCCTGCCTCTCCTTCCCAAGTACAGAGATTAAAGGCCTGCACCACCACCACCCAAGAGATGGTTCAGTAGATAAGAGATCAAATTTTCTAATCCAATCTGTTAGTCTGTATCCTTTTGGTTGTGGCCGAGACTATTAATATTGAGACCTACTAATGAGAATTGTTTATTGATTCATGTTATTTTGTTGTGATGATGTGAGTTTTTCTTCTTTTGATTAGCTGTTCTTAAATTACTTATTCCTTGTGTCCTCTTGGGTTTAGTTAACCTCTTTACAATGAAGTTTTCCCTCTAGGACCTTCTATAGAGCTATAGTGGCAAATAGAAAAATGCATAAATTTGCTTTTATTGTGAAATATTTTCATTTGTCTGTCAGTTGTAATTGACAAATGCAGTTTAGACTGATTAGTTTAGTCTGGGTTGGTATCTGTGGTCTCTTATAGCTTGTAGAACATCAATCTAGGCCCTTCCGGCTTTCAGAGTCTTCATTAAAAAGAAGCCTTTATCTAATGTGTCTGCCTTTATATGTGACTTGGCCTTTTTTCCTTACAGATTTTTCTATTTTGTTGTTGTTGTTGTTGTTTTATACATTTAGCATTCTGATTATCATGTTATAGAGAGTTTCTTTTCTGGGCCTGTCTATTTGATCTTGTAGCTTACTTAATAGGTGTCTCTTTAGATTGTGAGGAATTTCTTCAGTGATTTTTTTTTAAAAACATATTTTCTGTGACTTTGATCCCAGGCTTCTTTTCCTTCCCCTATACTTATTGTATATGAGGAGTTGCAGTAAAGAAACTGGTAACTTGACCATTTCATGATATGGTTAAGGGGAAGGTTTTTATTTTGCATAAGAGAGATAAAATACCCAGAGGCATCTGGGAGTTCAGCCTGCATAGCACCTTCTAACATCATCAAAGCTAGCTGTCAGGGAGGAAACTTCTAGTCTGGCTGCTGCTTGTTTCCTTCATAAGCTATGAACAAAGTATGAGGTGTCTTCAGTCACAGCCTTACCATCTATTTCTACTATATAATCAAAGACAATAGCAAATAATCTATATTCATGTGGGGAGGAGCATTCCCAATGTCTTCCTGACCAAAAGTGCATAGGGAGGATATCTCACACTTGGCACTGGCATTTTCCTGAGAATAGAAGGTGTAAGGGAAAGAAATGTCCTTGCCATTATAAAGAGAACAACCTAGTATCTGGGAAAAGGGAATCCTGGGAGTGTACCATTGCCTTTGAAATGTATTGCAGGTACTTGTGAATAGGGACTGAGGGAGCCTGGTGGCCAGTGTGGGATTTGATATGTAACCACAGGTACATAACAGTGGAGAGCCATAGGTTCCCCTCTATCAGAGGTAAGGGAAATGACTCCTTTGGAAGATGGGAATCAGTTTCCTATGTTCCTGAAGAATGCTGGCTTTTATATAACATCCAGAAATCTCCATACAGTCCCTTTGAGCTCTATTTCAGATCTATGGACAGCCTGTGAAGCCTAGCACCTATTATTCACAGGTCTGTTCTTTTCATAGTGTCCACAATTTCCTGGATGTTTTATGCCCGAATATCTTTATGTTTAACATTTGCTTTGACTGGGTTCTCCATTTCTTTTATTTTGTCTTCAAGACCTGAAATACTTTCTTCTATACCTTTTAATATGCTGGTGAAGATTACCTCTGCGGTTTTTCTTTGATATCCTGTGTTGTTTATCTTAGTTTGCATTTTTCTTGAGAGATTCTCTTTCTTTCTTGAATTCTACTTTTATGTCTTGACCTGCTTTCATTGTTCCATTGACCCACTTGTGTCTTCACAGCCTTCATTAAAACATTGGTTCATATTTTCTTTAAGGTCCTTGAACATATTTATAATTGACTATATGTTTAGCATGGTGTGGTTCCCCCACTGACCCCGCCCCCAAGAATGTCAGTTCACAAGACCTACCTTCTTTCCATGAAAAGGTCCAGGAACTACACTATCCATAAAAGCCTAAAGAAATGAGCTAGGAACTTGGTTGCCCACTATAACTGAATGTTAAGAATGTATTACTAAATGCACCACACTTTGATCATAGTTCAAAGAGAAAACAGGCTGAAATTAACCTAGAAGGTAGCTTTGATGATGTCATAAGTTGCTATGTGGATACTGGAGGAGAAAAGTCATCAGTGGACTTACCCAGCAGGTAAGACTTACCCAGAATGCTACAACATTCACTTGCAGGCAAGATATGCCCATGATGAAATACTTGTATCAACTACGGGAATAACCAACACTTTGTGTTTGGATTTAAGGCTGATTCCACAGGAAATAGCTCATTCTGCTACTATAAACTAACCAAGATTTCATGGTTTTGTGGGACTGGAGTAGTATCTCAGCAGCTAAGAGCTTGCAGAGGACCCAGATTTGATTTTTCAACACCTCTGAGCAGTTCACAATCTTCCATAACTCTATGATTTCTATAACAGTCCTAAAGTATAGAGCATCCAACTCCAATTTTTAATCTCCACTGGCAGCAGGCAATCACATGGTGCACAGAAACACATGCAGGCAAAACACCCATACCAAAAGAAAGCCCCCAACCTCTCCTAAAGAAACAAAGAAAGAAACAAAGAAAAAATGTCCGTGTTGAGTAGGTCATAGGCCCTCTAGGGGGAACCTATTACTGTTATTTCACTAAGCATATCCTTTGCCTACTACTTTCTAGGTATTGGCTAGTGCTGCTTTCAGTTTTACTCAGAGACACTTCTTTTTAAAGTTAGCAATAGTTGACTCAGAGACTCAAAGTTTGCCAAAGTGCTAAGAATAAGTGGCTACTAAGAGCTCATCCCTATATGAAGCATCTATATCAACCCCCACAAGCACAGAAAACATCACCAAAGAGGGGATTAGAAGGATGGAAGCAGTGCTGTGAAATTCACTATTGTGCTCATGAATTCATAGCAACTGTGGTTACCTATACAAGGTCTGCACAAAAACAAGCTAGTCAAGATCACAGCTTGGAAAGGGTTGGGGATGGCCCATGAAGTCTCAGCCCTAGCAGAGAGGTTATTGGCAGTTGATGGCTACCTGATGAGTGTGGGGGTAGAGTGACATTTTTTTCAAGCCACTGATAAATTGTCCATGTTTATGCAGATTATACTAACCAGATTCTGTTGGTTATTAACAAACAAATAACAACAAAACAGAAGAGGAGGATATGAAAATAGGAGGGATGGTGTTAGGGAAACCAGTATGGAAAGAGAGAATGGAATCAGGGGTGGATACAATCACGATACACTGTATACACCTATAAAATTGCCATGGAATTGATGTGTAATTGGAATTGATATAGTTACTAGTTGGACCAGTGGGTCCTAGGATTGTGTTTTAAGACTTGTAGTGGGACCAGATGAAGTTTTTGAAAGTGCCCCACTTTGGTAAATACAGCCCACTATCTCATGGGAGTAAATCTGGATATTATTGCCACCATTCTACTTTTAAAATACACAGGAGTTAGAGCTCCCACAATGTCACCCTTGAATTCAGCAACTATTCCCTACAGAAACTAGGTGGACTCTGAAAAACAACTCAAAGAATACTAGTTCCAACTCCCTCCCGGCACCTACTTATCTTCCACGAGCACATCGATGTGCTCTTAGGTGTATGAATGCCATGATTTGGTATATTGCACTCTTTGCTTTTTCTTCAGAAGAAGAGGACTAGAGGCCATTAGCATTAATCTTGATTTGTAATGTTGAGGTTTTGTGTTTTGCTGTCTATTGTAATGATAAGTTCGACTGAGAATTTGTTTTGACAAAATAAATATAAACTTGTTTTGACTTAAAAAAAAAAAAGATAAGTTCGAGTCCCCCAAAACCTGGATCCAGCACATAGCCCTTGGGACTCTGCCCCAAGTTAATTCTGATTGGTGAATAAAGATATTGATAGCCACACAGAGCAGCTCTAGTTTAATTAGCTTACAAACAAGTAGGTCTCCATATGTCTTCTTTATTCATCCTTCATCTTGAATAATTCTCTCCTCCCTCCACACCCTTCTTTTCCATCTTCTACTTGCCATGCCTCACTTGAACTTTACATTCCCAGTGGTCCCCCTGCTTCTATTTTCATAACACATGGAGCACACAAAAGAAGGTAGAAGAGAGAGAAGCCCCAACTTTGTGCAGAGATGAATTAGTCTGTTATGTGAAGTCAAGATGAAGAGGACCAGTAGACATACTACAAGAAGTGTGACTCGGAGGACAACGGCAGAGAAAGTCCTTCCAATGGATCAAACTCTAAGTAGGGTGGTTAGTTATCTATTTTACATGAAATAAAGAGAGTCTGCTGGGAGTTAGAGAGATGGTTCTTAGCAACCAGGAATACTCACTTCTGGGCTCCTCCAGCAGGTGGCTCACTACTGACTAACTCCAGTTGCAGGGAGTCCTCTGTCCTCCTCTGGCTACTGCTTCTTGTTAAGACATGTACAGAAGCCTTCATGGACAAAGAGTGAAAGATGGGGTAGAGGCATATGGGTGTACAGAAAGTGGGCTAAATGTATGCATGACAATGCCCCCGAGAGAGAACCCACAGAGAAAGACACACTGAGCCCCTAAGTGGACACATGACTTAGCCACTTACTGTCAGCCATCTTAAGACTTTAACAACTTGGCGCTGGCACAGGGGGCACCACCCTCTGCTGCATCTGTGCGTGGTTCTAACAAACAGCACAGCACTTAACTACGGTCAGCCGAGTTAGCTACTGTTTTGTTGCTGTGGCTTGTCTGTCTGTTTGTGGGTACTGAGAACAGAACCAAGGCCCTCGTGCATTTTAGGCAATTGCGTGACCACCTAGTTATAAGCCCAGTCCTGTGGCTTTTACTTTGCTATCAAACATCTGCCAGCAACATCAAATTGCCAGTATAACTCCACACTTCTCCACAAAGCCATCAGCTTCTTTAGTAGCAAACCAAATACTTAGAGCCCCTTCCAATCTCCGCAAGGGCGATGATGCATTATCACAGGGTAAGATCTACAGAGTGAGTTCCAGGACAGCCAGGGATATACAGAGAAATCCTGTCTCAAAAAAAAAAATCTATGATCTTAACCAAAGAATCCCAACCAGTAAGAATGTCCCTCTCACTTCCCAGATTCAAACCCATCTGAAAATGTGGTAAGAGTTGTGGGCTGTTATGGTGATCCACACCAAGCATTCTGGTGTGAACCACAGAGGAAGTTTTTAAACAGCTTGTGTGCACTCCTGAAAGGCCATCCTGGCATCTTTTGATCCACCATTGTGGGCAGACTGTGCAGGAAGTCAAAGTAGCCCAGCATTCTCCTAACGGCTTTTTGAATGCCGTCGGGTTTCAGGGTTGAACATTGCAGGATCACAATCTCTCCTATCAGCTAAATGATGGTTGTAATTGTAAAAATTTGCCAAATGCCATTATAAAACGAGCACCCGAGCTATCCAAACAGCTTTCTCTGTCGTTCCTTGGAGTGGTGACAAGGCTCATAGTTCAGCTTCCTTTGTGAGTTTCTCAGTAGGTGATCAGGACGTGCAGTAATAGGGTTGGTTTTCCAACCCTTGATATGCTGACAAGACTGGAAAAGTGTATCTTTCCAGCACAGGACAAGAGCAGGGGAAAGGGCTTCAAAGCATCAGGTAGAAGGGGGGCAAAACTGCAGTCATGCAGCAGGAATGCATATAAGTCTTGACTAGCAAGGAAGAGAAAGCTCCGAGCAAGCAGCCCAAGGTGCCACCATTCATCTCTTGCTCTCCACTGTCGCTTCAGAACTGAGCTTTTCTGTTTGCTGAGTTTTAGCTTTGTGATCATGTTCATCAAATAGAGCTGCTTGCTAAAACTGAGACCAGGAGCTCAGGGGTGGAGCAACAGGTAGAAAGGGACTAATAATATATGTTCACTAGACTCTGACATTTCATTCTGAACTCAGGGGGTCACAGTTGGTAGAAGCCAATGTAAATGAGCTACCACAGACTTTGTTCTGGGCAAGGAAGTTCAGTTACACCCTTATCCGAATAGGAGTCAGTACAAAGTTCTCTCTCCCATAAAATTTCAGAGCCAGAACAGCTTGGCTCCGGGTCTGTGCATTGTAAAGTAGCCCGGGATAATGATACTATTTGTCTTTAGTAGCTTTGAAGTCCACTGTTGCAAAGTGGATTAAATTCTGAAGGCACTCTAATACACATCATTTATAAAATGAAAGTAAGATGCTGACTTTAAAATACAAATTTAATTTAGTGACATTTTTAAACCACTTTAACTTTAGTCTTTCAAATACCAAAATGAGAGGGAAAGGGAAGGAAGGAGGGGGAGAGGGAAGGAAGCCAGTGGGGGATTCATGAACAGATGAAAACTTGCAAGGGATTTTCAGCATTTGGTTAGTATAGGACACCTGCTTCTTCTTGCTGTAAACTAAGCTAGTGATGTTACCAGTGGCTGACATTTTCTGAGAATTTATTGTACCTTTTGCATTTATTCTACATGATACCTTCATGAGGCAAGAACTGTTATTTCTTAATTAACATATTAGGAAAATCAGGTTTAAAAAGAACAAATGATCTGACTCATATTACTTTCCCATAAAAACAAAAGCAAAAACACCCAAACAAACAAACAAACAAAGAAAAACAAAACAACAACAAAAATCCTTGAAGGATGGCTTCAAAGTCTATATGATTCAACACAGCGTGATGTTTCCTAAGGAGAAGAGATGGGCTAGGCCTTAGCTACCTCTCTAGCACCTGCATGAGAATTCTTAGTTCTGGGATGAGCCTCTGAGGGTAGAAGTATGCACACTTCCTCTTATTGCACACTACTCAAGGGTACCACTTCTAAGAGGATGCCTCTCATGTGGCAGGTGTATTCTAACATGCAAGAGGTTATTGCCTACCAATGAAGATCAGGTGCTCAGGAATGGGAACCAAGTGGAAACCTATGCTGGCCAAGTCCTGGCATAGCAGTAGGCATGACTATCATAGTCACCAGTGTGTGTGTGTGTGCACACGCATACACACACAAAGAGACAGACAGACAGACAGACAGACAGACAGACAGACAGACACAGACACAGAGAGAGAATATGTTGGGTGTTTTAGGGAATAAATCAGTTTTGTTGTAATTCACTGCAAAGTGTTGAAGCATAACTAAGGACACAAGCCATATCCAGACTACCATTTGAATTGTGCTTATAAATTTGGGAGTAGCAGGTTATCATACTCCAAGAATCCCACTTATACTTCAATGTCTCCATATCTGGGAAAGCATTGGATAACATCTTCAACTGCCCATGGTGTTGTGTAACAAAGTGCCAACTGAATCCATGCTAAAGAAGAAGAGTCTTTTGGTTTGGCCCAAGGGTGGTATTTTCTAAGAGGGGTCGTGGAAAGGGTACTTAAGCACAGCCTACAGCACCCTTCCTCTTCTGGGCTCCTTTGTTCACCGTGTTTAGGCTGTGTCAATTCAAGGCCAAGAGTTATAGGAACAAACATTGTATCTTTTGCAAAGAAAAGAGGCTCTGTAGACTGTTTTCCCAGGGGAAATACTGGGGTGCTTTTTAAGTGAATCATCTGCATCCGCCACACTTGTCCAGGTCTCTTTCTTTTGTGAAGACGGTCTCATTAGTTCTATTGTTCTTTGTGCAGGACACAAATTGGTAAACACCAGACCATGAATTTAAACTAAAGTCACTGAACCAAACCACTCAAATGCCTTTTCCTAGAAGCTGAAGTGTCCAGGTCAGCCATGGGGCAGCCGCTGATAGCCAGCTTTGGGGGGGATTTCCTCTCCTGAACCCTGAAATCCCCTTCTCTCCAGCTCAGGTGGTTACATCACTGGTTTTGGAGGCTCCTAAGAAAACTGCTGAGATGGGGTACCCTAAATATCTGGGACCTCGCACAGGGTATAAGAGGAAGGAAGGTGGGGATCAATGTGCTACCCTGAAGCTGTTGTCACCAGCTCTGGGAAAGGTTCCAAAGAAACAAGTGACAGCGAGGGCAAGAGACCAGAACTGACTTTCTGTCATCGGTAAAACCGAAAAAAAAGTTATATCAGGGACCCTGATATAACTTGCAGAAAGGTGAGTAGCAAGGCTTCCCCTTCGGCCGCAGTCTTCCAGCTCTAGTTCCCACAGCCATCAACTCCTCACCCTGCCTTCTCAGCCTCCAGATCGAGAGGAAGCCACCGGAAGACCCCCAAACACCAGCATCTCCTCAGATAAAAGAAAGGGTCCATCTTGCTCGGAACTAACATGGACCAAGATGCCCCAGCTAAGCCCAGTGAACAAAAGGTAATGTGGTTTTCTCCTGGAGGTCTCGGTCTTGCTCCCAGCAAGGGTAGTACGTTGCAGCAGCAACTGTAACTTGTGCACCAGGGTTCTCCTCTGAGCAGGGAGGATCCTGACAAAGGCCGAGAAGACTCAGGAGTTGAAGCCCCGGCCTTCCTTTTCTGTACTCTCTTCTCCACTGCAGCCAAGTATTCTGAGTCTGAAACCTGGGTAAGACAGAGCCAGCAGCACACATTAGATACAGAACACATAGCCACTCAGGAGAGGCTCTTATTTTGAAGTGGAGGGCAATAAGCATCAGGGTCAACTTAGCAGTCTCCAGCAATGCCAAACCTGGTGATGCTCTGCTCTTCCCTCTACACATGCAGACCATCCCAGGAATGGGGATGAAAGCAGAAGAGAGGACAGATTCAGAGGTGCTAAGGGTGGGCAGGGAAATCACACACCTGCCTGTGATGGAAGATGAGGTGGCTGTGTTTCCCAGTAGACCCCAGAGGGCCCAAGCTGCTAAGCTCTGAATGTGGTTGGGGTAACAAAGATCTGGGCCTCCCAGAGTCCTGCAGAAAAGACTCCTGACGGTCATTGGCAGGGAGGGTGAAGATTGACAAGGCCCCTTCAATGCTTCCTCATTGTCCCATGGAGACAGCTTTGTTCCTAAAGCACCACTGGGCTTCAGAAAGTTCTGGGTGGCCTAGTGATGTTGGCCTTTATGTGAGCCTGTGGTGTCAGAAAGCCAGCCATGCAGGGAACCTGGATTTGGTGAATATTAATCAAACTGGGGACTAGGTGCAGCCACACCCTGGGAGAGCCTAGAGAGGACCAGCTAAGGCAGGGAAGAGCAGGACTGCCCTTGACAGTAGTCCCCAAGGGAGGGGACATGGTAAATTGTGGTAGGAAGAGAGCTGGAAGATGTAAGAAACCTGGGCCTTGTCAAACTAAGTCACAGTTTGTCTTGGCCTCTAGACAATAGGGCAGCCAAAGGCTCTATAGATGTAGCTGAGCAGAGCTAAGCTTGGTTAACAAGTGGCTAGGAGCCTCAAGTTTTTTTCCTTTTCTCCTCTCTCTTTCCTTCTCCTTTTATCTCCCCTTTTCCTTTACCTCTTGCATTTCTCCTTATTGCTATCTCCTCTCTCCTCCTCTGATTCAATCTTGCACTACTGCCCGTGGCTTTCTATGGTATAGTTGGGAGTGAAGAAGGTTCCTCACCTCACTAAACCACTGACTTAGAGTCGGAGCACTGATCATTCTTACAACTGGTAAAGCATGCATTCATGTTAAAAGAAAAGAGAGTGGCACCTGTAGATCCAGAGAACTGCAGCCAAACACCCATGAAAGTCCTCAGAGAACACAGAAGATATGTGTAAGATATGATCTGTCTTCTTAATCACTGAGACGTGACCCCATTGGGGGGTCCCTTGACAGAAGCACTGGGCTCCTGTTCCCAGTAGCTGCCCACAGGGCTCACACTCTGCTCTGGATCTGGTTTCAGAGTGTAAGCATAGAAGGATGCGGCATAGGGCTTTGCTTTCAGTGAGCTACCAAGGCCAGCAGGAGAATGTAGAACAGAGGGTAGAATGGAGATGGGGAAGGTCCAAGAGGACTTTCTAGAGAAGATGGTGAAGAACGGCACCCTACAGCCAACGGGGTGACAGGGTGACAATTTAGTTTTAACCCAGTTGTACAGGGACAGTGAAACAGAAACATCCCCGCTGAAAGAATTCCCCTCTGCAAGGGAGAAAGGAGAAAAACCAGAGGGGTAATATCCTTCATTCCAGGAATTTTGTACCCCCAACAAGTTGTCTGTCCTGTACTGAGAAACATCTGTATTTCCCCAGAGAAGGGCAGATCCCTGAGACCGCCCCTTCCAGACAAAGTTGCTTTTTACACTCTTTCTGGTCTTTGCCTCCCACCAGTTTAGAGCTCCCCTGGGATGCTAGGGCTGGGACCTCACAGAGGAATTTGTCTCTTTTAAACACAGAAATCTCATGAGTAAGGCAAACTCATGAGCAAATCTTCCTGGCAGCACCTCACTTGCCAGGACAGGCAGTTCCCTGGCCCTGCCTTTCGGGTAGAGCTACCCAGCTACTGGAACAAACTGAGAATGCACAGCCAGAGTGCCGAGCCCTGGACTCCGGACCACTCTCTCTAGCTTCTCACAAGCCTCCCTCTGGCCTCTTGTCTTTGGCTGCAGGTCCCCAGCTTGAGAACAAGATGGGAAATACTTCTTCTCATACTCTGTCTGCTCCATGGTGAGTCCATAAACAGCCAGGCTTCAGAGACCGTGGGAGAGCTGGCAGTGGAACTCAGAACCAACCAGGCAGATCTACTGCCTTCTTTCCTGGGATCCAACGTCACTGCACAGTGGATCTTCTGAGCTCTGGGAAATGAAGGCCATGAGAGCTTAGGGGAGACTGCATGTGCCTAGCTCAATGCTATCTAGAATAGTCAAGCACACACACACACACACACACACACACACACACACACACACACGCCACCTAGGCCCCCACCTCCACCCCTGCTCTCTGCCATTCTAAGGTTCCAAGGACTGCCAAACATAAATGTTACAGGCTTAGTGTCTGCTCCTTTGACAAACACTTAAGCGCCAGGCCCAACACTAACAACATAAAAGTGGAGACCCTATCCTACACATAAAGAAGTCAGTAAACAAAGGAATTACATGATTAAAAATATAACTGGTCACTCATGTAATGGGTATTTATAAAGGGCTTAGTATGTGTCAGGAGCTGAGGACAATTCCATTAGCGATAGAATCCAGTCCAGGTAGTACTTGCAGCCTGGCATGCTGAGGCAGCCAGGTGTAGACCAGGCAAGAGGGTAACTGATCCTTTCCTCATGCAGCGGTGCCTACATTTTGTTATGATGGTAATGGGGAGTCACTGAAGATTATAGTGTATGTGGAGTATTTATCAGTTAGACTCCAGTCCAGGGATTTGTTCTACAAATCGTTATTGAATTCACTAATGAGCAAAAGTACTGTGATAATACTGTCTGGCTCATCGACAAGTCACAGTGTAGCAGCAGTCACCGCTGCTGCTCTGTGATGTGTGATGGAGAGTTCTCTAATCTTATTGTACCTCAGGAAGGCACAGGGCCTCTCTGTTCACATACAGAAAACAGACCAGTCACTTTATGTCTCTAAGTATTCTAAACTTGACAGTTCTAAGGTCAGTCCGTACTTTAATCCCCACTCAGAGACCTGCTCCTGTATCCCTGCATGACCACAGGCTCTGTGAACATTAAGAGGTGTGGTCTCTGGCTCCTTGCCCCCGTTCTGCCACTTAATACCCAGCAGATTCAGAGTAAGCTGGAGGCCGTGAGGATTGATCTCTTACTCCATGGAATGCTGGGACAGGGACTAGAGCTGACCTCACACTTCATTCCTAAGAATAGATTTGTAGGCATTTGGTGGCACCTGATAGCTCGACTTCTCTCTTCACCCAGGTTCATCCATGACCCCTCCACGCAGAAGGTCCCATTCCAGATGGCTGCAGGCTGGCTCTCCTCAGTTCAGGACCCATCTCTACACTGTGGAAGCACACACAGCTCCCACACCCCTTTGCTGCTGGAAGAACTCCCTTTCAGGTATAGAGCCTCTTCTCCCTCTGTCTGGCCACAGATCTCCTTTGTCAAACTAAGTCTTATCCCAGTGTAAGGCCTGCCCCAACTGCAGGCCTCACTCCCAGTTCCTGCCCCAGTCCCCAGTAGAAGTCAGAGCAACATACTACACTATGGTTAAACAATGATGGAGATGAGTGAGACCCTGCCCCACTCCCCCTTCATCCAGCAAGAAGCAGAGACTTAGCAATAGGGTCCCCAGGTGAGTTAATCCTAAATACCAGCCCATTCTTTAATTCTCACAGTTGACTAGTATATAATATAAATCCTTAAATCATTATGGAAGCCAAGAGCTATAGTTAGTAGCTCACCACGTGAGTACTTGAGGTATTGTGTAGGGTTAGTGGGGTCCCAGCAGCCTCAGGGCATGGCTGCTGGGGGAGGCAGGTTGTGGAAGTTGGACCACGCCTACCCTACTGTTGGGTTGTGGGGAAGCCACAGGCAGGACGCTGCTGCTCCAAGGATGGCAGGATGGCGCAGTCTGAGGTCCTGGGGACAGCCAGAACTGGCTGGGGGCTGGGGGATGTCCCCAGACCTGCAAGGAGGCCAGGGATGCCTGGTTCTCAGGCTCTTGGGCACCCTGGTGCTGCTGGGAGCCTCAGAAGAGCTAAGAACAGAGTGAGGGCCTGCGGACCTGATCTAGCCCAGGGCAGAGGGGGAAAAGGGAAAATTCGCTGGATCCTGAGGGGAGAGTCTTGATGGCAGAAGGCTGGGTTTGGCTTAACTTGGTTGAGGCAGTGGCTGGGTGCTGAGAGAGACCTTCTATAGGAGATTAGATGGTGGCTTTTTAGGTGAAAGCCTTCTCCATTGCTCCCCATGGTGGATCCCAATGAAAAGAGGCAGTCATGGTTTTAAGGCATTTATTGTCATGGTGGAAAGTGGATGAGTAAAACCGTACCCCATTTCTCAGGGCGGGCCAGAGGTTAAACACCTTTTGCAGGGAGGAGTGTCTGGGAAGGAGAGTTTATTGGCTAAGTCTCCAGGCCTTTAGGTACCTCATTAAAATGGAGATCTGTCTTGAGTCTACGTGACCACAGGTCATGTCCTCTACCTGTGGAGGGGTTCGGGACATTGCCCTTACATGCCTAATGGTCACAAATCTATGGAGGGCTACGGCCTCGTGCCAGGAGCCTGGTTCCCAGGGAGCAGGTTGAAACGCCTTCCGTCCCTTTAGGGTCACTGGGGTTTCTAGTGTTAGCTCAATCAGGAACCAGACTGCCTTTCACGATCCTACAGTATTGGTTCTTAATTTCGGTATTAATAAAAAAGTTAGTGTATTGCAAGAGTCCATCAAAGATTCTCAATCAGCAAAGCCAGTCTGCTGCATCCTCCTGATTTATGGTGGCACAGTGACCCTTTCAAATGTGTCAGCTCTAGGACACAGAATTCTTAGAATCTAGGGTGGGAACAATTTAATAATAAAATTTTAATAATTTCAATGATAATTAATATTCTTGACTGTTAATGATAAACTGTAATACCAGTAACCTTTATCATGTGGTTTGTGGTATGTTGTTTAATTAAGCCTTCATTGGTATTGATACAACCAAAGCATTTATGGTTGCTACTCTCCTGTAATTAGACCTTAGGTCCCAGGTAAGATACAAGTCACTTAGAAATTCATCTGCACTCAGGAGGTGGCTGTCTTTATGCTCTGCTGTTGTTATCTTAAAACTCTTTTGTTGCTGTTGTTGGGTTGTCTATGTTTTGTTGGTCCAGTTTTTTAGCTTCATGTGTATTAATATAATGAATTCATATATAACAATGGGCTTTACCATGATATTTCACAGATGTATGTAATGTGTTTAGTTCATATTCACCCCCTTCCATTCTAGCTAATCCTCTTCCTTTTTCTAAGTAGTTGCCTCCAAGTCTCGTGTGTGTGTGTGTGTGTGTGTGTGTGTGTGTGTGTGTGTGTGTGTGTGTGTCCCGGTTACCTTAATTAGCTTTGCTTACAGAAGCATGAGTGAAGGTTACACTTTGATCATTTGCCTGCATGTATGTCTGTGTGAGGGTGTCAGATGCCCGGGAATTGGAGTTACAGAGAGTTGAAAGCTGACACGTGGATGCTGGGAATTAAACCCGTGTCCTCTGGAAGAACCACTGAGCCATCATCTCTTCAGCCTGACCTTTTGGCTGAATTTTTGATAGGTCTTATACATCTAGCTATTCATTCACTTCTTTTGGATTCCTGGTTAGTGGGATATGTGTCTTTAAGGCATGTGCTAATAACTTTCTGCCTTTCACTAGTACATCTGACACTCCCCTTTCATCTCTAGGTTTATTACTCTGGTCTCCTCTTTCTGTTAGTTTGACTGAGAGTTTGTCAACCTTGTTTACCTTTACAAAGGATGAACTCTCTCTGCTTTTACATTCCTTTTTACTTCCATTCCATTACTTTCTGCTATGACCTTAAGTATTTCATTCCATGGAGTGGCTTTATTTAGATTTAGTTTGTTCTTGTTTTTCCAAGAACTTAAGGTAAATCATTAAGCCATTTATTTAAGGTGTCCATGATTGATTTTTAACATATATGCATTTTCCTCTTAGGATTGCCCTCAATATATCCCACACATTTTGCTAGGTTGTATTTTTATTTTAATTCTATTTCTTATTGATTTCTTCTATAAACATCCTTCAGTGGTGTGCTGCCTAGTTTCCAAGAGTTTTTGTGTATTTGGGGGTCATTTAGCCACTGAATTTTAATTTATTCAATGGTACTGATACAGAATACAAGGAATTATTTTGATTTTCCTATTTTGTTAGAATTTGCATTGTGTCCTAACATATGACCCATTGATCTGCTGAGAAGAATGTGCATTCTGCTATGTTTGGATGAAATATTCTATAGAGATTTGCCAGGTCCACTGACCCATCTCACCTTATGATGTCATCTTACTCAGATGGTTCTGTGTTGTGTTTTGTTTGGGTTTTTTTTGTTTGTTTGTTTGGTTGGTTTTTGTTAGGATGACCATCTACTGATTAGGGGGTTTGAGGTCACCAGCTCTTATGTTAGCATTAATCTATGCCTTTACATATAGCATATTTGCTTTATGAAACTGGGTACACCTGGGTTCTGCATGTGTTCAGAATTGAGAACTGCTCCCTCAGTCATCAAGAAATAGCCTCTGTGTCTCTCTTGATGTTATTAGAAAAACAACACTTGCTTGTTTCCAAGATCAGTTTGCTTGGCTCATTTTTTCCCCCATAGTCTCGCCATACTAAAGTGGTATTAATCCACCTTTTATGGGAAATTGAGAGCTGTGCATTAATTCCTGTCAATGTTTATTGAACTTGTTTGGCATTTTCTTATTCCTCTTGCTTAACTATTATTATTAAAGAGTGGTTTGTTCTTTCCTGTGGCCTCATTTGTTGTTCTCTTCAATCTGAGCAATTTCCATTTTTATCTTCTATTAAGCTGGATTGGCATTCAGCATATTTTTACGGTGAAAACATTTTTCCTTCAATGACAGATAACTTAGCTGGGCAACACAGTGATTACCTTTCAGGATCGGAAGCGTATGGCTTTGAAAGTTTCTATGGAGGAGTCTGTTATGTATGGGTCTGCCTTGATATGCAACTGGATGCTTCTCGGGCATTTTCAATGCATTTTCTTTCTTCTGTATATTTAGTAGATTAATTATCATATCACAAGGGGACTTCTTTTCTGGTCTTTTCTATGTGGTGTTCTAAATGTTTCCTGTATCTGAATTGGCATCTCTTAATTATTTAAAATTTCCTGCTTTGATTTTACTGAAAATGAAAATTTCTTCTTCTTCTTCTTCTTCTTCTTCTTCTTCTTCTTCTTCTTCTTCCTCTTCCTCTTCCTCCTCCTGCTGCTGCCCCTCTTCCTCTTCCTCCTCTTCTTCTTCTCCTTCTCCTCCTTTCCCTCCTCCTCCTCCCCTTCCTTCTTCTATGCCAGTGAGTCTTAAGTTGATCTTCCATGATGCCCCACATATCTTTATAGTACCCCCTATAGCCACACACTAGTCACCTCTGTCCTTGTTGGAGTGTGCCAATTTCTCCACCTTGTCTTCTAGCTCAAATATTCTGACCATTCTATTGATGAGGATTTCCACAGAACTTCCAAGTCCCTAGTGTGTTTTTCATTCCAGTATTTCAGTTTGGATTTTCCTCTGTGTTTCCATTTCTTTATAGAATTTCTGTATCTCTTATTCACTTCCTTACTCTAATTCACCTTTGTGCTCTTATGAGATTCTTCTCTTCTCTTCTCTTCTCTTCTCTTCTCTTCTCTTCTCTTCTCTTCTCTTCTCTTCTCTTCTCTTCTCTTCTCTCCTCTCCTCTCCTCTCCTCTCCTCTCCTCTCCTCTCCTCTCCTCTCCTCTCCTCTCCTCTCCTCTCCTCTCCTCTCCTCTCCTCTCCTCTCCTTTTCTTTCTTTCTTTCTTTCTTTCTTTCTTTCTTTCTTTCTTTCTTTCTTTCTTTCTTTCTTTCTTACAGTCCAGTCATTGCCTCCTTCCTGGTCCACCCTCCCACAGTCCCTCATCCTATTCCTCCTTCTCCTGTCTTCAAGATGATGTCCCTCCCCTCCCAGGCCTCCGCACTTCCTGGGGCCTCAAGTCTCTCAAGGGTTAGGTGTATCTTCTCTCACTGAGGCCAGACCAAGCTGTATATCTGTTGGGGGACCTCAGACCAACTCGTGTATGCTGCCTGGTTGGTGTCCCAGTGTCTGAGAGATCTCAGGGGTCCAGGTTAGTTGAGACTGCTGACCTTCCCTTAGGGTCACCCTCCTCCTCAACTTCTTCCACCCTTTCCCTAATTCAACCACAGGGGTCCCCAACTTCAGTCCAATGGTTGGGTGTAAGTATCTGCATCTGTTTCAGTCACCTGTTTGTTGTGCCTCTGAGAGAACAACCATGCTAGACTCCAGTCTATAAGCACAATAGCATCAGTATCAGTGTCAGGCCTTGGACCCTCCCCTTGAGATGGATCCCAGTTGGGGCTGGTCATTGGACCCTCTTTCCCTCAGTCTCTTCTCCATTTTTGTCCCTGCAGTTCTTTTAGACAAGAACAGTTCTGGGTCAGAATGGCAGTGATGGCAACCCTATCCCTCTACTTAATGCCCTATCTTTCTACTGTTGGGCATTTCATCTAAGGTCCCTCCCTTTAAATCCTAAGAGTCTCTTACCTCCTAGATCTCTAGTACTTTCTAGAGGGTCCCCCCACTTCCCACTCCTGAGGTTGCATATTTCCATTCATTCTGCTGGCCCTCAGAGCTTCTCTTCTTTCTCCCCTCCATACCTGATCATGTTCCTTTTTTTCCCTCCCCCTCCCCTCTCCCACACAGGTTCCCCCACCCCCACCCCCTGTGATTGTTTTCTTCTCTCTCCAAAGTGGGATTGAATTCTTTGAAGACTTTATTAGCATTTAATCTAACTTACTAAGATTGGGGACAATGCTGTAGGATTAGTTGTTTTTACAAGATTTAACATAGCCTTGGTTTTCCATGATTCTTATGCTGGGGTTTATATATCTGGGGTTATGTCATTGCTTAGATTTTTGTATCGACAGTATTCTTTTGGATGAAGTATTTGCCATGTTCAGATGAGACTGGGTTGTGGTAGAGCTGAGGTGCAAAGTTCAGTACTAATTCCTCAATTCAGGAACACAGGATGCCAGCTTCGGCCTCTGATCTTCTAGACTAGAATAGTGACTGTGGGAACAGATAGCACCTATGTCCGTTATACCTGCTCAGTAGCAGCAGCAGCACTATAACATCAATAACCACTGGAAGATAAATGAACAAGGTGTATATCCAATCTAGTTACCAAGATTAGGACTCAGAGGAGAGCGGGGTAGACGAGGATGGGAATCGGTTTTATTAATAGGTCAGCTTTGAAAAACACAAGCTGGAAAGGCAGCCTGGAAGGAGGAAGTTGGGATGCTCTTAGGGTACAGATTCTAGAGTTTGTTAAAGCTAAGGAAGGTCATAACCAAGAAATATAAAGAGGAGGGTAGAAAAGAGGCAACACGTGAACTGTGTGTAAGAACAAGAGTAGAGGCTGGCAGCTGGAAAACCGAGAAGAGAAACATACAGAAAAGTGTTAGAATCTAACTGAGCAATGTACAAACCAAGCCGGACTATTATCCTATTACACATATACACACATACACACATACACACATACACACATACACACACACACACACACACACACACACTCACACTCACACAATTGAAAAATAAATCTTAAAAAGGAAAAAATGATTTTCAAATTAACAGTAACAAACAAGAAAGGATAATGATAAAAGTATGTCAGATTTTAAAATGTCAACTTGGTATTTATTATTTGTTGGGATGTGTTTTGAATTCACCCCACCCCCACCTCTGGGATGTATGGAGCTGCACTGATGCAAATTCAGTTCAGACCTGTGGAATATGTCCACACTAAGTAGCACTTCTCTTTTATGTGCCATGATGACCAGCGCCCTCTGTCTGGAGTGGCCTCCTCCTTCTTACAGGCATCCAGATGGAGCTTAGTGGAATGAATGCAGATTCTAGACAGACTTGCAGGGGAACTCCTAACACATATGTGTTAGCCAAATACTGGGTAAGAGTCCTTGTGTTGAGACCTTGAATTCAGCTTCCACTCAGACCTTTGGGCAAAGCCTCCTCCCTCAGTGGCTGTGCTCTCTTCAGTTCTACAGGCCACCTTCCCAGCTGCATTTTCTGACAAGTGGAGTTAGTAATTAACTCTCCAACAGTGACTCTCCTGTACTTGCTGTCTCTGCCTGCAGGTACAAATGCATTGAGAGGCCCACGGCTGGTGACTGGGAACACTGGGGGAGCTGTCACCATTCATTGCCATTATGCCCCCTCCTCAGTCAACAGGCATCAAAGAAAATACTGGTGCCGCCTGGGGTCTCCATTGTGGATCTGTCACACTGTCGTGTCCACCAACCAATACACTCACCCCGACTATCGTGGACGTGCGGCTCTCACTGACGTTCCACAGAGCGGTTTGTTTGTGGTGAGGCTGCTCCAACTGTCCCTGGGTGATGTGGGACTTTACCGATGCGGCATAGGAAACCGAAACGACATGCTGTTCTTCAGCGTGAATCTGACTGTGTCTGCAGGTATGTGCAGATGGATGGCTAAAGGGCCAATTTTTGTAAAGCCAATGTCCAAAAGAAATGATTACAAAAGAAGGTTCAAAAGTCCAAGAAAGTTTTAACCCTTAGGCAATAAAAGGGGGTGAGTGAAGGGGGTAGGAGAAAGACTCTAGGAGGAAAACTTTTGATTTAGATAGAAGTCATCTTCAAGAAGGCAGATAGCAGGGGAAAGCGCCCAACAGAATACACACAGGGTCTCCTGCCTGGCCCTTTCTACCCTGAATGTTGCAGAGTGAATGTTTGAGCTAAGTTTCAAAAATGCTGTGACCTAGGCAATATTTCTCTGGTTCCAGACAACTTGGCATTCAGTCATGCAGAGAAGACATAGCACTGCCGAGGGCTACACGGGAGGACAGAAGGTCTGGGGCTAGACTTTTCTATGGTAGCCCCTTGCTGAGTCCCCCCACCAACTCCCTGAAGACATCTGACACCTCCAAGGCTCTCTTCTAGAGGCTGGATCTAGCCTCTTGGGTGGAGGTGTAAGGGCAGGGTATGTGCCATAAAGCCTGCTCTGCAGAATACCTAGTCAGAGTCCATCTTTCTGGCGAGCATATAAATCCCTTTGAATGCTGCAGTCTGATGCAATCAGCAGCTTCTTTGCCCTTTTGCTGAATGGTAGCGTGCATAGTAGATCAATGAGTAGCTGAATAGGGAATATATAGGCCTGAGGGAAGAAAATAGGAATAAAAAATGTGAATATTTACAAAAGAATAGAAGCCGGTTGAGATGCTCAACTTCTAATTTTTTGGACATTTTGGCAGGAAAATCACATCTCTTAGTGTGGTGCATCCTGCTTAACACATGTTTTGATCAAATACCCTTTGCTGAATCGAGTAGGTGACCCAGATAGCCTTTCTGCTTGGCATTTCTCTCTGTATATCCACACAGGTCCATCCAACACCACCTATGCAGCAGCACCAGCTTCCAGTGAGCCCACCACAGCATCTCCTGGAGCAGCATCCTCAGCAGGCAACGGATGGACCTCAGGCATCACCCAGATCCTAGAAGGCTCAGGCTCAGAATGGGACAGAACAGCTCCAACCACAGGTACCAGCAAAACTACATCTTCAGCCAATGGAAGACAAACCTTAAGAACAGTCAGGACAATGGTTCCAGGGACAGGCAGCAGAGAGGAGGGCTCTATCAAGGCAGCAGTCCCCACTCCAGAGGGTCCGTCTCCAAAATCAAGAAGCATGTCCAGCACAACACAGGGCGTTTGGCTGTGGAGCACTAGGAACTCAGTAGCAACCAGTGTTACCACGAGCGAGGGAAGGAGGCAAGGCACAACCCCAGAGACTGATGGGCCACGAGATGAAACAGACGTCAGCATGTCTCCAGAAGCACCCAGGAAGACCACAGGAACCACGAGGCCATCGGCCCTGATCTCAGAACATGTGACCTGGGAAACTCTCCAAGACAAAACAGAAGTGTCTAAGCAACAAATGCTGCACTCCCTGGAGGAGTTATCACCAGCTCCAAGTGCACAGACCTTAAATGCTACCTGTTTGGAAGTGGCATCCGAGGAAGGAAGGAGCATTGATGGGAGTCTAGAAAACACTACGGAAGAAAGCAGCCCCCCAACCCCAAGCCAGCCTTCAGTAGCAGGCCCTGTGTGGGTTTCTGGCAAGGGGACATCCATGAAGAGGTAAGCCTTGCGTCCTTCTTCTGACTTGGGGCCTCAGGTCTGCCCTGATTCCTGACCAGCTTTCCCTTGTATCTTACCAGTCAGTAAAGGGTGGGATAGAAGGCATAACCGTCAGCTACCTTCCTTCACACCTCAGAGCCCATGCCGTGATGATGCTCTCTGAATGCTTGCCAGTGGTTTGCAAGCAAAAATCTAAATAAGATGAAGTCACTTTTAAGCCAGACCCTTGGGACTTTCTGCTTAATGTGGGGAGCAGAACTCCAGAGAAGGGACATAAGTTGCTAAAGGCACAAGGAAAAGATGTCACAGAGCCAATTGACTGGGCCAACATCCTGGCCCTCGCTCATCCTCTCTCTCTCTCTCTCAATGTGGCATATTGTGGCTCATGCGCAGGAGAGTGGAGCGAGGCAAAGGACTGGGGCTTTAGGAGCTGACGAGAGCAGTTCTGCTGGGAACAAGTTACAGGGACAAGGGTAGCCAATTAGCCTGGAACTCGGTTTGTCCACCTGTGAAATGAGAGAAGTGAGATATCCATCTTAGTACTCCATCTAGTTCTGACCTCCGTGGTCCTCTGCTCATCTCTTCCTCCCCCAATTCCTCCCCTGCAGTGCTCTGACAGAAGGAGAAAGCCACACTCGGATCCTGACTCCAGTCTCCACTGTGCTGGCCCTGCTTCTAATTGCTGCTCTAATCCTATTGAAAAGGAGCCTTGGCAGACAGAGGACCTGTGAGTTGAGCTGAAGTAACCCAAGTCTAGGGAAAGAACTGGTTCTTTCCACCCAATAGCCTTAGGGCTGAGTCGTGTTAGACCGAGCGGGTCAAGTTAGATGGAGTGGCCGCACGTTGGGATGTTGAAAAGGTGAATTCTAGTCTGAGCCATCTAACTATGCTTGGTTGTGTAAGAGTCCCACAGATACAGACTCTTGATGTGAATGTTCCATGCTGTGTGGTCTTGGTGAAAAGAGACTGAGGATTTCTGGGAGCCATTAAGAGAGGCTGAGGTTCTCAGGGCCAGGGATCAAATCATCTGGACCAATCATTATGTTCTAAGGGCCTAGCTACTAGACTTGTGTCTTGGGAAATTCTCATAGCCTTCTATGTGTCTCTATGCAGCTCAGAAGAAAGGAAGGGTACCCAGGATCACTCTAATTCAGATGACACATTTCGTACCAGATAAGCTCCCTGATGAGGGAAAGAACTTTCAACAGAGTGACCTTCTTCCTCCCCAAGCCAGCCTGACCGTCCTGGAGAATGACCCAAGAGCCTGATGATGGGCAGGTAAATAGCTCAGTCACCATGAAGGGAAGACCAAACCCAAACAGCTTCATCCTCTTCTCCTTCCCCTCCACCTACACGAAGCTAACTGAGTTCAGTCTCCACCTGGAGACATAGGAGCATACCAGCTTGGGCCTCAGAAGGCCAGGCATTCTCTGAAGCTAAAGATGACAATACAAGGACTCAAAGAAGTCTTCAAGAAAGGTCTCGAGGTCTGACTGTTCTTCAGCTGCCTAGCCTTCTGTCCCTTACAAGCTTTTCTTTCAGAGAGGAGTGTGCTGGGGTGAGATAGCTCCAGAAACAGCAGTGTGCATCACTGCTGCCTCTGGGCACCTTTCCTTCTCTCTGCCTGTTAGTACTAAGCCTGCTGCTCACATTTAACAGTATTCTCATATACCAGGCTTGCCTGAGCAAGCACAACCATAACTCCTTAAGGACACTAATTGTATTTAATCTATTCCACTACATCTCCAGTGGGACTTCAGCAAATTAAACACCCATAACTGTTTGGCTGGGGATGGCATGGACTTAGTGGGCACTGAGGATCCTCCTGGCAAGAGTTCTGAACACCCAAGGGTCTCCATTCATTTTGTTTGGGGGTTCACTAGATGTTGTGTCAGTATGTAGTCTCTGCATGAGACAGGAAGAAAGAGCCTCCACTCTTCATATCGTAACTCCCTATTTGACTCTGTTCTCATTACACTGTAGGTCTTTGGGCCAGGTCAAGATTTTCTGGGATTTCCCTAAATGATGGAAGAAAGGGGTACTTTTCATTATCAATCTCCTCTTGTTCCACTGTTTATGAATCTTTTGTATCAAAGGCTGTGGACAAGGCTGGAGATGGTTTGGGAAAGACAGAAGGACAAATGAGAGGAATTTTTTGTGAATTCTGTCTTATAACAGTATCTGTTGGGGAACTTTTCCCCACTGTTGAGCCCACCATCTTTTCAGCAATCACAACTGGTATTTTCTTTACCAGATATGCTAGCAAGTGCTCTGTATTCTGTACTTGGGCAGTGCAGGCATTGAGCAACATAAGCTGTAGGGGAAGAAAAGTCCCAACACCAATTTAAGAACTGTCACACTGACGTTATCAGAAGGCTCAGTCTTGCCTTCTAAGCTGTCAGTGGCATTAAGTCCTTCAGAAATACCTATTCACCTATGTCCCCAGACACTGTACCAAGAAAGCCAAGGGAAATATCCACGGTCCTGATGGGAAACCTGTCATAAGTAAGTAGGCAGATTGAATGCATCTAGCCAGGGGGAAACACAAATCTTTGGATGCTTAATCTAGACAGTGGTTCTCAACCCTTGGGTGGGGTGTCAAATGATCCTTTCCCAAGGGTTGTACATCAGGTATTCTGCATATCAGATATTCATATAATGACTCATAGAAGAAGCAAAATTATGGTTATGAAGAGGCAACAAAAATAATTTTATGGTTGGGAGTCACCCCAACATGAGGAATTGTATTAAAGAGTCACAGCATTAGGGAGGTTGAGAGCCACTGTGTTAGAGGGACTCTGAGGCCTGGTGGAAGCAGTCACTTGTTAGAAGTCACTCAGGTAAGAAAGCTAGTGGAGAGAGAGAGAGAGAGAGAGAGAGAGAGAGAGAGAGAGAGAGAGAGAGAGAGAGAGCACATGACCTTGGCCTAGTATCTTTCCACTTCACCACTGCAGTATAACAAAGCAAAGCTTGTCAAAAGTGTGCCACACCACAACCATTGCTCCAGACTATGTTCTACCCACAAGCACAGCCTGCCTGAGAAATCAGTGAGAGAAATGGAACAGGCACCATTGCTTCATTCCATCAATGAACCAGCAGCTCTTGAAGGGTACGTCATTCAGCCGAGACCACTTCATTTATTGATGTCTGGGATGGGCCAAAAGTTCAGACTGTTTGGTGTGCCTATCCAATCAGTCTTTACTGGGAATATCCACAGGACATCACTTCTAGGGATGTTAAGAGGTAGTGAGAGGAAATTAAGTTGTAGCTTTAAGATTTTTGGGGTGTTCTAAATTAATCAACAGATTCTTACATGCAGGGCTTCTCGGGGCATTAGCTGTCCAAGGGAAAATGGTGAGTAACTAAGAGGAGGGACGTGATGTACACTGGACTATTGTGCTTGGCAAAGCCATCGCATTGAACTGGATGTCCTTAGATCATCCCTTCCGGAAGCCAATACATTAAACTAAGACATAGTCAACTTTTCCTCCAAGGGACACACAACAAATACCTTAGATTTGATAACTCAGAAGTCTCAGAGGCATCCACTCAGCCCCACCTCTGTAGCTAGAGAGGGTCCACTGACTATTCTACATTCCAGCAAAACTTTCACAGAAACAGGAAGCTGCATTAGGCCTTCAACCATAATTTGCAATGCCTGTATTAAGTTGTAAGACTCCAAAATACTGTATGTACATACATACATACATACGTACATACATGCATGCATACATATGTACATACACACACACACACATATATATATATATATACATATATATATATGTATATGTATACACACATATGTATACACACACACACACACACACACACACGACCTGTCTCCTCGGGAGCTTCTTGCTTTTCCTTGCTGGAACTTCCCCATCCTCTGAACTGCACTGAGCAGCTGTGCTGTCCTGTCTTGCTGCCCATCTCAGTAGAAGAGGGGAATCGCAGGAACGGATCCCTACCCAGCAGTTAAATAGTGGAGCCAGGGAAGGTTCCAGGAGTGGAGGTGCTTTAAAGGAACCTCAAGATTCACTAGGAGGAGCTGCAGGAGATCCATCTCTGGCCCTGGTGTTTGGAGGGAGGCACGGGTAAGTGAGATCTGAGTAGATGCCAGGAGAAGGAAGTAGGGTAACTCCTGTTGACATTTCTCCTTTATGTCCCAAAGGAAGTACACATGAATGGGGCAGGCTATAAGCTTAATGGGTCAAAGACAAGCCATACAGAGCAGACCAACTCCACCAGCACCATGCTCCTGCCACTGAAGTGAGGAGCAGGGAACACCTCCTTACCTAGCTAGAATCAGAGGCACTTCTGGGGACCACCTCCCTTTCAGGGTTCAGGGATGACACTGATTTTCACAAGATGAAACAGTTGGGCACAGCTCTCTAACACTCCTCTTTCTATTTAGGAATGTAGCTAATGTCTCGTACACATGTCTCTACACAGCTCATTCTATATGCATTGGATGCCATATTTCTGAAGGTAATTGTGCCCATTCCCATCTTAGGGATGAGGACACTGTTAGAGGAAACATCCCCTACTTCCAAGGAAAAGGCAAGCTGGGACATGTGGCCCACCTGCAGTCTCTATCCTTGATCGCTACCACTTTGTCTGCCATCTTGTTTGTAATTGTTGATAGCTGTAATGGAGGACACAGTAAAGAAACCACTGAAATGACTGCTTCATGATGAGAGCGAGCGAGTGAGCAAGCGAGAGAGCAAGACAGAGAGAGAGAGAGAGAGAGAGAGAGAGAGGAGAAAAAGCAGAGAGGACATGGCCAGGCCTGGGGAAGCAGGAAGAGCAGAGAAGAGTGGGAGAAAATATTGAGGCTAGCTTGGGCTTGGGGTAGGGAAAACCTTGCCATTGTATATAGGGCACAGAGGTATGAGGAAGAAGGGTGCGTATGAACTGCAACAGTCTGGGAACTAGCCCAGTGAGAAGGGCCAGAAGGCTGACATTCACTTTGAAATGCATAGCAAGTACGTATGGCTAGGGACTAAAGGAGCCTGGGGCTAGCATGGGCTTTAGTATGCATCCTTGTATGTCAGATGTTTCATCTTCTAGTGGAAAGGGAGATAGGTATGGTCTGTACCTCTTTCTGGTGGACAGAAACTCTTTCATGGGTTCCTAAGGGACGCTGGCAGTATCCTTCAGTAATCCTATACGTCAGCAGACCCTGAGTCAAGACGGTCATTTCTGGGTATTGCCTTTTGGAATTTGGGGAAGTGGAGTTTCCTCTGGACCTGACAATAACCTTGTTTTCTGGTCAGGTGTTTTCCTGCACAGAGTTTCATGAGGTTTCGTGTTTCTCTCCTTGAGACTCCTGTGTGGAAAGTTACACATACAGTCATTTCCAGCCATTTGTTTTCCTTAATCACTAACTGGTTTATTCTAGTCTGAGCCTCGTGGGACATGGAGTAGGGAGAGTTCATGAAGCCAGACTGAAAGCTGAGAGTTCATACACTAGCCCTCAGGTACCTGCTGGCATTTGGAGCAATGGAGCACAGATGTCAAGGACCCATAAGAGTGTCTATGTATCCCAGGTCACTCAGTATAAGTGCTTCTCACTGCGCCCTACTGAGAGACACAGAGTTAGAGGAACTCTCTGGCTGGCAAATGGGGAGAGGGCCTTGACTACGTAAGGAAGGTGGTGGAATTCCCAAGATGCCCATCTTCTTCCTCACCCTCCTGACTTGAGACAAAAGCCTGGCCACTTAAAACAAAGTCTCTGTAGGCTCTTCTCTCTCACCAACAGGCTCCCACTTCAAGGCCTGCTCAGAACATGGCACACAACAGTTCTGGGCCAATCAACTACCGTAGCTTAAGAGGAGAAAACATTTCAGAGGCTTGAAGGGTTCCACGCAAGAAGATATGGGATTTTTCAGCTTTCAGAGTCTCCAGAGGGGCTTTCTCTGTATCACCCCCCAATAAATAGCTTCTTTCAACTGTCCGTTCTGTCTGCCATACTTGAGGTTTCTCGGCTGCTACCCATTGTGCTTCATACCTCCCTACCTTTTAATTCTTTAACTGGTAGAGAGAATGAACCCACTCAGGACACCTAGACAGTATCATTCCAAGATCCCCAGACTGCATCACTACTAACACTTCAGGAGTTATTTCTTCACCTCGCATAGGATGCTCTGAGAAATACTGGATCCATTTAATAGCTGCCTACATTGAAGGTTCCTCCACTGAAACACACAGGAACACATGAGCCACAGGGATGAGGAGTTTCAACGATCCTCCCTAGGGAGATACCCTAGAGCTCACAGTTTGACAAACATGTTTTGGAGACTCTACACTGAACATGGACTCTGTACGTGACCCTGTATATGGTCACTGGGACCACCACACTTCATTCTGAACATGCCATAGTTTGGCTTCAGACACTGGTCCTTTGCTCCCCTTGATGTCAGCAGGAAGACAGGTAAACTCAGTGGCCCACTCTGGGCAGTTGGCTGAAACCCCACAGAGAGGTATCAGCCACAAGAGGACTCCACCCCCAACCCCAGAGGCTTGTGGGAATTAGAGTTCTGAAGAAGACAAGCACTCTCAATCTGAATCAGTGCTTTCTGAGTTACAAAGTCCTGCCACTGGACTCAGAGCATCTTCAAGAAGAGGGGGGGTCAGGGTACTAGGTCTGAAGGGATTAAACAAGTTTCCCAGTCACTTTTGAGAAGTTGAGGCAGTTTACTTTGGCTAAGATTTCAGGCAAAGGCAGCTGATGTGGTTGGTGACCCTTCCTCGCCTGTAATCCCAGGCCAGAGGACTGTTACAAATTCAAAGTCAGTTTGTAGATTGATTCTGGGCTACAGAGTGAGACTCTATCTCAAATAAAATTAATTAATTAATTAATTAATTAATTAATTAACTAGTTGAAAACAAAACACAAAAAAAGCAGGCATAGGTTAGAAGGTTTGCTTCTTTAGTGCCTGACACAAGAAAGGTAGATTGTTTAGAAGATGCAACCAGTTCCCAACCACCACAGTGCAGCATAAACAGCTAACAATTACTGACAGGATTCAAAACCAGTATGAAAGACTTGGGAACATAAGGCTCAGCTGGACCCAGGCTGCAGGGTATTACAGGAGCTGTTTGTCCAACACCTGCCTACCTGGCACACCTTGGGCTACAGGTCTGTCCCAAACCAGGAACAAGGAAACAGCAAATCTTCAGGGAGACCATGGTGGCTTGTGAGAGGTGCCCTGTTACCTGGCACTCACCTGTTGACTTTGGATGCCTATTCAAAACTTCCTCCTCTCCACAGTAGCACGTAGCACAGGCGGGGGTGGGAGGTGGTGAGCGGGAAGGGGGTGGTTTAGGAGGGAGGAGAGGAGAGTTGTTTGCTAATCTCAGAAAAAGACTTGTTCATCTGTCCCTGACACCTGGAATAGACTCAAAGCTTCTTAGAGACTGGGGAGATCCCCCGAGGGGAACTGAGATCTCATTGGGTCACAGCCAACTTTCCATTTCTACATTTTGCATTCAGCTTTGCTCTACCTACCCACAACAGTCTACCTCCACTCAATAGTTGGCCTGGGGCGAAGAACAGTCAGCAGGGGAGAGGGGGAAAGGCCTGAGGTGGGGGGAGGAGCTGCCACAATCGCTTCCCTTCTCCCTCAGCCAAACTGATAAAGGTGGCACAGGCATCCCAGGTACCACAAAGTTATGCTTGTGCACCCTCTGACGGACTGCCAGCAGCTGGGAAAACGAAGGATTGAAGTGTGTCACAGCTGGAAAATGGTCATGGAAGAGGTCATGTGGGATGCTCATTTGATTAGAAGAACCCTAAGACAGGAATATGTGTTTGACCCATAAGTGACTCTTGTAAGTAAATAGTGGGGTCGGTAAACAGCTAACAGCCTTCTTCCCTTTTGAAACTCCCCTATACCCTTCCGTCGTGCTTGCCAGCCTCCCCCCCCCCCCGGTTGGCACAATACTGCCAGATGGCATGTTCCATGCCATGAGGTCTTTAGGCAAATCCTCACAGAGCCATTAAAGAATTATCTGTCAGGTCCAAAAGAAACTGGAGGACAAATGGCTAACTGTGGTTTATGTCTGTTACATACCACACCAAAGCTCATGCTAGCCCCCAGGCTTTCAGCATGGCATATGCCTGTTACAGAGTCCGGGCTAGCATCCTGGCTCTTCTCACCCTGCCCTTACCCTAAACTCCAGATCATGGGCTTCCCTCCCTCAGCTTCTCATTCCTACATAAGCCTGCCATTTGAGCCTTGTGTTCTCTTGGCTTTTTGGCCCTCTCTTGGCTCTTGGTCCCCTCTCTCTTGGCCCTCTCTCCTCTTTTCCCTCTTCTCTTCTGTCCTTTCTCACTCCCCACCCCTCCTTATGACCTCATTGAATCTACTGGCCATGTTTACTCCACTAGTTTCTCTTCCAGATGCCTCTGGCTGTGCTCTCCCTCATATTTACAACAAACACCTTCTCAACCATTCCTTGGACCACTTGTCCTTGCTTTATACAGTCCCCAATATCCAGACAAATGGGGTTGCTTATGATCAACCTCCCTTCTCTTTGTTTGCCCCTTAAAAGGAAGACTTGCTTGCAGGGGCTGGGGGTATTACAGTCTAGGCTCAGCAAGCTTTAGCAAACTTGCCTAGTGTAAGCCAAATAGACTTTTTTCAGTTCCATCTCTCCTGCTGTGGTTCAAAACAAGGAGCACGCATCCTCTGTTGCTAGCTAGCAGCACTCGGGTGGCTAGCTGGACAAACAGAGGCAATAGCCCCAGCCCATGCAGCTCCCCACCAGCACCAGGCAGAACTGGAGCAAGGTAAAGGAGCACTGTCAGAGGTCATGAGGTCAGGAGACTGTATTGTTATCTGCTGATGGGCTACTGTTGGAGCGACTAATTCCAAAGACCTGATAGCCTTTTCAAAGGTGGAGAAGATAGGATTCAGCCTTGGCAGATTCACTGTGATTAATATCAACCTGACGATACCGACTGCTTGATAGGGAATGCTGGATTATACAACTAGCTGTCCCGGGATTAAATATTGACTCGAGGACAAGGGTTAAATATTGACTCAGTGAAAGACCTACGGATGGGAGCAGAGCTGACGGTAAACAGCCCTTCATCTGTTCAGTTTTATTTCATTCACCTTGAATAGTAACAGTCACAGGGACCATTCCCCTGTCAGATGTGAAGGACTAGAGATTCGACAGATTCCTGTTAGGCAGGCACATAGACAGAGGGGTCTCCAGGAGGTAATAAAAATGGCAAGCGTCCAGCTTCTTCCTCACACTCCTGATTCCTAAAGGCCTGGTGGGCCTCCTGCCTTTGTATGGGTCCAACAAGTTCAAGATTAGATCAGGACATACTTATCACCACCACCACCACCCAAATTGTGGGCCTATCAGCCTCCCTGTCTTTGTTCAAACTGATCAACCCTAGGTTAGGGAAAGAAAACCCTTAAACCCCTGAGTCCTGAGAAAGAAACTAAACTTTAGGCTACCCAGTCTTAGATTTGTAGGGTCTTTCCCTCGTGTGTCTTACACTGTATGTGTCTCCTCATTCCTAGTAAACATCTTTCTGCACTGGTTGACTGCTGGGTCTAGGACATTTTCCTTGCCTTATAATTCTTTAACAGGCAGAGAAAAAATGAACCAGGTCAAAACTCCAGGCTAGTAACAGATGGGCCATGCAAAATAAGGAAGGGAAATCCTTCTCCATCAGGAATTGGATCAAACCATAGGCTTAGTGAGTGAAGCTAATGAATCCCCGAGGTTGGATTTGTGTAGGCTTGACCTTCCACAGTCCACTGGATCAAACAAATGGGTAAATAGGAAAGAAACCCTTGCTGCCTATGGAAATGTAACTCAACATGGTCATTCTTAATGTGAAGGCATTGGTAAGCAGCAGGGTAGGGTTGGGTGGCAGGTCTTGGTTATAGACCTGTCTCTGCCACCTCCTTTCAAAATACACTTGGACATCATTCCACATCTGTTCCCATAGATCTCTTCGTCGTTCAGTGCAGAATTACTCTTAGTTCTGAGTCCCTGTTCTGGTCCATTTTTGACACTGAATGATGAGCATCTGCTAAGTTCAAATCCCTTACACATACTGAGTTTTATAACACTATTATGGATTGAGGATGATCAGGCCTAAAGACATTAATTCACATTGTCCAAGGCACCCTGGCTGGCAGATGGAAAGACCTGGGTGTCAGTCCAGGACAGTCTACATGCAGAGGCTGTCCCTTCTCACAGGCTGCACTGCCTCTACATGCTTGCCACCTCCTGGCTTGTACAGGACAGTGTTGTATGTGAGTGATGTCTATACACCCCGAGGAAACAACAATACACACTTCTGCAGATTTCCAGTTCCCTGGATCTCTTAACGGGTCGTGGTCAGAGTAGATGCCTATAATAGACCTATTCTCCAAGCTATATCTACACTCTAATCCCAGACGCCTGTAAATGTGGCCTCCTTTAGGGTTAAATTCAGGATAACCAGACAAAGAAGTCATCCCAGATGGTGTGATCAGCCAATAAATGATATCATAAATGTCATCGAAAGAGCAGCAGATTCTGGAGACATGCACTGAGGACAAAGTGACTTTAGGGGCAGAGCCTGGAAGGTTCAGCTGCTCATCAAAGAATGTCAAGGAACCCTAGCAGAAGCTAGACATCAGAAGAAGCAAAAATCAAACACTTACTCCTATAGAGACTTTGTAAGGAGGGTGGTCCTGCTGCCACCTGGATTCTAGATTTCTATTCTTCAGAACTGAAGAGGAATATATTTCTGTTGCTTATCAGTACTAAGATTGTGGTTGCTTGTTACAGCCCCTGCAACAATCTTGGACAGTGCTCATCAGACACACACTGACCTAGAATTGGAAAGGTCTTATGACCCAATTGGCCAAATGCTCTCTCATCTAACATATGAAAAGCCTACAAGCCAAAGAGGAAGTGATCCTGCAAAGGTTGCTCAGCAAGTTAGGGGTAGAACTGAAGCCAGAATGCAGGCACACTAACTCAGGCCCTGTGGTTCTGATCCTCCCCACACTGGATGAAAACACATCATAGTTTCTTATTTCAGGAAGAAGGTTGGCTTGAGCAAATGAAGTCAGTTTTGGAAAGTAATGCCACCATCATCACTTAGTTGAACATAGACACATTCTCTAGATGTGGACCAGTCCCTCCTCCCTCAGAGCCGGATGCCGGAGTCGCTCCTTGGGTTCTAGAGAGGGAAACTGCCACATGAGGGAGGAAGCCAGTCTCTGTGCTCACACCACCAGCCTGTGGCTGGACTCAAAACTGGCCACAGGAACTTTACTTCCTGATTATTCATTGGGTTCTACTTTCATAGGTCCTCTTTCCCAAAGCTGGATCACTAAGTGGGGTTACGGAGAGAATGTGGCTGTTTCTCGGTGTTAACACAGTTTGCTAAGACACTTCTGGACACCACGGGGAAGGTGTGCCATCAGGACATGATCTAGAGAGCCACCCACCCTCCTGAAGCTATGGAGTAGGCAATGAGTCCGGCCTCCACCTGAAAGCAGCAAAGAAATGATGGTTTGGTTGATGTACTTCCTTCCCTCCTGCAAAGCCTTGCTTTATCAAAGTCTCTGTGAAAATATTCAGGAGCATGTCTTAGTACCTACTGCACCCCAGACAACTAGACACAAGCTACACAAGCTTCTGTAGACACAAGCTACCCCCTGCTTTGTGGGGGAAGCAAACATATCCTACAAGTACCTTGACTATTGAATTTAAATAGAAGGAGACACGGAAAAGAAAACTGTCTAAGGAGCTCTCAGGTGGCAGAAATGGGCTTGTGTCATCTCTATCCCCATTCATCTCCCCTCCCTCCACATTTCCCTGAAAACATCCACCTTGGAATAGGGAGGAGGAAATTACTAGTGAGGAAGAAAATTGGTTACTAATGTGTCTACATGTCCTCTCGCTTGCCACCATGGCTCTGAGTCTGAGCTTCAGAAGAGAGGAGATTAACAATGATATCTAGACAGTTTAGAGGTTCCAGAGACAACGGGCTGCAATACTGCCTGTCCTCTCTAAACTACCAGTGGTCCACCGTCTTGCCATTCCCCATTTTCCTTCCAACGACATGAGAGCTCTGAAGTTCAAAAGATAACACATAGGCATTATGGGAGCATGGTTTTCCAAGAGGCCACAGGAAGCTACAGATCAGTCAATCCACTACACAATCACAACAAAGGAGGGCTTAGAAGCCCCAAAGTCCTACTGAGCTGAGCCATAGCAACAAGAAAGCCCAGAGTGGGGATACTCCAAAGCCCTTGGAATGGGCCCTCTGACCAGGTGGGAGTTCGATCTTGGGTCACAAAACCACTTTTTCTTTTTGAGGAACAAGACCAGCACAGCATTGCAGCAAACCAAGACCCAAATCACAGACCCAGCAGTAGTGTTGCCACCCAGAGGAGGGAAAGGAAGACCAACAGAAAAAGAAATCCAATCTGAAATGCCATTGATTTGGCCTGAGCTTTCCTGAAAGTGACCATGATTTTTATTTTTCTTGCATCCATCAGATTGTGGATTTACGATCTTCAATTGAGCTCTGTAATAAAAAATAGTTTCTCTTCTTGCCATCAAAAATCTGTGCTTGTCTGGTGGTTAGTGCACATGAGTGAGTTCTGCCTGACCTTCCTGTTTCTCTAGCCCTTGTTTCTCCTTTTCCCCTTCCCCTTCTTGGAAATTAAGACTCTTGAAAGAAGAGCTGGTGAGCCCTGCCCAGGTACAGTTCATACAACTTCAAGGGGGCGGGAGAGGTTGTGAGGGTGTAGAGGAATGTATGTGGAACAATAGGCTTCATTTGTGTGACACAGGAAGGCTATGATTATCTGGAGAATATCTGGAAGACCCAAATAGGTCATGACCTGGACTTGCTGTAGTGAGGAAAGGAGTTGCTATCTCCACTCAGCTCGTGGGAGTCTTCTTCTATCAATAGCCAGGTCAGGGCTCTCTCCACATTCAGCTCAGCTTCAGGGAGCTCAGGTAGAGTCCAGGCTGAAAAGGGGAAAAGCGTAGCTCCCAAGGTACTGAAAGCTCTAGGCAGAAAGGGGGAATTCTGCAGATGGTGCTCAAAAAGTGGCATTTCAGGCTCCATGTACTGGGGAGTCATGGGAACAGGGCAATCCCTAGTGACTAGGAAGGTAAGACCAAACACTAAGGAGACATTCTGTCCCATATCCTGAAGCTACAACAGTGGAGGATCTACCCGTGACAGTGTCTCCCCAAGTACAGGGGAGAACAAAAGGAGCCAGCCAGGAAAGCAAGGATCTGTGGCAGTCACGTGATCTGGCTGGCTACCTTTACTATGGGACATCGGCCCTTTAAGAGCCAGGTGCGGGTCAAGCCCAGAGAACAGTTTCAGTTTTGACAATAGTCACCAGTAAGTGCCTTTCTGGAAGTTTCTAGAAGGGTACACACTAGCTTGCAGGCTGTGCCCGAAACTGGATCACCTGAAGAGAAGGAAGTAGCTAAAAGTAAGTGTGCTGCCTGGGATCCTGGGATAGGATGCTCTGTGGGATCTTAGCTCGGATGGTCCACCGCTCTCCCAGGTATCAGCCTCACAGAGAGGGCGAGGGGGACAGGGCAGACTGTGTGACTGTATGTCACAGGGAGTACAGGGGCATAGCCCAGTGGTCCAAGAAAAGGCAGGTATGGACATGGGCATGCCTCAGACTTTTCTGTAAAATATCCTAGGTGAGGAGAAAAGAACATCTGTTGCCAACATTCCCTTCACCATTAGATCCAAATTCCCTTATCTTCCTACAGTTACTAACTTACACAGCACCTGATCTTTCTGAGCCTCGGTCTTAATCTGTAAAGTGAGGATTTAAAAATAACAGTTGTCACGGCTGGACAGAGTGGGTTCAAATGAGAAAATATGTGTGAAGGGTAGCAGTATAGTAATGATTTGGGGGCATCTTAATTTAGTTCAATTACTCAAGAATTAATCAAGCAGATCTGAGTGCAGATCATACAACAAAACACGTAGCACGTAGCCTCGGCTACCTTCTGAAGGAGGCCCCATTCAATTCTTTTCTTTTTCTGGGTTTCTCTGAGACTCTCAAATCATTTCTAATTGCAATCCAGGCTTGCCTCCACATATCTGTGGCACTAAAAACAAGTATGCATTATGGTGTCTCTCTGCTCTGCTTTAAACGGAGAACAATGTCTTTGCAGAGTAATAGAATAAGTGGAGAGCAGAGCTACCTTCTAGGTACAGGCAGCAGCCCTGTGACTGATGAACCCCCTAACACAGCACCCAAGCAACCACGTTTCAGCCCTCGCAGCCTTATCCATCCTGACAATATTCCTAAGCCAATACTGAAGGACAGTGCCGGCCTAGCTTCATCCTCTGCACCAGTTTCATGTGTGTAACTGTCACTATACTTGGGGGAAACCAGACACATTATTAACCCTCTCCCCTGCTGCTAAGGGATTTAGAGCTTTCTTGACTATAAAGAGAGATGTGCCAGTTTTGGGGACTTGGGGAGAAGGCATCTATCTGGTAACTGGAAGTAGAGGCTCAGCTCTGAGCCATATATGGGACTTTCCATTCAGGCTTCTGCCTGCCCTGGATGTGGTATGATAGCACAAAGAACTGGACCAGGAGTCAGGAGAACACCTAGCTCTGTGACTACCACCTGCTTCTTAGCAGTGCTCTAGAGCTGGGAGGTTCAGGCACAAGAAGCCCGGTCACTTCAGCTTTCGTTCAGTAAATCCACTTGCCCTGGGACTTCATGGCTTCATCTCAGTCCTACCCGCAAACACCAAGGAGCTGGGAAAGGTAGACACCATAGTTTCATCTTACAGCTGAGGCAACTAAATTTTCATGAGTTATTGTGAATGATGTAAAGTCACCCAGGAGTTCTAAACAATATCTTGATACATCCTTTCTGATATGGTTTTAAAGATGCTTTGATATCACCTATCAAAACAAACCCCTTAACTTAAAAAATACATGCAGCTGGAACACACCTACAGTCCTAATACTAATGGGGCTAAGTAGGGAGGTTGACACTAGGGTCCCAGAGTCTCTGGCATTGTCACAGCATAGCAGGATTATGAGTTAGAGGTCAGCTACACAGAGAGACTCTGTTTCTAAATTAATTAATTAGTTAATTAATAACAGGTTGAGTATGACTGAATCTGTAATTCTAAAATCTGAACTGCCAATACCACACAAGCAGAAAATTCCACACTAGACATCAAATACTGAGCATCAATCTAAAACATAGTCACATTAAAAATATACAAAACTTCCTTCAGGATATATTTAGACTTGGGCACTATTGCCAAGATATCTTATCACATATCTAAAAATAGCCCAAAAATTAAAATGGAGACCACTTCTGATCCTAAGCATTTTAGACAAGGGACACTCATCCTACATAATGTACGCACTGGGTTCAGTGGAAAACATGACTCTGGGTACACCAAAGCTAGTCACTGAGTCGAGGGCATTGGCACAGCATAACAGGAGTGACAGAGCTTTGGCATGGATGCACCCAGACTCAGGAAACAAAGGTAACACTCCCCATCCATGCCCAGTGTTAAATAAACAACAGCCAAGGTTTTCAGGAAGAAAGATCTCCTGGCACCAACTCCAGGTCCAGGGATGCCTCATGAGAATTACCTTTCCTGTGAAAGGTGGGGAGGAGAGAACAAGTTTACTCTCTTCTCTAAATCTGGCCTGCCTGCTCCTGCCTCTTCCCACTGGATCCTCTAGCAGCCAGAGCCCCTGCAGTGCATCAGAATCTCTGTGCTCTTATGCTCTCTTGTAATATTTATTTTTATTATTTTAGCATGTATGTGGAGTGTGTGTGATGTATATATGTATGTGCATGTGTGTGGTATATACATGTGTGTGCTATATACATGTGTGTGGTATGTACATGTGTATTGTGGTATGCACATGTGTGTGCATGTGCGTGGTGTATACATGTGCGTGGTATATACATGTGTGTGCATGCTGTTCAAGTAAAGAGCCTGTGCCTATCATGTGGGGGCAGAAGATCTACACTGTGTGTGTATGTTCTCTGTTGTTCTCACTTGGGCACTTACCTTGGACAAAAGTCTTACCTGTTTGTGCTTCCAACCCTGCTTCCTGGGGTAGCTATGAGGATTAAAAAGTTAACATCAGAAAAGATCTCATGCCGGGCGTGGTGGCTCACGCCTTTAATCCCAGCACTCGGGAGGCAGAGGCAGGCGAATTTCTGAGTTCGAGGCCAGCCTGGTCTACAAAGTGAGTTCCAGGACAGCCCGGGCTATACAGAGAAACCCTGTCTCGAAAAAAAAAAAAGAAAAAGAAAAGATCTCATGTGTTCTTCTAACTCAGGTCACAATGCTCAATGCTCATCTCCAGAGTCACAGGGCTCGGTCTAAATATAAATTGCTCCCTCTGAGTCTTGATGGATGTCCAGCTAACAGTCTGCTAGTCCCCCTTTACTCTTTGACCAAAAGAAAGAGAAAACCTCATTGATTTTAGAGGGGGAGTGTGGGTGAGTTAGCACTCTTAATCCCATCTCTCTGTTAGGATTTTGTTATTTGATTTGTAGAACAACCCTCTATGGTGCAGCGTCATATCCAGTGTGCAGATGGGGACCTGTAGGCTTGGTTTCAAAGCCCACACAGCCCCCAGGTGACAGAGTTGAAAGCTAAGTGCTATCTTTTCCTCTGTTTTCCTATTGCAAAGCATTCTCCTTCCAAGTTAGAAGAGTCAGGAGCTCTTATATACATTTTATAGAGAAAGTATTGTGTCAGTATACTCTACCCGAGTGTTGGACATATTCCTTATACTCATGATAGAATGGAAGGCCAGACCCACCCAGTTCTCGTCCATTCCTAACCCACTTCTTTATGTGACAATGTCCAAGCTCATGCTACTCTGTGCTCAGCTCCTGGTCTGTGAGAGATGAAAGTGACAGTCTCACATGGACTTTGGCAATGCTCCTCCTGGAATAGGGGAAGGGACTATTCAGTTCCTGCCAAGGAAGAAATGAAGAGAAGTCAGTGCAGCCAAGCCAACCCCGCCCTATTCTTCTCAGCTCCAGAGTGTCTGACTCCTTTAAGTTCATACCCATGGCTTGTTAGAAACTGTTACACTTGGCTTCTGATCATGTTCTATTTCCCCTCGGCAGCCCTGGAGCTTTGAGAACTCTATCTTATCTTCTCCTGGGATGTGAAGACTCTAGGTTGTTTCGGGGATACAATAATAGATAGCTTACTGGCCAAGCTAGTAGGGTTCAGGTGTCCCTTCCTCTGAAGAGGAACATCAGAGATTAGATTAGCCAAGGTTTGTGCAAAAACCTGAAAAGCAGTCACTTTAACCAAAGGGGAGCCAGCTATATTGGGTTTATAAGGAAGGAGATAAACTCTACTCTCTGTTGTGGTCCAGACTTCTACTCCAATCTACACGCTTGAGGGCATAGGTTATAAATACACTGGGAAACTAACTGAGTAGAACACAGACAACCTGAAACATCTCAGCCTCATCGGTGAAAATACAGCTCAACTTGGGTTTCAGTGCAAGGATACTGGTGAAATCATCCACTCAAGAAAGTTACAGTTCACCACCCTTGATTAAGCCAAATAAGAGTCTAATGAGCTGGACAAGAGTAGGCCTTGCCCGAGAAAAGACTCTCGGTGTCCAGACAATAGATAGAGGGTAAGGTTTTCAAAGTCAAAAGGCTACAATCAGTCACACCATACCTGGTGTAGGCTGTGGGTCTTTACGATATAACCCTTGGTCTTACAAAACATCACATACACAAGCTCATCCCTCCAGGGCAGTGGTTCTCAACCTTCCTAATGCTTCAACCTCATGCTCAACCCCTCAACCATAAAATTATTTTCATTGCTACTTTATAACTTTATTTCTGTTATGAATCGTAAATGTAAATATCTGATATGCAAGATATCTGATATGTGACCCCTGTGAAAGGGTGGTTTGATTCCCAAAGAGGTCACAACCCACAAGTTAGGAACTACTGCTCTAGAGGAACCAAACTGTTTCTACATAGCAGAACCCTCTCTCGGCATGGGAACAGGGCCCTTTTGGTGCTGCAAAACACTTCATCAAGGGAGAGAGAAGCCATTTGTTTACAGGAAAATGTGGCTCCCAAGTGGAGGTTAAGAGACAGGACAACCTTATCTTTCTTAAGCTATTTCACTAGCCTACTCCTAACCTCATAGAATTGATCTCCGGGCTCATGCAAGAAGTGATAATAGACTCAAGGTCCAGTTCTGATTCTGATATAGGTCTTGGGGTCAAGAATCCCTGGCTTTTAGATCTCCCATCTGCACCAATAATATAATAGCATTTATCCCCCCGGATCTGTGGCAATACATTAAATCACAGAAGAGAGGATCCTAGCAAAACATTCGGGGTGGGGTTGGGGCACGTAAGTGCTTTACTCTTTCTTTCCCTTCTTAAATTCATCTCCAGTCGCCCTGTCCTTGGGGCCTCCCTGAGCTCTTGGATCGCCTGGGCTTTGGGAAGAGTTTGACGGAGGTGAAAATGACTTACGCACTGCAGTACTTTTAGCTGATACCAGAGGACCTGCTCCAAAGTTTAGATATAATTTTAGCAAAAAAAAAAAAAAAAAAAAAAAAAGAGTTCACATTTTTTTTTAAATGTCTCCTGCCCACAATGGGCCCTGAGAGTAGATTCTTGTCTTTCCTGCCGAGGTGACCTTTTCCAAGGTTTTTCCTTCTGAATATGTACACTCGATGCTCTCACACCTGACTTCGAGCTACACACAACGTTAGAGGTGTACGTGTATCTCCCTACTTCCAAGCTGACCAACCTAGCCATCTAAATGTGTCACAAAATGATTACAAGGCCAGGCTAGAAGTCAGGTCCCTACTCTGGAAAGCCTGGTACCTGGTTCTCTGTTAAAAAAAAAAAAAAAAAAAAAGGAAAATCCGTTTACCTACCCAGAGGAGGGTAGCACCATGAGCTGGGCATATGTAAAGAACAGGCCCTGCCTCATGACTTTTAGAGCTTGCTTTTCTAGTCAAGGACAAGACTGAGAAGAAGAGAGAGCCACCACTAGTGTGGGTTCTTAAAAGCTGAAAATATTTGGCCTTCCCACCTGTGACTGCCACCAAGACCAGCACAAGGGGCAGGTCCTTGGGATTTGGTGCCACCCATCCCAACTGTTATGGAACAGGTTGGCCTCACAGTTGCTCTTACCTGGAAGTTTCTTGCCACTCAGATGACTCCAAGCACCTGATTACATCCAAATTAAAGTCAGATTGGCCAAGGCTTTAGGAGTTTATTATTGACTTAGTAGAGTGCATGGGCCATTAACCCCGGTAAAAAAGCCTTTACTTGCCATCTGACACCCATGTCTGTTCTCAACTCTGCCCTCACTCTTCCAAAGAACTAGAGGAACAGAAAACCTTTATCTCTACAAGGAAATAAAAGGGTTTCTTGCAGGGAAATTCCCTTAAGGAAAGAAATAACTAAGATAAACAACTCTATTGCCCTTGGCTCAACTAGTAAAGGAAGTCTCTGGGAACCAGCAGTCAGGGACAAGCTAGGAAGAGATAATACCCAGGTTGCCTCCTGCTTACAATTTCCTTATCTTTATGAGCTTTCATTATTGTCTATTATCACTGTTTTTCTCTTTTAAAAGCCCCATCAAACCATTCCAAAGTTTAAAGTCAGGCAAAGTCCTCAAAGTCTGTTGGAAATTGGGGAGTCCCCTCTTCTTTCTTCTCTCTTCCGCCAGGCCCTGGAGTCTAGGCTATAATTTGGGTCCTTGAGATAGCACAAGCTCGAATGGACCTAAGCCTCAGTCCTTTCTAACTCTGGACTGTGTACAAAGTCCACATGGGTTACTTGCATTCGCCATCTTTTTCTGACAGAACTCACCAGGCAGGAAAGATGATAGCATCTACATTTTGTCTCTGACCCCATAATGGAATCATTAGAAACCTTGGGCATTAACTCATAATCTCAAGCTCTTACTTTTCTTGCTATTGTGGCTGTCTGTCTGTCTTATTTCAAGGGTACGTGTAAAACCCAAATAAATAATTTCTGGTCTAGAGGAAACTCTAATTCCCCAAACTCCAAATATCCAGAAATAGGCTCAACCTGAGCTATAGGAGGACTTGTGGTGGTTGGACAAAAGTCAGCATTCCTCAGGAACTTGTAAAGCTGGTTCCACATCTACCGAAAGGAGCCATTTCCCTTACTTTTGACAGGAGGAGCATATGTCTACCTGTGGTATCTATGAACATATCAAAGCTCACACTGGCTTTCAGGCTCCTTCAGCATCAAAAGGACCTGTTACAGGCTTCCTTTTCCCAGCTACTCTTTATCCTTATAACCCTGCTATTCATGCTATGTTTTTATTTCTCTCTTTTTCTCTCTATCTCTCTTTGTCTGTCTCTCTGTGTCTCTTTCTCTACCTTTGTCTGTCTCTCTGTCTGTCTCACTGTCCCTGTCTCTCTCTCCCTCTCCTCGCCATACAACAAAAAAACCTAACCTTCCTCTTAACCATTCCATGGAATGATCATGTTGTCCATTTATAAAAATAGTAAGCTGGGCGTGGTGGCGCACGCCTTTAATCCCAGCACTCGGGAGGCAGAGGCAGGCGGATTTCTGAGTTCGAGGCCAGCCTGGTCTACAAAGTGAGTGCCAGGACAGCCAGGGCTACACAGAGAAACCCTGTCTCGAAAAAAAAAAACCAAAAAAAAAAAAAAATAGTATCAAGCATGGTGTCTGACAAACAGTAGGCATTCTGGCATCCAGTGTAAGCATACTATCAGAATCCTACAGCAGAGGAGAGGCTGGGAGAATGCACAAGCCAGACAAGCCAGGGCTCACATTTCCCCCAGATCTACTTTGCCCATTCCTGCTGTTAACCCTTTGGTGACATTCACAAACCTTTGCATCCTTTTACAAACACCAGAACTGTTTAACTGTTTCTCCCTGTATCAGTTTGCTCATCACCCCCCCAAAAAACATGTCAGTCTCCAATACCTTCATGGATGCAGGGAGGGGAACCAACACAGAAAGACAGGGCATCGTTACAGTGTACCCAGAACCTAGTCCTGCATGACAACAAAGAACACCATCCGTATCCCTAGCCCAAAGGAATTTGCAGCTTAGGTAAAAAGACAAAGTTACTTGCAACTATTGAAGAGCCATTAAGAACACGTATTGGTTAAGAGGAAGGTTTTTATTGTAGACAATCAAGAGAAAGAGAGAGAAGAGGAGAGGAGAACTGGGAGTCCTTAGCACTGAAGAAGAACCATTCATGCATCCTTCCTTAATTCAACAGTTTCTGGATACGGAAAGAAAATAGATGTTCCAGAGGAACTTCATCTACTTTGGTTATTGTCTTTCAGCATTCTCCTACAAGAAGCCAACCTGATTGGCACAGCCCCCTTGGAAGCCACAAGCAATGAGGCTCTACTTGTTCACGCTCTTGGTAACTGTCTTCTCAGGTAGGTCTGATGGTCCCAACTCTCCAGCTCAAACTGTTGCTCCTAGACTCCTTGTTTCTAGGATCCAACTTCATGGAGACACTCACATCAGAGTTACCCCCAACAACATCTCTTACAAGATGTATCCCTACAAGACACAGTCACACAGGGGCAAAGCTGAAAAGACATGTAACCACTGGCAATCAGAGACGGAGATGAAAATTCCTAATTTTAAGACCAGGAGTCTGGTAAAGGGTCCTCTCTAGAGATTTTAAAACACACACACACACACAAAACAAACAAACAAACAACCTTGACCTCAAACCAAATGTCTCTTCTGAATTGTGTCATCTGGGGGAAATTAACTAAATTAACTAGTTTTCCTGGCCTTAGTGTTCCAGTATAAGGAAGGAAGTCATCTACATAGGGAAATTATAAAGCAAATGCAAAATAATCTACAAAAGTCATGCTAAGCTACCACCAGTTTGTCACCAATCAGTGACAAGTGACAATAATCCTTTTTGTCTTTAAAAAGATTATTGTTTGTGAGTTACTATTGTGGAATTTGAGACCACAAGAAAAGACCACACACTCAATTCAGATTATAATTAGCTATGTTTATTTATTTATTTATTTTCTAGCAGGGCAACCATCTCTAAGCCAAATCAGAAATGTGCCGCACCACCAGGGATGGGAGAAAGGTTTTTAAAGGCAAACACCATGATCACTCCACTTGTGTGAAATGTACAGCTATGTCAAGAATTGTCCTTCTCCCTCATCTATGGGAAGATCTGCTTCACTCTCCACTCCCACGGCTACACAAGAAACCTGTCCCTCTGCCTACAGCGATAAACAAGTTTACAGAAATCATAACAAGCTGTTAATCATTTCACAAAAGTTACACAGTTTAGGGGAGGGGACAAGGGGTTGGATCTTTTAGGAATTTAGGTCAGAAGCCAATGGCCACTCAAATGGGTGCCTGTTACAAAATTGGAATTTCGCCATTAGCTGCCACATTCCCCATTCCTGTTAACGTACCAGTTGATACTGAACCTGTAGGACTCACATTTTAACAGATGATTTATTTTCATTTTTCCTTTTTAATGTGTGTTAGCAACCAATTTAAAATTCAAAGGCTGATCATAACACCAAGGAATAGTAAATGAATGGGTTCAGCAAAGGCAGTTGAAGTAAGCCATTTGGACCAAGAGAAACCAGATTGTTACCAATTAGAGGCCTGGCACACTCCCTTACTCTTGTATCCAAGTGTTCCTGGACCATGCTTAATGTTTCTAGAATAACTCCCGAGTCATTGGCACAAAAAGATTTCTCACCTAAGGCAGAGCAAAGGCTCCCTCCTTAGGGAATAGCAAATCTCATCCCCAACCGTTCTATAAAACCATCTCTGCTAGGGAATCTATTGTGTTTTTTTTTCTAGTTGTCCTATAGAATATTTGAGGTGTTGTATGCCTTGGTCTACTCTATTATTTAGAATATTGAAGTTATGGTCCTGAATAATTAAAGCTGTCATTCTGAAGGCAGACAGGTCTGTGGTCCTTGTGGTCATGAGGAGGGGTTTAACTATAGCTTCTTCTAACGAGGCCCTGGTCCTCAAAGTGGGAGTGTTCTTTATATTCAGGCTATTGTTTTCTGCTCTCCTCTACAGTATACTCGTCTACTTGGAGAAAGATATAGGTTAGAATATCATGATTTCCTTTCCATGGCCAAAATGCTAGCCATCCAGCAGTTGGGTTACACCTCCAATGAGGTCAAATGTGCAGGCTCACTATGTTCTCTAAAGGAGCCAGAAAGTACATTCTAATTTATTCAGACTTAGTTCTGTATGTGTGAGGACTGCAGGACTGGCCATAAAGTGAAGCTGAGTAACTATAAGTTGAAGCTATTAAACAAGTACCCATTCCTTGGAGATCTCCTAGTGCGAGCTTACTTTCCTCTGGTTCACAATTTAAATTCTCAGATCAGGAAGCAATTGGGGTTACAGAGAGATTGACACCTATTCCCACTTAAAAAGGAGGCCTAGACTAGATACTCCTCAAAGGGGTCACATAGATCAAATCTAAACAAAGGCTGGGAAGGCATTTTGGAGAACATGTATTATTTTTCTAGTAGCTGACTGTGGATAAAAGATGCATGGTCCCTGTGACAACCCCCAGTTCAAAACCTTAACATTTTCAGTGGGTCAACCATAAAAGATATCTGTCAAGATTCCCAACATTAGTGTCAGTCTGAGTCTTGTGGATGAAATGCACCATTAGGGGCAGCTGGCGATTTTTTTTACTCTCCGTTTTTCTCCTTTCTTTTGGCTGGTTGTGTCCACCTTTAGATGAGAGTGGCCAATCTAAGCCTCAACCCCGCTACCTGCTACCTCAATGGCTGTGGGTGTTGTCAGGATCACTGGATATGGCCCCTTTGTGGAAGGTTCAAGGTTCTACTGGGCAGGCAAAGGACCCACACCAAGTCCCTGATATGGAACCTGGACTTGGGGGCCAGTGGTGGAGGGTGATAGATCGCTCTGGATATCTCAGGTCATCTGTTGCAATGTTGTGGGAAAGTTTTCTTGAACTCTTTCATGTAGGTGAACATAGAAAGTACCTGCCCCAAATTCTTTTAATTTGGTTGATCTCATGTGTGTACTCACTCTGATAATGTTGAGAGAGGAAGGGAAGACCCCAAAAGCTTCTGGTAGAATGGGGACCCCATATAGAACATCTATCAGTCCTCTGTCTTAGTGAACCCCTAATGTCTGGACCAATTTTATTCATCACGGATGTATGCATATGGAGGGCCTTATGTTTGAGGTGGCCTCACTTGCTCTGTGGCTATTCTTCTCACTTTGGCATCAGCAGATCTGTTGTTTCTGGTTTCTACCTGTGTCTCATCAATGGATAATAGCAAGCTTCTTTGACAGCCAAAAACCTGCTATGGGAGCAGAGATCTCCTTGTTTTTTATTTTTTTTGGCAGGTCGACAGACCCCACTCCTGGTACAAAGCACCATAGGTATGTGCAGTGGCATAGGTATGTGGCCTATGCTACCGATGTTGACAGTGCCTAGGTTAAGTCTATCAGTTTTGACTTTGGGGCTGATGTCCCTTGAAGCAGAGGTTGCACCCAGATCACCTCTGTGTCACTAAAGCCCCTCCTTCATACCAGAACCCATCCTGTACTTAACTGCTTCCATGGGTGAATAAGGTTGCACCTGCCTTCCCCAGGGCTTGTTTCAAAGGTCCCATGGTCCATATTGCATGTAATTGATGACCTAAAAACAGTAATAGATTGGCTGTTCTTCAGGGTCAAGCAGGAGCAAAGCTGGGTTTAACCCTGCAGATGAGAATCTGATCCTTGGTGCATCTAAAAAAAAAAAAAGAGCTTGATGATGGGTGAGATGCTCAGAGGCTCCTCCAAGGAGAACCTCAGTGGAGTGGGAAATTGTGACAACCAACTCCTTCCTGTTCCATGGTGAGTTTATCAACTGTTTCCTTTAACAGCAGCCTTTAACAATAGTGTTGTGGCAGCAATGGCCTGGATGCAAGTTAGTCATCCTGCTACAATGGGATCTAGACACTTAGATGACTAGGGCACAAGCCTTTTTCATGTTGTTCATCCATGAACAACTGGAAGGGTTTATCAGTGTCAGGTAGCCCAAGTACTGGGCTCACATCAAGGTTTCCTTGATCTTTTGGAATGCCTCCTTTTCTTTGCCCTCCTAACTCAGGAGTGTCATTTTCTCCCAGTCTCTTGTATAATGGTTTTGCTATTTCCACAAAGCTGAGCACCCACAGTGTGCAGTATCCAATTGTACCCAAGAATTCTCTCACCTGCCTTTTATCCTGTGGCTCAGGGATATCCAGAATAGGATGGATCAGGCTTGAGGACAGGGTCCTCTTGTTGCTGCCTTCAATACAGTTCCCCAGATAACTTAACTTATTAGAGCACACTTGGGCCTTTTTAGCAGACACAGAGTAGCCCAGCTTCTGAAGGCTTTCAAGTGGTTCCTCTGTGGCTTTTTTTGCACTCCTTCAGGGTACATGTAGTGATAAGATCATCCACATACCACAAGAGGGCGACATTCAAGTACTCTTAGAATTACTCAAGCAGATCCGCACTAAGAACAGGCGTTTAAGAAAGATGGCCTAGTCGGCCATCAATGGAAAGAGAGGCCCATTACTTGCAAACTTTATATGCCCCAATATAGGGGAATGCCAGGGCCAAAAGAATGGGAATGGGTGGGTAGGGAAGTGGGGGGCGCTATGGGGGACTTTTGGGATAGCATTGGAAATGTAATTGAGGAAAATATGTAATAAAAATATTAAAAATCAAAAAAAAAAAGAACTCTCCTACTCTGATGAAGTTCTCAGTGTGGATTAATTGGCCACTGAACCTTGACTCAGGGTCTCTCCACTCAAAAGCAAATATTGGTTAGCTCACAGGCACCAGAGGCAGAGAGAAAAAGGCATCCCTCAAGTCTAAGATGATGTGTATAGTTTCTCCTTGATTTAATAGGCTGAGCAAAGCATTAGAATTGGGTACTGTCTGAGGATAGTCTCCACTTTCTTACCTACTTCCCTTAAGATCTGAACAGGATGATATTCTTTTGTGCCTGCCTTAATAACAAGGAACAGAGGCATGTTCCAATGGGAGTGGCAGGGAACCAAAATATTTGCATCTCTAAGGCAGTTGACATGCTTCCTAATGCCTGCCTTAGCTTCTCTTAAAATAGGGCACTGCTTTACCCTCATAGGGGAGGCTGAGCTTGAGAGCTCAACAACAACTGGAGGCCAGAGTGAGGCCAGTCCAGGGGAGTTGATTTCTGCCCACACTCTAGGGAACATTAACATTGTTAAGAAGGGGTCACGCATTCCAGTTCCTCATTACTGTTTCCTGTCATTTTATATTCTTCTGATAAGGAGCAAGTCACCAAGGTCATTGGGCATGGACTCCTTAGGTCCAGAAATGGCTTACTTCTCATTGAACATGATGGTGGCACCAAGTTTTCTCAACAAGTCTCTACCAATCAGGGTGCTCAGAGCAGTACCTTGTCCACGGTCCACTCCTTAGGTGATGGTCTAAGCATAGGTTCCAGTCCCTGTGGTCCCTTGGATGGTGGTTCTTTTCCTTAGTAAGAGGATCCAGGAGTTGAATTAGCACTGAGTAGGCTGCACCCATAGAACCAGAATTCTATCCCCTACTTTTCCTGTGACCACGGGCTCCTGGGGGCTCATTGGCATAGGGCCCCGGCCCTGTCAATCTGATCCTGTCATTCTGAGCATTTGCCCCCTCTTTCCTGCCTGAAATTAGGGCATTCATTTTTTCCAATGTCATTCATCTTTTTAATACATGTATTGGGCCCTCTCCAATCTGGATCAAAGATGCTTTGGTCATCTAGGGTAGGCCACCTTTTAGTTTTTATCAGGCACTTCTCTGAACATAGCCACCACAATTCTGACCAGTCTTCTGCCTTCTCTTCTGGATCTCTACAGTTAAAAGTCTCTTAGTGATCTCTAACTATGACCTATTCATTCCCTCAAGATGTTCTCATTTCTGTAACTTCTTGTGAATATCTGGACCCAACAAGTGACAAAGGCAATATTCTGCTGGCTCCCTGGGGGCATCTAGATCTATGGAAGTAAACCTCTAGAGAGCCTCCTGGAGGTGTTCCAGGAGCCCAGCAAGAGTCCTGATTTCCCTTAATACCTTTGATACAGGGGCCAGTACAGAGAGTTCATGTATTTTGTTTAGGATTCTACTCAGCCCTTGGCTTACTGACTTGGTAACTGAAACAGAAGAACCTTGTTTAAGGGCACAACATTTCAGCCATGGAGAAGCCTTAACAAAGGGTGAACCAACAATATAAAGAAACTGGTCTGGCTGGCTAGGGTTCCCTGTGACCATGTGCCAGACTCTCTTGGAAATTTAGGGGTTGAAGGACCCTGCATCTGGCCATCTCACATAAAAAGTGAGCCATTCTAGTTCACAGAGAGTGTGTAGCTTTCTAGAAGACATCCTGACTCCATAGTCTGTCTCATGGAACTACTGGAAGTGTTGCAGCACACAGCTCATTGGAGACTTGTTTGCTTCCTATTTTTGTAACAAAACTAATAAGCACACCAGAAAACACAAATCCATCAAATACAAACAATAGAAAAAGATAAAACATTCACATGGTCAAACAAGTCAGATATACGAAAGATGGCCTAGTCGGCCATCAATGGAAAGAGAGGCCCATTGGACTTGCAAACTTTATATGCCCCAATATAGGGGAATGCCAGGGCCAAAAGAATGGGAATGGGTGGGTAGGGAAGTGGGGGGCGCTATGGGGGACTTTTGGGATAGCATTGGAAATGTAATTGAGGAAAATATGTAATAAAAATATTAAAAATAAAAAAAAAACAAGTCAGATATACATTGAATACCTTCACTTACATGACAAAAAACAAAACAAAACAAAACAAAACATAAAATAGCCAGGAATGCAGGAGGACATCTTCTCTATCCCTAGAGATTGGGTGTACAATCACATTCAATCTCCTCCATGTCTCCCCAGATGTCAGGACTTCCCAGAACAACTCACTGATCAGAATTGTCTTGAACACACATTAGCCAACAATCCTTGCTTCCACTTTGTTTCAATTTGTGCAGTGGTCACAGTCTGGGGAACACAGGGCCTCTAAGTTCACAAAAGAACTTGCCTCCCCCCCCCCCCCCCGCATCAGAGCTGTTTGCCTCTGGGCCTCCAAGTTGTGCTACTTGCCCGTGTTTAGGGCCTATCCACGACTAGTGACTCCTTGATTTGTGGCAGCCACAGGCTTAGGTGCCCTGAGTCTCCAAAATCTGCTTCAGACTTGCCCTGTTTGGGTCTATCCTAGATCCCTGGCTCTGTGTCTAGGGTCTCTCAGGATCTCTCGGGGGCCTCCAAAAATCTTGTGGAGTTTATGACCACTAAGAAAAGACCATGGACTCAATTACAGATTACGAGTAGGCAAATTTATTATTTCTGCTAGCAGGGCAGCTAGCCTCCTCGAGCAGATGGAGGAAAGGATTTTAAAGGTGAACACAATAATTACTCCACTTCTGCAGAATTTATAGCTACATGAGAAATGGCCCTTTCTCCTGCCAGCAGTGATAAGTGTGTTTACAGAAGCCAGAGCAAACTGTTAATCATTTCAGAACAGTTGTACAATTTAGGGGAGGAGGTTAGAGCTTTTCGAACTCAGGTCAGAGGCCAACGGCTACTAAAGTAGATGCCTGGTGCAAAATGGAATTTATTTACTTATCAAGTTACAATTAAAATTGAACCCAATTATGATTAGGCAACTATGTTGTGTGGCTGCAGTATCATGAAAATAAGTAGGGAATACACATAAATTAGAAATTTTCATTCCTCCGTATGAGCTATGTGGATCCTATCAGCCCTCTCAACCTCTATCAGATTTTAGAACTCTTGTCTTTTGTCTCCACAGGGGTCTCCACAAAAAGCCCCATATTTGGTCCCCAGGAGGTGAGTAGTATAGAAGGCGACACTGTTTCCATCACGTGCTACTACCCAGACACCTCTGTCAACCGGCACACCCGGAAATACTGGTGCCGACAGGGAGCCAGCGGCATGTGCACAACGCTCATCTCTTCAAATGGCTACCTCTCCAAGGAGTATTCAGGCAGAGCCAACCTCATCAACTTCCCAGAGAACAGCACATTTGTGATTAACATTGAGCAGCTCACCCAAGATGACACTGGGAGCTACAAGTGTGGTCTGGGTACCAGTAACCGAGGCCTGTCCTTCAATGTCAGCCTGGAGGTCAGCCAAGGTAAGATTTCAGGCATCCCGGGCTGCTGGGGAAAGCAAATGAAATCGGTTCAGGTACAGTGAGAGAGTTTTCTGGGGGAAGATACCTCCTACAGAAGGGTTTCTTGACATGAAGTCTAAAGTCTCCTTCCTCCTGAGGCAAAGACTTTCCATAATAGAACATCAAGGCATCTAAGGCGTATCTTGGGGGAATGGGTGAGACTTACCATGTCGTCCTGGTCTCTAACAAGCACCTTAGGTTTAAATTGGTGCCAGGAGAACATTTTTGTTATATTTGATAGAGTTGAGACATGATATCTGTCAAGTCCAAAAGAAACCCCTTTTCCTCAAATCCTGGATGACAGAACAAAGCAGGATTTCCTCAGATATCTTTGAAGCCAGTTCCCCAAAGGGGCCATTTCCTTTACCACTAACAGAAGGGACAAATGGCTACCTGTGGTGCCTATTAGTATACCAAAGCAAATTATGGCCTATACTACCTATTATACATTTCAAAGCCCATGCTGGCATTCTGGCCCTATCCTACCCTAAACTTCTCCAGCTCACGGGGCAGGGCGTCACTCTCCCCAGCTACTCCTTTCTCCCCCAGCTATTCCTCTCTCCCCAGCTACTCCTTTCTCCCTCCCCCCCAGATACTCCTTTCTCTATACACCATGCTATTTCAGCTATGCTCCCTTCTTTTGGTCTATACTTTCTTTGCCCCACTACACACACACACACACACACACACACACACACATTCTACTCTGCTCCCCCCTCTCTCCTAGTCTGCTAGCCAGATTCATTCTACTACTTTCTGTCCCTGCTCTGGACTCTTCCAGATGGCCATGGCTGTTCTCTCCCCCTCATGTCTACAATTAAAACCTTCCACTTCATCAACTTTCGAGCAGTCATGTCATCAGGTTATAGACCATCTATAGCAATTAACAAGGAAGAAAGTACACCAAGAGATTTTTTGGACCACAAAAGGCTTCTCCATAAATGGATTTTACTAAAATCCATTTGTTCATTAGAACAATGAGCATAAATTTGATTTTTTTTTTTACTAAAGTCTAGGCCCCTGAAGTAGTTAGTTTCTAGACAACTCCACTGTAAATGAAAGAAGAGAGGAAGAAAAAAGGCTTTCTGATAAGAGTGCACAACTGATGGGAGTCCTAGTTGTCCAGAAGTTAAAAGAAAAAACTCAGGAGAGTAAATATTCAGGGCTCTGAAGGATATGCATTGCTCTTTGGGATGTGTATGCCATCAGCTGTACACTAAATAGGGAGGTTGTTTCTGTGCTCCACGGATTCCTAAGAGCTGAGGAGTATTCACCAACTGTGAATACCTAGATACTGCCCCATTGAGATACCTAGAAGAATACTACAGATACTGGAAATATAGCAGGCTCTGATTCTATTAGCAGGCTCTGCTTCACAAGGCAACTAAAAATATTTGGACTATTGTTTTTAGACAATTCCCATTCAATTCTGTTTGCTTCTACACATGTTAATTTGGCACCTACTAAATATAAATGATGTTTGAGTCACAGCAGAGAGAACAGATGTAAAGATAATGTCTCCACTCTCAGATCCATAGAGGTAGAGCTTAGACTGTGCATAATGACTAATGAAGATGTTTAGGAGGACACAGAGAAGGGAGAAATTAACGCCAGTTTACAGAAACCATTCCTGAGAAGTCAGGATGGGCTCTGGCAGAGGGAGGAGATGGATGGCTGATTGCTGACCTCACTCACAAAAGTCACAGCCAAGACCTCAACAAAAGACAGGGTAACAAGAGAGCACATGGCTTCATTCAACTAAGTTTGTTTCCTAAATTAATTAATTAATTTTATATGTATGAATTTTTTGTCTGCATATATTTTTTGTGTATTATGTGAGTTCCTGGTGCCCTCGGGGGCCAGAAGAGGTGTCAGATCCCATGGCACAGGAGTTGTAGATAGTTGTGAGTTATCGTATGGGTGCTAGGAATTGAGTCCTGATCCTCTTTGGAAGAGTATCCAGTGCTGTAAACTGTTGATCTGTCTCTCCAGAGCCCCACTTATTGAAGTTTTACATTCATAGGAACCTTCACACACAAGATATGATTTGATCTTGGGTTTCGTGAAGCAGGAATGGCCAGACAGATATGAGATAGGATAAAATACATGTGAACTGATGGGAGGAGTGTAAATGGAAAACCCAGAAAGGCCCATCTGCTCAGACTCTTCCTGGATCCTCTGCTGTTGTACTTCTTGTTAGGGTGTGAGGCAGGTTCTTTCTGGGAAGCTCTTACAAAAAAGAATGGGGAGATTAAAGTAATATTTTTATGGTTTGTGGGTGGCTTCAGGATAAAGGGGTCATGGTTTCTATGGTCTGCCTTTGGGAAGAAGAATTCTGGGTTCTATGGCTTGCTTTTGGGAAGAATGGAGTAAAAAACAAGGGCAGGAGAAAATCAAAGTAAAACCTTTGCTTTGGAGGTCTTTTCTATGGTGTACCATTGTATAAGTTCCTATAGAAAAATTCTGACAGTGTTCCTCTAGGGAGGAAGGCATTCTAAGTCACTAGACTACCCTGAACCTTCGCTGGGTATAACTAACAGTGCAATGTTACAAAACAAAAATTGTAATTTACCCCTGTCCTTCATTCCACAGTTCCTGAGTTGCCGAGTGACACTCACGTCTACACAAAGGAAATAGGCAGAAATGTGACCATCGAATGCCCTTTCAAAAGGGAGAACGCTCCTAGTAAGAAATCCCTGTGTAAGAAGACAAACCAGACCTGCGAACTTGTCATTGACTCTACTGAAAAGGTGAACCCCAGCTATATAGGCAGAGCAGAACTTTTTATGAAAGGGACCGACCTAACTGTATTCTATGTCAACATTCGTCACCTAATGCACAATGATGCTGGGCTGTACGTCTGCCAAGCTGGAGAAGGTTCTAGTTCTGATAAGAAGAATGTTGACCTCCAGGTGCTAGAGCCTGAGCCAGAGCTGCTTTATAAAGACCTGAGGTCCTCAGTGACTTTTGAATGTGACCTGGGCCGTGAGGTGGCAAACGAGGCCAAATATCTGTGCCGGATGAATAAGGAAACCTGTGATGTGATCATTAACACCCTGGGGAAGAGGGATCCAGCCTTTGAGGGCAGGATCCTGATAACCCCCAAGGATGACAATGGCCGCTTCAGTGTGTTGATCACAGGTCTGAGGAAGGAGGATGCAGGGCACTACCAGTGTGGAGCCCACAGTTCTGGTTTGCCTCAAGAAGGCTGGCCCATCCAGACTTGGCAACTCTTTGTCAATGAAGGTAAGAACCTCCAAAAGAGAAGTGCGGGGGGGGGGGGGGGGCATGGGATGGCAGGTGAGACGGTAGCTTAGCCCTCTGATGTATTCCTTGATGTTCACATCCATCAGTAGTATCTACTTGCTGGAAAGTCTTGAACCAAGTACAACGTGGGATGCAGTTTAGGCGAGCCAGAAAATGTAGCCTCTGTCTGCCTTAGGCTAATTCCCAATTATTCTTCTGTGTTATCAAGGATCTATTGATGGCTATCCCTGGCTAACAAGAATAAGGAAAGTAGAGCCCCTTGGGGGGAGGGGGCCTGACTAGTAGATGGGGTTCAGTACCAATGATAGGCCCATGTCCCCTTTCCCACCCCAACCAACTCCAGAGCAAGTTGTACCCCATTTCCCTCACACTCAGATAGAAGAACATTGGCTGGCACACCATGTCCTTGAAAGTTTCCAGGAAAGGCAGTACACCAGCATCCAAAGACTCCACTCCCACAGCTCTTAGGGTTATTTGTTACACAGCACAATCTGGTTCAACAGTTTGACCTCCACGAGCCATCGGCAAGATGGGATTCAACTCCTGCTCTTTCTCACCCTAGAGCACAGTGCACAGAGTCCTCCTTATAAGAAGCAGGAAGCCAGTATTTGAAGTTCAAAGTACCTGTTCTTATGACTTTTCTTTGAGAGGACTATGTTCCTGACACCGGTTTTCTATTCCCAACTCTGGTCTTCACCACATCCCTGACATTTTCAGTCACCATGGGTTCTCTCTGGATGTCTGCATTAACTGCTGTACTCTCGAAGATGACGCTTGGGTCTTTGATTTCTAAAATCGTACCACATAGTTCTAGTTTACATTTTAAAGTAGAACCATTCCAAATATATTTTCTTAATTGAGGTACAATACTTTGAACTGTTATTTAGACTAAGGAATATATTAAATGCTTATTTATGGGGAGATATGATAAGAAACCAAAGAAAGGAGTGAGACCAAAATTATCTCTTAAATGCCTTCCATTCCCTGCTGAGAATGAGGTAGGAAGAGAGGAATGAGAAACCTACTCTGCAGTCATTGAAGTCTGGCCTCCAGACTCTGGTTATAGACTCAGACATAAATAAAATATTCTTGCATTTTCTCAGGAGGGGTTGGTGATTTGCCTAAACTTTTCTTTCCATAGTGGATGTCGTGAGAGAAAAGTTGCTTGGGGCACACAAGACTATTTGGGTTATTCAGTCCTTTCAACCCATCCCCGTCTGTACTTCCAGAGTCCACCATTCCCAATCATCGCTCTGTTGTGAGGGGAGTCACAGGAGGCTCTGTGGCCATCGTCTGTCCCTATAACCCCAAGGAAAGCAGCAGCCTCAAGTATTGGTGTCGCTGGGAAGGGGACGGAAATGGACACTGCCCCGTGCTTGTGGGGACCCAGGCCCAGGTGCAAGAAGAGTATGAAGGCCGACTGGCACTGTTTGATCAGCCAGGCGATGGTACTTACACTGTCATCCTCAACCAGCTCACCACCGAGGATGCTGGCTTCTATTGGTGTCTTACCGATGGTGACTCTCGCTGGAGAACCACAATAGAACTCCAGGTTGCCGAAGGTGAGAGCAGGTGGAGGGAGGAGGTTGAAGACCATCCCAATAGTAGCAGTCGCATTCCCTAAACATCTTCTCTGCTAGGCTATCTCCATCCATGCAGGTGTAGGAAGGACCTTCTTGTTCAGAGGTCACATTTCCATACCTGCGACCAGAACCCCAAGTTCTTTTAATCATCACTTGCCACACTTCCTGGTATTAGAAGGATTAGCCTCCTTTACAGAAGATCGATATCCCCTGAAGTGGAATATGAACATGGCTCTTTGTACTAAGTCTAGAAAAAAAAGAAAAAAACAATAAATAAGTAGAGTAATGGAGACAAGCAGCAGCCAGTAAGCAAGTCACTCTACATCAGACTCTGGACTGATATGGTGGTCATCAGTAGTCGTCCTGCTAGTATAGCCTTCTGCTTCTTATGTATTCAGAATAGTGTATTACAATGCTAGCGTAAGGGGAAACATGCACCATACACTAACGCCACCACTCTCCTTCCCCTATAGCATCTCCAAGTCTTAATTTCTGTGTCCATGTCTTCCTGCTACTCCCCCCCCCCCCCGCAGCTACAAGGGAGCCAAACCTTAAGGTGATGCCACAGAACACGACAGCAGTGCTAGGAGAGACCTTCACAGTTTCCTGCCACTATCCGTGCAAATTCTACTCCCAGGAGAAATACTGGTGCAAGTGGAGCAACAAGGGCTGCCACATCCTGCCAAGCCATGACGAAGGTGCCCGCCAGTCTTCTATGAGCTGCAACCAGAGCAGCCAGCTCGTCTCCATGACCCTGAACCCGGTCAGTAAGGAAGATGAAGGCTGGTACTGGTGTGGGGTAAAGCAAGGCCAGACCTATGGAGAAACTACCGCCATCTATGTAGCAGTTGAAGAGAGGACCAGAGGTGAGTTCCAAGGGCAGTCAGTGCCAGCCCCTATGGTACCTCATGGCGAGGCTTATGAAAGGCCCCTGCCTAGAACCTGTTCCATCAGGGTGATCCTCAGATTTTCCTATAAGAGGGAGGGAATAGGAGAGCAAATAGTAATGGCTTTTCTATTTAATCTCAGTATTCAGATAAGTCTCATAGGTGCCTCTCAAACCAGACTGAAGCTCCCTCTCCATCCAGCAACCCTACATAGCAATCTCATCAGAGTCACACTCATATCAGTACACTTCCTCATCCTGCATATGCACAAGATCACTCACGAAGGATGGCCAGGTAGCTGCATCTTAATCATGAGCACTGTGGCACAGGGCTGAGCGTGTAGCTCGGATTCAAGCATGTGCTTTGCAAACACGATGCCCCAAGTCCAATTCCTGACACCAAAAGAATAAAGAGGAAAGAAAACAATTAACACAAACTTGTCTAGTAAGTTTGCATTCCCAGACTCTGTTTAAAATGTCACATAAGATATCTTATATGGTGAGGGCCTTTGAGACCCTGGAAATCTCAGGAAGTCCGAGTATAGAGAGACTGACTGAATAGAAGCCAACGCTAAGCTGCTGCCTAGAGGCAGCTCTGTCTCACTCTGCTGTGAAAACCTCCCTGTCAACCTGTTGTCACAGGTGGATCTGTTACATAGATCCTTGATGCCGGAAATGAACCTGATGACTATAGGGTAGAGGTAAGAGTAGAAATAGCATCTGGAGATCAGAGAGGGTTTTCACTTCCAAGTCTAGTGCTAGTCCAGAGCCCACCTCTGTAGCTTTAAGATCTCACCCCGTGGTTTTCCTGTAACCCACAGGCATAAGAACACAGAGAAAAAAAAAAAAACATAACCAGCTTTGTTCTGCTCTGCTCCAGGGTCATCCCATGTCAACCCAACAGATGCAAATGCACGTGCCAAAGTCGCTCCGGAAGAAGAGGTAGTGGACTCCTCCATCAGTGAAAAAGAGAACAAAGCCATTCCAAACCCCGGGCCTTTTGCCAACGAAAGAGAGATACAGAATGTGGGAGACCAAGCTCAGGAGAACAGAGCATCTGGGGATGCTGGCAGGTGAGCAGATTCCCCACCACAGAGAACACTCCAGAGGCTAGGCTCCAAGTCTGGATCACTAGAACCAAGCAGCAGAGTGTGTGAGAGAGCAGACGGTCAGTACTCACAGCCTTCAAGGACGCTTGTCAGCAGAGAAGAGGCACAGTCCTTCTCTGGAACAGTCCAGTTCATTATCTCAAGCCCAGAATATAGAGAAAGCCAGGTTCTTGGCTTGCTGGTTCAGAGCGGGGGTGGGGAGGTGGCCCTTAGCAGATTTGAGAACTACATCAAAAATATAGATGGGGGGAGGGGGCTGCTGGGTAGCTCCTAATCTCGCTCTCAATAGTGGGCTGACTTAATCCCTCTTGCAGTGCTGATGGACAAAGCGGAAGCTCCAGCTCCAAAGTGCTGTTCTCCACCCTGGTGCCCCTGGGTCTGGTGCTGGCAGTGGGTGCTATAGCTGTGTGGGTGGCCAGAGTCCGACATCGAAAGAATGTAGGTGAGTACCCAGGACACTCCCCACCCTGCCTCCAGCTCAGCTAATCAGCTATGTGACTCTGGTATGGCCCATTCTATTCCTCCACTTCCCAATGGCTCAAGATGGGGCACTCACAACGCCTTCTCAGGGCTGATTTAAGCTAGAATGGAGTTCTGTGAACTGAGTCACACATTTGCAAAGGCCCCAGAGTCTTGACTACCAAGAAAGGGAGCCAGACTATTTTCATTGTAATATGGAAATGAGCATCAAAAGGTAGCACTCCTTGGTATCCCATGGGCTGAGGCATGTGGCAGGTCCTCTCAGAGAGAGTAACACACCCTGCTTTCCTAACCCATGGCCCAACCCTCACAAGACTCTTCTGCCAAACAGACCGCATGTCAATCAGCAGCTACAGGACAGACATTAGCATGGCAGACTTCAAGAACTCCAGGGATTTGGGAGGCAATGACAACATGGGGGCCTCTCCAGACACACAGCAAACAGTCATCGAAGGAAAAGATGGTATGTATCTCTAGAATGCCCAGGTTTTGGAAGAACAGAAGTGGATCTGCCCCATCCGGGAAGGAAGAAAGACGGGTAAGGGCTAAGGATACACTCTCTCTCTCTCTCCATGCAGAAATTGTGACTACCACTGAGTGCACCGCTGAGCCAGAAGAATCCAAGAAAGCAAAAAGGGTAAGAGAGAAAGATTTCCCACTACATGACAGGGAGTTCAGACTGCAGTTGGACATCAGGACAAAGTCACCCCCACATGGAGTCTGACTCCCAGCCCCCAAACAGGGAAGGAAGATGCTATAAATCCAGTATCCAAGAGGACTTTCTGAGGAGGAGACGGGCTCTTTGGGTGTGGGAGCTGACTGATGTAACTGGAGCTTAAGAAGGAGCAGAACTCAGTTGTAAGCTGTGAACGTGCAGAAGATGTGGAGAGTCACACGTTAGCAGTGAGGACAGAGTGGGTGGTGTTCCTGAGCTCTGGGGCCCTAGGGCCTTTCCAAGGTCACACACCTTCCTTTGAGAGCTTCCTCAGGATATCCTTTCTCCTGAGGCTGAAAGGCATTCACTGATGGTGGCCTTCTTGGTCATCACTAGAAGTCCTTGCCCACCCCAACCACTATGATGAAATCCCAGAAGAGGCAACTCCTACCATTGGGTTGCAAACTGCCCTCCTATCTTGCCTTCCTAAGGTTCCTTATGATGTCCTTTTGCTTCTGATCCTGGAGCACTGACACTAGTTACTATATTGGCTCCTCCTGGTAACATCAAAGATCATGCATTTAGCAGAATTATCATGTGCAAGTTAGTCCTAGAGATGAGTCCCTGCCATCAGGACAGGACTAAAATGATACCTCTCTAGTGTAGTGGAAGGAGAAAACACCTTGGCTGGCAACAACCTAGGCCACCTTGCCTGTGGACTACGAGAGCATGGCTTCTGGGGACAGGCCCCACCAACAGAGAGTGTTCCATCCCACTTTGCATAAGGGGGTAGTGAGACAGAGGGAGATATTTTTAGAGGCTACAACTTTCCATTTCTCAAAATTTATCTCTTCCTGCTGAGCCTGGGGACTGGCTCAGAGTGAGGTCTCAGAAGTGTGTTTTACTCCAGCAGAGATGGTAAACTCAGAAGATCAGGTGTAGGTCACCTGCCATCTACTAACGCCTCTTCTGTTGCTCCCTAGTCATCCAAGGAAGAAGCTGACATGGCCTACTCGGCATTCCTGCTTCAGTCCAGCACCATAGCTGCACAGGTCCACGATGGTCCCCAGGAAGCCTAGGCAGTGCTGACCACCCACCCTTGCCTGTAACAATCAACTTGAGAATCACACTGATCCCCTCACAGCCCACACTCACCCATCACCTCGGCTCTTCCCTCCTGTCCTCAGAGCTGTGCTGGTTCCTTCCTCAGCCATGGAAGCCTGGCCTAGTTATACCTGTTTAGGAGAGAGTGTGAGGCGTTCTTTTCTCTATGAAGAGAGTGAGGTGGAAATGAGGAGGAGGTGAACCTGAGAGACATCTCTGAGGGAAGAGGGTTCAGAATAAGGGCTCGTTTCAGGAGAAAAAGCCATTTGAATCTTCTTTATACCCATATGATAGGATGTAAGCGTAACTTTCCTCTCCTCCATCTCTCCTTTCCTATCCTCTTGATTCAAACAACACATCTGAGAACTCACTAGGCTTCAGTGCCTACTAAATGCTGAGAGCCAGGCCACAGCCTTTCTATAAATATTACTGGAAGAGATGCAATCTCCACCCAGATTCTGTCTTTTCATTAAGAGAAGACATCATTACCAGGAATACCTCCTGCCTCTGTGCCTCATAGGCATACACAAACCATAAGGGCATCATGATTCTCAGATGAGAAGAGATTTTTCTCAAGAGTACCCAGTGAGATAGATTAGCGTCAAACCAGATGTGGCAACTCCTGGCTCTTGGCCTAGGATCTGTCTTCAAGACCTCTGCTCTTATTAGAGGGAGAACTTTAGCATGGGGGAAAGTAAGAGAAAATGAGTTAAAAGAGCATGGTGGTGTGCTCCTGCAATCCCAATATTAAGAGGTAAAAATAGGATCAGAAGTTCAAGGTAATCCTTGGCTACCTAGGGAGTTTAAGGCCAGCCTGGGATACATTGAGACTTGGATTCAAAGAAGCAGGAGGAGGGAGCAGGAAGAGGAGGAGTAGAAAGAGGAGAAGAAGGAGAAGGAAAAAAAGAAGAGGAGGAGGAGGAGGAAGGAGGAGAGGAAGAAGAAGAAGAAGAAGAAGAAGAAGAAGAAGAAGAAGAAGAAGAAGAAGAAGAAGAAGAAGAAGAAGAAGAAGAGACAAAAAGACAAATGGATCTTTCCTGCACCTTTCCCCTTCCTGTCACTCATGTGGACCTCAGATAAGGGAACAGATACTCTCAACCTCTTGTATTTGGAGAGTTTTGAGCAGACAGGAAGAAGATGGAGCCTGGGAGCAGCTGTTTTTCCAATAGTCAAATTAAGACTGTTTCTCTCTGAGCTCTGTAATTCAACCAGCACCTATAGACTGAAACCAACAAATCAGAAATGTCCATTAATAATTAAAGTCTATGATTGCACCAAGGAGGCTCAGAGTGCATTTGTCCTCCATACCTTAGCTCCTACTTTAGACACCCCAAAATATGTGTTCAAATAGACTCAGCCACCATGAAAGCTAAGCTGAGAGATCTTGAGCATTATGCCCTGGGGACAAATACTAACCAATTTGTTCTTCCTTGAGCTCAATCCTCTTGGACCACCAACTGCAGTACTTTGTCTTAATTTCCTAGCCCTAGCCTAGATCGGTGTCTTAGAATCCCACCCAGGAAAAAAAAGAATGTTTGGTTCCTTTTGTTTGTAATGAGAATACAGATCTATCCAGTAATGTCAGAAAGTCATCCCAGAAGAGGTATAATTAATTGTAAGCTGTGACACTTGCTTTTGCAGCAATATCCTCATCCATCCCCAGCCCATCCCCATCCCCATTCCCAGCCCATCCCCCATCCCCCAGCCCCAGCCCCAGCCCAGCCCCAGCCCCATCTCCATCCTGCTTGCAGTGGCTCTGTGTACAACAGAAGTTAAGTTTCAATGTCTGCATTCATGTCAGTAACCAGAGGCCCGATCCTGGGCTCATCACATGGCCCACCCCAATCCCTGCACTCAGAGGCCAAGAAATGTCACTAAAGCCACAGGTAATGTCCTATTATTCCTAACTTGTATTCTCAATAAGCAATACCAAGTGCACTACATAAAGTTGGTCTGCTCCCGAGGAAGTTCCTTACAAGAAGGAAGCTGGCTCACAGGTGGACCTGAATGTTGTTAGGATGCCATCTAATTCTGTACAAAAGATTAATAATCAACGGTGAGAGTGATGATGATAAGCAGATCAGCAATGGCCACCCACCATTCAGGGAGTCACTGAAACGTCTGATGATGAGGGAAATTATCTTTGAGAGGCTGTTACATAATGGTACAGCTATACATTAACAAGGCCCACCTAGCAGTTCTGAGATATTTGGGATGGCAGTTGACTTTATTTTCAATATCGAACCAAACATTTAAGACTTTTCTAACACTCAAGACTGAAGAATTCTTCCAAGAGGTTAGAGACAAACCACTTAGGATGAAGACTATGAAGCTGGACCCCATGGCAAAGAAGCCTGTAGTGTGCCCATCACCCAAGCTTCCCGGAGTATTTAATTGTACTTGGGAGCCTGTACCATAAAAAAGAAATAATGATGAAGCATTATCTCGGAAATAATGCTATTCAAGTGGGAAAGGGGCACACAAGATAAAAGGTTTAAGACTGGGGTCAGAAGTGCCAAGTAAGCTGGCCATGAAGCTACAGCAGAAAAGAAAAACAGGTCACCTTGCCATGTGAGCCAAGAGCTCAAGAGAATATCTTCCAAGGCCCTTCAGTATGGTGGCACCCAGCTATAGTCACAACACTAGCGACGGTGAGGCCAGAATACTGTGAGTTCCAGGCCAACCTACACTACCTAGCAAGATCTGTCTCAAAAGTAAATAATAAAGGATTTCTGGGTATGATGATAGATGAGGAGCTGCCTCTATGCGCCCCAGTGAAGAAGAGTCAGGACTAAAATGACTAGAGTTCCTGTAAGGGGAGATGCTGATACAAAAGTCTGGTGTCCTAATAGGTCCTTGATTTGGTCAATAATGGAATTGCTGGGCCGAAGGAACAGATAGGACTTCTGGGTCTCAGGAGGAAAAGGAGACGAAGGAAAAGAGAAGGGCTTTTCTGCCATGCTCTGGAACGAGAAGAAAATCATGTCAGATCTCAGGGAAGCTAGAACCAGCAGCCTCTGCCACCAGAGGATGGCCAAGGAGATCGAGAAGGCTAGCTGAAAAGTTGAGGGCAGGAGATTCTGTGCTCAGCAATTGTGCTAGCCGGCAAGTTCTAAAGTAATAAAGCTGTGTGTTTTTTATCCGTGGATTCACAGATCTTGGGTGGGGCTGATAACTCGACCCTTCCAGGAGCAAAGGCAGGTAGACAAGAGAAGCCGGGTCAGTGATGGCGGCTAGGTTGCGCTAAGCCTGGAGGAACAAAAGGAAACGGAAGGGACCCAAGTGTGAGCAGCAGCTGCAGGGTCACTGGTCCCTGACAAAGGTGGTAGCTGGAGGCTTGGCGAAGCTAAATGGTGGAGTGCCACAGCTCCCAGGCAAGCTGAGAGTGGGGCTGGAGACAACAGATCTCAGAGCTAAACCAGAAGGGGCCAGAGCAAGGGCCGAGCTCCCAGGAAAGGCAGAAGCATGGTTTTTAAAATTACATGCAACAAATTCTTTTGAGAGAAAGGCCAGAAGAACATCAGGAAGACACAAAGGACCGTGGGGAAATGAAACAGGTAACAGAGAAAAAATAAGCCATGGTGACCTCTAAAAAAATCATCATGGCAAAACAGCCAGGAGCGGCTGCTCCACAGCCACTCTCAGTGCTCACCCCAGGCCGCGTTCAGTAGTAGCTGCCAGGGAAGTGCTGCTCCCAGCTGAACCCAGCTGCCATAAGAAAGACAAGCTAAAGAGAGACTGGCTGGACTATGAAGCTGCAAGCCGGAGCTAGACTCTCTGTGGACAGAAAGATAGCCAGAGCATCACAGAACTATGGGGACTGGGTTAACAGTAGTGGGAGACAGTACTTAAGCTGAGCCTCCCTGCAAGTACTCAGAGGGCAGCTAGCCTGAGGAGTATAAGGAAGACAGCTCCTCTGCCCACCGCCTAGGCAAACGAGAAGGAGAGAAAATGAGCAGTGTGCTGAATCTGGCACAATCCCACTACTGATCATAAGAATTCTTAGACAAGAGCTGTCTGAGAAGAGGAATAAAAATGGTCAGAAAGAACCAGAAAGAGGGTGCCCAGCAACAACCATAAACACAAGTGTGAGTGTACCCTCCACACCCTATCATAGAAAACCCCCAATGCACACCAGAGATGAAGCTGCAGCTGGCAGGCAGGGCCCTGGAGAAAGGAGAATGTCATACAGCCCCCTTTCAGCATGGAAGACATATGATGTTTGAAGCCATCGCCCACAGGCAGACTGTGGTATAAGATGGCTGAGGGTAGGAGGAACTGTGTCCACCACAACCAGCGAGAAATATGGACTACTATTCTATGCTAGCAGTGCATTAGAATTGGAATTTTAAATATTTGCTTCAGTACTTCAGTTGCTTGGTTGGTTTGTTTTAGCTTCTGTCTCATCTAAATAGGCTTTTATGGCTGTCTTTCCTCTGGTCTGCACCTATTCTAGGACATTTTCTCCAGTATTCCTTATCCCTTGGACCCATATTTATCCTTTATTTTAAACTTTGTATCTTTCCTCCCCCATTCCTTTAACTTCTTAATTATTTACTTCCTCCTCCTTTGACTCCCTTACTAATTAGCTTAGCTCTCAAAGCCTATTAACTGTGTTTTCTCAAGTCTGTACCCTACTACCACTGTCCCTAAACCCGACTAAGAACACAAGAAAAAGGACAAGTGCCCACTACTGCAAGTTCACACCAAGACTGATGCCCATTTTTGCATCTACCACTGTAGTCAGCATCCCTTCTCAATGAATGGTTCAGGAAGCATCAACGCAAAACCAGCTCACCAGAGGTGCTTGAAAAAAAGTCAATCAAAGAATGTTGGAAATGTGAAAAAGAAGAAAAAAGGCAGGGACTACAACCAACCATCATAATGGAAGTGCAACACACACACACACACACAAAGCAATTATAAGAAAACAGCCACAAGACAACAGTTCCCCAAAACCAGAAGCCAAAGGTGATGGTAGATGAAGTGGTGGACATGTTTCAGAGTCCTACAAAGAAGCAGATGAATGAAGTGAAGAAATCACCAAGAGATTAGAGAAATAGAGAGTTAGAGAAATAAGAAAAGGTGAGCAAGGTGAAAAACAGACAGAAGCACAGAGACACTTCAGCGCAAGTCTGAGAATGAGCCAAACAAAATGGTGGGGAGTCAAAGCATCAATCAAATAAATAAAAATACAGTGGACCGTAACATTAAACAAAGCCATGCCTGAAAGGAAAGAAGAAAGACTACCAAGGGATGGACAAATTAAAGATGATAATCCATTCAGACATACAAAGAAAAGTTAGTCAGCCTGACCAAAACCCAGGACACATTCAAGAGACCAAACCAAAGCATCCTCACAAAAGAAGGAAAAGTTGAGGTAAAAAAAAAAAATCTAAAAACATAATTAGTTTCTCCAATAAATTTATGGTAGGAAATTTCCCAAGGCTATAAAAAGAAATAATCATATAAAGACAAGAGGCATTTAGAGCCCCAAATAGGAAGAATTTCTCTCACACACCACAATATATCATAGTCAAGATGTCAGCACTGCAAAGCAAAGAAACTCTACTAAAGCTCTAAGGGGGAAATGCCAACCCACATACAAAGGCAAACACGATAGAATAACATCAGCTGTGTCATCAGCAACACGAAAAACTGGGATACATGGACATCTGGCAGCACTGTGTCCTGAATGTGCACACCTGTCAATCAAGTGGCTATGTCCAGTAAAGCTACCTCTTGAAAATGAGGGAAAAAAATAAGGACATTTGCAAACTAAAGCTGTTCACAACAACTATGCTATCACTACAGAAACCACTGAAAGTGGGTTGAAGGGATGGCCCAGATGCTAAGAACCTGTTCTGCTCTTCCAAAGGTCCCAAGCTCACTTCCCACCACACACAACTAGCCGCTTACAGCTGTCTATTACGTCTCCAGGCCATCTGACACCTTATCCTGGCCCCCACAGGCACCTGCACACATGTGACATACACTCTCATATACATGTTATTATTTTATTAATAATTATTAAGTCCCCCCAAAAGAAAACATTTAAACAAGTAGCATACTAAAAGAAAAAAAAGCATATTCAGAAAAACAAACTAAAGAATTGATTTTATGAAATGCATAGATAAACAAAGGAGAGCTAGGAAAGAATCCATCTTATCAAACACAGTAGCCCAGGAAAACTGTAACATGAGACAAACAGCAATAATCCAGTCAGTCAGAACAACCGCTAACAAAGCCGTAGGCACTAGCAAACATCCCTCAAAAACAACCTGTGACACAAATGCCCCATTTAAAGGTTCAGACTATCTGAATTCATTAAAAGAGCAAAATGCAACTCATTATTGTCTCCTGGAAACATACTCACTGGCAAAGAACCTATGATAAAAAGATCAGCGTCAACCTGTCAATCAAATGAAAGCTAGAGAAAAGTTTCCTTGGCTCTTCTAAGGTCTAATAAGGTTGGCCTCAAGCCAAACTAGGTCAGTAAGGAGATAAAAACAGTCAATATAGCCAGACAGTGGTGGCACGCATGTTTAACTCCAGCACTCCAGAGGCAGAGGCAGGAGGATAGATGAGTTCAAGGCCAGCCTGGTCTATAGAGCAAGTTCTCAGGCAACCAGGGCTACACAAAGAAACCCTGTCTCAAACAACAAACAAACAAGTAATAAGTAAATGAATAAACTTAATGTCATAGATGTTGATAAGAATTCCCTTAAAAAACAAATTATAAATATATACTTATACAAATTTTTATTTTTCATTATATAATGGGTAACATAGAATTCACATGATTTCTTCAAAGTATTCTTAATAAAAAACTGTTTCTTATTAAGGCTAAACCATATATAGATTAATAGACATTTGTTTACTGAAGATCTCTCTTGTGCTTTTCTTTTACAATGAAGACATAGAAAATGTAATCCCAATTAACAATAACATTTAAAATCTTGATTTATTAAAATATACCTTATGTATGATATTATATATGTTTATATAAACTGTCTGTGCATGATTCTAGTTTGTCTTGACATAATTTACTTAGTACCAAATTGCCTCATAAGTAAGTGCTTATGTAAACTAATATTGATGTTAACTTGGCCCGGCTTTCTTTGGCTCCCAGTAAAACTATAATTTCATGAAACAAATTCTTATAAAAGACCAAAGTATACTATAGGTAAACCAATAGAGAGCCAATATTCCTAAATCTTTCTTTAGGACAAATAAAATGAGTTTTTAAACTTACACAATTTTAAACTACTTTAATGACAAGATCTACATAATCATAGAATTCTAGTCAAGATGTTATTACCTTGACCCAACTCTGGTTCTACAACATGGTCCCTGTTTTTTGGAATTGTAATACACTATGAGATGGTTATTCTTGTCCCAGAATACATTTTTCTATTAGGAAACTACCCTCATTGAGATACTGAACTTTTTAATCCAAAGATGAAGAGGACTAACTACCCATGTCTGTGCTTTCAGATATATTTTGTATATATGTGAATGCATTCTAAGGATTTTAAAGAATTTTATAAGCTGCCACCTTCTCTTCAAAAACAAACAAACACAGGGATGGCTTAATATATGGAAATCCATCAATGTAATCCACTATATAAACAAACTCAGAGACAAAAAACACATGATCATCTCATTAGATGTGGAGAAAGCATTTGACAAAATCCAACACCCATTCATGGTAAAAGTCTTGGAAAGATCAGGAATTCAAGGCCCATACCTAAACATAATAAAAGCAATCTACAGCAAACCAGTAGCCAACATCAAAGTAAATGGAGAGAAGCTGGAAGCAATCCCACTAAAGTCAGGGACTAGGCAAGTCTGCCACTTTCTCCCTACCTATTCAATATAGTACTTGAAGTCCTAGCCAGAGCAATTCAACAACAAAAGAAGATCAAGGGGATAAATAGGAAAGGAAGAAGTCAAAAGATCACAATTTGCAGATGATATGATAGTATATATAAGTGACCCTAAAAATTCCACAAGGGAACTCCTAAACCTGATAAACAGCTTCAGTGCAATAGCTGGATATAAAATTAACTCAACCAAATCACTGGCCTTTCTCTACACAAAGGATAAACAGGCTGAGAAAGAAATCAGGGAAACAAAACCTTTCACAATAGTCACAAATAATATAAAATACCTTGGTGTGACTCTAACTAAGAAAGTGAAAGATATATATGTTAAGAACTTCAAGTCTCTGAAGAAAGAAACAGAAGAAGATCTCAGAAGATGGAAAGATCTCCCATGCTCATGGGTTGGCAGGATTAATATAGACAAAATGGCTATCTTGCTGAAAGCAGTCTACAGATTCAATGCAATCTCCATCAAAATTCCAACTCAATTCTTCAATGAATTATAAAGGGCAATTTGCAAATTCATCTGGAATAACAAAAAACCTAGGATAGCAAAAACTATTCTCAACAATAAAAGAACCTCTGGTGGAATCACCATCCCTGACTTCAAGCTGTACTACAGAGCAATTGTGATAAAAACTGTATGGTACTGGTACAACTACAGACAGGTAGATCAATGGAATAGAATTGAAAACCCAGAAATGAAACCACACATCTATGGTCACTTGATCTTTGACAAGGGAGCTAAAATCATCCAGTGGAAAAAAGACAGCATTTTCAACAAATGGTGCTGGCACAACTGGCAGTTATCCTGTAGAAGAATGTGAATTAATCCATTCTTATCTCCTTGTACAAAGCTCAAGTCTAAGTGGATCAAGGAACTCCACATAAAACCAGAGACACTGAAACTTATAGAGGAGAAAGTGGGGGAAAGCCTCAAAGATACGAGCACAGAACAGCAATGGCTTGTGCTATAAGAACGAGAATCGACAAATGGGACCTCATAAAATTGCAAAGCTTCTTTCTGTAAGGCAAAAGACACTGTCAATAAGATAAAAGGCCACCAACAGATTGGGAAAGGATCTTTCCCAATCCTAAAACAGATAGGGGACTAATATCCAATATAGATATATAAAGAACTCAAGAACATGGACTCCAGAAAAATCAAATAACCTTATTTTAAAATGGGGTACAGAGCTAAACAAAGAATTCTCACCTGAGGAATACTGAATGGCTAAGAAGCACCTGAAAAATTGTTCAACATCCTTAATCATCAGGGAAATGCAAATCAAAACAACCCTGAGATTCTACCTAACACCAGTCAGAATGGCTAAGATCAAAAATTCAGGTGACAGCAGATGCTGGTGAGGATGTGGAGAAATAGGAGCATTCCTCCTTTGCTGGTGGGATTGCAAGCTTGTACAACCACTCTGGAAATCAGTCTGGCAGTTCCTCAGAAAATTGGACATAGTACTACCGGAAAATGCAGTAATAACTCTCCTGGGCATATACCCAGATGTTCCAACTTGTAATAAGGACACATGCTCCACTATGTTCATAGCAGCCCTATTTATAATAGCCAGAAGCTGCAAAGAACCCAGATATCCCTCAACAGAGGAATGGATACAGAAAATGTGGTATATTTACACAATGGAGTACGACTCAGCTATTAAAAACAATGAATTCATGAAATTATTAGGCAAATGGATGGATCTGGAGGATATCATCCTGAATGAGGTAACCCAATCACAAAAGAGCACACATGGTATTCACTCACTGATAAGTGGATATTAGCCCAGAAACTTAGAATACCCAAGATACAATTTGCAAAACACATGAAACTCAAGAAGAAGGAAGATCAAAGTGTGGATACTTCGCTCCTTCTTAGAATGGGGAACAAAATACCCATGGAAGGAGTTACAGAGACAAAGTTCGGAGCTGAGATGGAAGGAAGGACCATCCAGAGACTGCTCTACCTGGGGATCCATCCCATATACAACCACCAAACCCAGACACTATTGCATATGCCAGAAAGATTTTGCTGACAAGACCCTGATATAGCAGCGCTCTCTTATGAGGCTATGCCAGTGCCTGGCAAATACAGAAGTGGATGCTCACAGTCATCTATTGGATAGAACACAGGGCCCCTAATGAAGGAGCTAGAGAAAGTACCCAAGGAGCTAAAGGGTTCTGCAACCCTATAGGTGGAACAACAATATGAACTAAGCAGTACACCCCTCCCCCCCAGAGCTCCTGTCTCTAGCTGCATATGTAGCAGAGGATGGCATAGTTGGCCATCAATGGGAGGAGAGGCCCTTGGTCTTGCGAAGATCATATACCCCAGAAAAGGGAAATGCCAGGACCAGGAAGCAGGAGTGGGTGGGTTAGGGAGCAGGGCAGGGGGAGGGTTTAGTGGACTTTGCGGATAGCATTTGAAATGTAAATGAAGCAAATATCTAATTTAAAAAAAACAGGTTTTTCATTTTCTTTTTTCCTTTTTTTTTTCTTTTTCTTTCTTTCTTTTTTTGTTTTGTGTGTGTGTGTGTGTGTGTGTGTGTGTGTGTGTTTTGGTTTTTTGGTTTTTTGGTTTTTTTTTTTTTTTTTTTTTTGAGACAGGGTTTCTCTGTGTAGCCCTGGTTATTCTGAAACTCATTCTGTAGACCAGGCTGTCCTCAAACTCAGAAATCTTCCTGCCTCTACCTCCCAAGTGCTGGGATTAAAGGCATGTGCCACCAAGGCCCCGGCCAAACAGGTTTTTCAAGATCCTTATTTTAGTTAGGACTCTGTAAGAGAAAACCCTAAGTATTTTTTAATTGTCATCTGCTTTCTTTGTTCTATGAAATTATAAAACTTTATGAAACTGCTTCCATGTTGGAATATGAAAGTTAGAGTAAGTAACCATGATTACTCAAAATGGCTCCAGAATAAGTTCTCTCTCTTTATTTTTTTTAAAAACGTGAGAGCTGTAATTTTTGCACGAACATGATCATAAATTCAACAACCAGACTAGAATTTGTTGAACATCCACTGTCCTAAATTCTGTGCTACTGTTACCAACTGGATACAAAGATAATGGTGACACTTCTGCTTCTCCAAGAGACTTTGTCCTGGAAAGGTTTTCTTTGTGTGTGTGTGGGGGGGGGGGGGGTAACATGACTGACCCTCAGTATAGCTGGGAAAATGATTGTGTGGACTGGGTTATCCCCAGGGTCATCTGAAAGGTCTCTTATCTGAGTTCCCGAGGAGCTGCTTCTTCTGGTCTCCTAGGAGTCCGTCCCTAGCTGAGAGGCTCCCAGTTACTTATATGTACGCCAAGTGAGGGAAATGGGCTGTTAGAGGTGAGGATTGGAAAGCCCTTGGCATTTCTCTAGAGATGTCTCCATTTCCTCAAGCCCCAAAGTGCTTCCCTTCACCCTGGCTCATCCCAGTATCTTCCTGAATAAGCACTGCCCGAGGGGATGCCTGGGTATAGCTGTGAACAAGGAATGAACCTCCCTCTGAGAGTGCACACAAAACACAAAACACAAAATCTGAAACCATAATATACAAGCAAAAGACAACTAAGAGGTTTTTTATTTCTTTGTCTATGTAGTTTGTTTTTTAATGTCCAAAGTAAACAAAGTATATTTGTTTGTTTTTAATGTCCAAAGTAACTTGAGACAAAACAAAATAAAATGAAACAAAGCATAAAATCAAAGGAACAACAACAAAATCAACCTAAAAATACCACTGGGTTCATTTTCTGTTGGTTATCTACTGCTGGCTTGTATACCCAGAGACTCTATTGAAAACAAACAAACAAACAAACAAACAAATTTTTCCTTTGCAAGTGCTGGAGAGCTGGAGATGTCTTCTTAGTTAGGGATGGGAGTTTGTGTCCATTTCTGTATTTTGGCCTTGGGACCCTATGTGGCTTGAACCTGTGCAGGCTTTGTGGCTGCTGCCACAGACTCTGTGAGTTCATACGTGTATCAGTCCTGCCGTGTCTGCAGACATGGTTTCCTTGGAGTCATCCATCCCCCCTGACTCCTCCAATCTTTCTGCCTCCTCTTTTGCATCGTTCCCTGAGCCCTGAAAGGAAGAGTTTGATGGAGACCTCCCATTGAGGACTGTACGGTTTGAGTTGTGAGTCTCTGTATTAGTTCACATACTGCAAGCGGAAGCTTCTCTGATGATGGCTGAGCAAGATTTACACACAGCAGAAGGTTGTCAGGAGTCTTTTTATTTCAGTGTCCCTTTACCAGAACACTAATAGTTGGCTTTCCCCTAGGACCGTGGTCTATCTAGTCTCAAACCCTGAGCTACCAGAGCAATGTCAGGTACAGATTCCATCTCATGAGGTGGGCTTTAATTCCAATCAGATACTCCCACACCACCCGTGGCACTATTGCAACAGTATATCCTGCAGGCAGTTCACCGTGGTAGATCAAAGGGTTTGAAGATGGCCAACCCCTCACACACACATCTATACTAATTCTCTCTTTTACCCTATGCTTTTTAAAAAGGAATCTTTTTTAAAGACAATACATGTTAAATTCTCTTCTCTTGTCTATATGTTTTCAGCCCTGATTGACAGGCTCAACCACACAGCAAGTTCCTGAACATCACAGACATACATAATACATATCTGTAATAATTATATATACACAATATACACTCACAGCCACATCATATACTCACATGTCACAAAGCACATCACATATCACAGAACACATGTCACATGTCTACACACCACACAGCACCCATTTACATAAAGCATGCTGCACATTTGTACGGGCCACTGACCTCCCACATTAGCAATACGCTGACATCCACACTCTCTCATACCCACTGTAATACTTAGCATATTCACTCATAAACTCCCTTTCTCCTGTCCTTCATCTAGCCTACCCCAGGACTTCAAGGCAATCCTAGCCATCTAACCAGATAATGGAGAGCCCAGCTAGCTGTTGAATGGGTGTGGACCACTGCAAAGAGCTCTCTCCATGGAGAACTGTAAGGCACTGATCCTAGCTGAAACTGCCCTCAGTCAGCCACTCTAACCAGGAGGCAGAGACTGCCCTCTGTCCTCTTGGCCTATTTGTTGACTGGAGGACATCTCATGCCCGTTGCTCTGAGCTAGTAGAGACCTGGAGAGAGAAGGGCAGGGCTGGGCAGAGCAGGGAAAGCAGCCTGCACCCACACATTTCCTCTTTCCTCTTCCTCTGCACCTGCTCTGGGCTCACACTCAACCTCCAGGGCTGAGGACATCATTCTGTTCTGTTTTGGAGAGCATGTGACCAATCTGGTGTGTAGGCGTGAGGAGGGAGTGGTGTGCAGGCAGCCAGCCACCGATGAGCCTAAAATAGTGTGGACAAAAGTGACTAGGAAGCCTAGACTAGGGGTACCATTGGCGAATGAAACCCCCGACCCAAGGAAAACCTGGGAATCCTCCGATAAGTTACAGCTTTGCACACCTGAAAGACCATAAAGCCAAATAGCCCATGGTAAAGGGCTTTTATAGCATTTCTACATCAGTGATCTCTACTGTGCACCAGACAAGACAGTGACCGTACCCAAGTGACCAATGAGAACACAGGCTCAGCGAAGCTTGCCCAAGGCGAACAAAGTCAAGCCTGGACAAATCATTTTGTCTGAAGCCTGAAATTGTTTTCCTTATTCTCCACTTCTCTACTCTCCATCAGTGAGCCTCACTCACCCTCGCCACTGGGTGTCTTGAAAAATGGCTGGACCAGACTGCCAACCCTAAGGGCAGAGTTGCTATGTGACGTGTCACACCTGACTCTTAGCATTGTCTTCTGCTTATTAGACAGTGGCTTGTGCCTCTGCCAGAGGGAAGCCCCTTTTGGATACCACTGTAAGAGAATGAGGCCTGAAGATTAACTGAGGCCCTGAGCAAGCTGTGCCTAAGACCTCAGGAATGATAGTGTGCATATTGGAGTGCCAGAGGCTATGTGTCTCACCTTCATCTGTTTTCTAGATAAATGTAGTTCAGACAAAAGCAGTAGACTGCACAAAATCCATGGCCAATATCACTATAAATAGTAGGTGTTCACAAGTACTCATGGGAGGAGTTACAGAGTGAGTTCCAGGACAGCCAGGGCTACACAGAGAAACCCTGTCTCGAAAAAAACAAAAACAAAAAAACAAAAACAAAAACAAAAAAAACCCAGGTGACTTTCAAAGCCTAACTTTGGTCCACAAAGGCTTTGTTGTTGTGAGAGATGAGCTTGGTGATGAGCTTGTGTTGTCCTGAGGATGGAGAAACAACAAATGCCTCTAGCTCAGAAGTCAATCAGCACCTATGAATCCTGGGAGGTCCCTTTGAGAAGAGGAGGCAAGGCCTGGCAGCTGCTCAGGCTGAGAGCTTGGACCTGCTCACTCATTTTTATGCAGTACGTGTTTTCTCAATTCTTGATTTCCGCTATGGTTCGCTGGTGTTTTCTTTTTTAGACAAAGACTAGCTAGCAAACAAAACAGATTATCATTTCCTCATTTTAAGCCCTTGCCACTCAAAGAGGTCCAGCATAGCTTTCAAGCACCCAGTTGTAGAAGGCTCCCAGGTGATCGGTGTGTGTCAGCCTCACTCCAGGGCCTCCAGGGAACCATGGACCTTTGGCTTTGGTTACTTTACTTCCTGCCAGGTGAGTGCTCTGAGGAAACACTTCAGACTTAACTACCAGGTTTGAATTAGCCAGAGGTAATCGGTTGACAGCCATCTCTGGCCCTGATGCTCCTGGAGAGTTGCAGTGGCCGCCGGGGCACAGAGAAGAAGGGTGGAGACCTGTGAGGTGGATGCTGGCCACTCCCCACTTCTGCAGCATGCTTCCAGACTTCCACCCTAGACAGCTGTTAGATTTTTAAGGGTTGAACGTGTCACATATCTTAAAAACTCACTTTTTGGGGATCTTAAAATGTATGTCTCCAAGGTTTGTTCTTCTTGTATGTATTTCTCCTCTAGATCTTTCTTCTTCAGTCTGGAATTGGAAACTTTCAAATGAAGTCTCCCTAAACTATTCCCTAAGCTTCTTATCTCAGCTTACAGCCACCTACCCAGCAATCTGCTTGAATGACCACCAAGATCTGGGATACACGCGCCTAATGCCTTGCCTAATATACTTCCCTGGTTGCCATACAAGCCAGTTACTCCATTTGTCTTAAGCGTCTCTAAGATTATAACGTCATTCCATGGCTCCCACTATCTACTAATTAAAACACACTCTCCTCCCTTAGAATCTGAGCTTATCATGCTCCCACAGACCTTCTTCCAGAGAAATAGACCTCTTCTTGGTACTAATGCTACAAATTCCCCCTCCTACACCCTCCCTCAGGCTGTCCCTGCTTACCGTCCCTGTTACTGTCATTCCTCCCAGTTTACCATTAACTGGCTCTTTGCAGGTCATGGCAAACCTACCTATCTCTCACAGTCATTATTCCCAAGCACCTTCTGAACTCCAGCCACAGTCATGTCCTATTTCGGCTCAGTGTGCTCAGCTTATTTAGTTTGTCAGCAATGCCTGTCTTGTGATAATTAAGCTTTGCTGAGGATTTGACTAGATTGAGAAATGCTGAGGTGTTAGTCAAGCTTACTTCTGGATGTAATTGCAAGGTCCTTTCCAGAAAGAATTCAGCAAGGGGAGAAGACCCACCTTGCCTGTGGATGGTACTATCCCGTGGGCCGAGGTCACGAACAGAATAAAAAGAGAAGAAAGAGAAAGGCTGCAGAGGACTGAGTTCACCTTCCTCCCATTTGTTGACCACCCCACCAGCCCACCCTGAGATATAATCAGGCAGCTTCATGCTTCTGCTACCATAGCTTCCATGCCATGCTGGTCTAGTAGAGCAGTTCTCAGCCTTCCTAAAGCAGCGGCCCTTTCATACAGCTCCTCACGTTGTAGTGGCCCCCAGTCATAGAATTATTTTCACCGCTACTTCATAGCTGCAGTGTTGCTCGTGATATAAATTGTAATGGAAACATCTGTGTTCTCTGATAGCCTTAGGTGACCCCTGTACTCTAAAGGGGTCATTACCCATAAGTTGAGAACCGTTGGTCTCAAAACTGTGAGCACAAATACACCTCCCCCGCTCCCCACTGAACTTTCTTTTCGTCATGTATTTTGTTGCAATAATGAGAGAAAAGTAACAAATAGAGTAAATTGATAACTAGAAGTGAGGTTACTGTTGTGAGAAATCTGACCTTGTGGTTAATAGGCCTTCAGAACTAATCTTCAGGAGGAATTCTGAGATGTGTGGGTGATCTAGAGAAGGTCGAGGATGTTATAAGAAGAGGTTAATTGGATCATGCTGGTGAAAGCACAAAGGACCAGAACAAAATAAATAAATCAGTAAATAAATAAATAAATAAATAAATAAATACTGCTCACAGGAGAACAAGATTCTATCAGAAATTAGGGCAGGAATCATTTGTTGTTCACGGTATACAGAATCTGGCTGTGTTCTGATGGTGTCCTGAAGTTGTTTGACAGAGGAAATGTAAATGTGGTATAACATTCAAGCCATGGCGTGGTTACTGCTCACAGCGTTTACCCAGATTTACAGTGAGAGAGAACACAAGTGTGTGGGAAATGGGCTGCTTGGCAAAGAAAGGAGCTCGAACTCAGCTAAAGCTACAAATAGAGCCGACCAAATGGGTCCAGACAAATCAGCTATATGATTCTTAAAGAGTTAAGTGCAGTTAAGGAATGTCTTCATTAGAGTTAGTTTGCTGCAATGCAATGCCATGACCAAAAAGCAAGTTGGGGAGGGAAAAGTTTATTTTGCTTGCCCTTCCATATCACTGTCCATCATCAAAGAACCCGGAGGCAGGAGCTGATGCAGAGGCTGTGGGGAGGAGCTGCTTACTGACTTGCTCTTCATGGTTTGCTCAGCCTGCTTTTTTTGTTGTTGTTGTTGGTGGTGGTGGTGGGTTTTTTTTTTCTTTTCTTTCTTCTTTTTTTTTTTTTTTTGGTGTTTTTGGGGGTTTTTTGTTGTTGTTGTTGTTTTGGGTTTTTTTGTTTTTTTTTTTTTGAGACAGAGTTTCTCGGAATAGTCCCGGCTGTCCTGGAACTCAGTCTATAGACCAGGCTGGCCTACAGAAATCCACCTGCCTCTGCCTCCCAAGTGCTGGGATTAAAGGTGTGCGCCACCACTGCCCAGCCTCAGCCTGCTTTCTTATAGGAGGCGTTTTTTTAAAATTGAGGTTCCCTTTTCTTAGACTTTAGTTTGTGTCAAATTGACATAAACTGGCCAACACAAGGAGAAGCCTCAGACTTTGCCATGGCACAACAGGAATGATGCATTGAGCACAATATTCCACCTCCCAAACTAGAGAGTGTAGCAATGCAAACTTTTTTGACAAACTTTCATTGGAAAGGAGAGAGCTTAAGGAGAGAGAATCTTCAGGCATGATGCTAGGAGATTGCTACCTCGGGAAGTGTTTTCTCAGGATTCTCCTCAAAGAAACACAGATCCTGTTCTAGCTGTGGTCCAAGGGGCCACATTACATCTCGAGCTTGTAATAGAACTTGGCACTGTGCACACACAGCTGCCCTTGCAGATGTACAAAACCTAAGAGTGAACGGTCATTGAAGGCCAACACCAAGGTTCTCAACAGCCTCTGAGGCTAGACAAAGTGTGGCAGGGTTGGCTTTTCTGTACCAAGATCCTGAGAGGGTAGCTGTGTGGGTGTGAAAGAGAAGCAGTGGAGACTCCAGGGTATTGGAGGCTCCAGGAATGTGGGAAAATCACATCACCGAGGAAAGCTGTAGGTGCCAAATGGTGCCTGCCTGGTGAGGGAACCACATGGGACATAAGCAACAGAGAAGGAATATATGGATTTATCATGATATAAACATACAATATTCTAATTAACAGTTTATTCTAACAAAGAATATTCTAAATATTCTCATTAATGGTTTATTGTTAGTCTTGTGTTCTTAAGACAGGGTTTCCTGTATCCTGGGCTGGCCTCTAATGAGCTATTTAGATGAAGATGGCTTTGACTTCCTGACCCTCTAGCAGAGGATCTCAAAAGCTAGAATTAAAGGCATGGGCCACCAGGCCTGGTTACATGGGCCTGAGCTCAGATTTCTGTGTGTGCACTGTAGCAGCTGAGCCATGTCCCTACCCCTGATAATATCTTTGAATGATTACATGTATGATATGCTGGCCTTTGATTACTAATACTGCCCTCAGGCCTACAAATATTGGGGTAGGCCTGTCCCTAGTGCTCAGTAGAATTATAGACCATACTGAATGGAGGAGCCCTGTGGGAAGGTCCCTCATGATGCAAGGCAGAATCAGAGGGTGTGGGCTTCAAATTTACCTAGATTACTAAAAAGAATGTATATACACATTGTGACTTACCAGAGAGAGAAGGAGAGAGAGAGAGAGAGAGAGAGAGGCTTATTCTTTTAAAATTGCTATTGTGTGCACACCACAGCACACAATAAAATGGGTAGGGACCAGAGGATAACTTTGGGGAGTCACGACACAGCTTCTACCTACTTTAGGTGGCGTCTCTCTCATTGTTTCTGCTGCTGTGCTACATAATTTAAGCTGACCTATGCACTCCCAGGCAATTCTCTTCTCTCCACCTCCTATCTTACCACAAGAGTGAGGAGATTGCAGTCACTTATCTGCATTGTACAAGGGTTCCAAAACCTGAACCAGGATTGTCAAGCTAGAGGTTTTACCCCCTGAACCATCTCCCTGGACCTCACAAAATTTAATCTTGATTCATTACCATGAGGATGAGTTTGGTCTCCTGCACTTGGATGATAGTGTTATTTCCTAAAATACAAACTTCTTTTGCAAGCAGGCAAGTTTAGAAAGAGAGATGAGGTGTTCTTTTCTTGATGTTATTAGATATTATCTTAAATATACAATGGAGTCGAAAGACCAGAGCCAGTTTAGCGCTGTAAAGACAAGACTAGAAACACGCATGTGTTTAGTTGAAATCTAACCCATCAGCATCTGTATGTAAAAGGTCCTAGAGTAAATGAAAAATAAAAAGGTCCTAGTGTAGAAAGAAGAGAGAACACACACAAAGAATCAGTCAGGTACCAAGCTCCGTGTAAGCCCAGCACTGAGAGGGAGATGGAGATGAGTAAGAGAGGAGCTAACACAGGAACAGCTATGACAGTGTGGCACTCAGGCGGTGCACAAAAAGTGGTCCTAGGAAGGAGAACTCAGGTAGGTCAAATACTGCCAGAGATGACAACAAGTAAGTGACCACCAGAGACAGCAACCAGGACAGCTGTGTTGACCCAGATGAGAACAGTTTAGGTGGACGTTTAGAGACAAAATTCTGGTTGAAGTTGATCAAAGAGAAATGGAAGGGATAGATACGAATTGGATGAGGCATTTGAGAAAGCACATAGAAAAGACTGGAGGAGATGCAGACATCATCTGAGGGTTTTAAAGGTGCCAGCATCAAGGTCTGTGCATGAACTACTGCCGGACTGAAGAGAGCGAGAAGTCAATGATACAGCAGAAAGGGGGATGGGTGCCATTGCAGACAGACATTCTAAACCAAAGAAGGCCAGACTTGGGTTTCAGCTGAGGGAATGCCCTGTGAAATGAATTAGAACCTTCTCCTGGGGCAGAACCGATGGCAGGTGCCGGGCCTGTCCACGTGCAGGTTGCTGTAGATAGAAATGGGATGCTAAGTGGAATGTTCTCGTGCTTTTAAATATTTTTACATTATTTGTTTGCTTGTCATCTGTTAGTTTGTTTTTTCTGGGCCATGTGCCAGGGCATGCATATAGAGGCCAGAGGACAACCTGAAGGATTTGTCCTTTAATCTCAAGGAGATGTTTTTTTCCATTACATGGGCACTAGGACTCACACTGAAACTACCAGGATTGTTAGCAATGCCTTTACCTGCTGAGCCATCTCACCAGCCCTCTTGTCCTTTTAAAAGGAATTTAAAACAACATTACACTCAGGGACTGGATAGGTAGGTAAAATGCTTGCCACAAAAGCATGAGAACCTGAGTTGAGAGCCACAGCATCTGCATAAAAAGCTAGAGTCAGTGCCGCACACCTGTGAGCCCAGAGCTGGGAAGGAGGGGACAAGAGAAGGCCCAGGATTGCTGGTGAATGAGTGAACTGCAGGTTCAGTTAAGGAGAATGCCTGACCCACAAACACACGCCCATAAACTATAGCTCTTTAATCAACATACAAATCTCAAGCCAAGTGCTTCCCACTTTTTGTTCCAAGCATTCTGTTTCAAATTGGGTTGAATCCCACTCCCACCTAGAAAATCTCCAGTATGTCCTCAGCCCTCAAGGCCCTGCCTTATTTCTTCTTTTGCACTGTGAAAAGGATATAGGATGCTATCATCTCAATCATGCGTTTTCATCCAACTATATATCAACAGTGACTTTTCAAACTACAGCTTTCCTCTTTTCTACTATTTCTACAATTCAGTCACCAAATTAGAGGTTACAAACTAGAGATCACTTCATTGCCTATATAATATTAGTATCAAATCAGTGGGTTCCTTTAGATACCTTCTCCCCCTCCCCCTTTTCCCCAAGAACCACTTTTAAGATGCCAGGAATTACATCTGGGGTGTGTCTTTAAAAAGCAGGTCCCTACACCAGCCTAGACAGAGGGAGCCACCATGCCCAAGGACAAGACAATTCATAGGCATCAGTGAGCCCTCAATGACTGACCCAGCATTTCAAACTTCTAAACTACGAATCCTACCTACTTTCCTCTGTCTTGGAAGTCTGTTTTTGTAATCCTAGTCATAGATGCTACCATAGACTCTAAAGAGAGCTAGTTGGTTTGGTTTGTCCAGGAATCTGGTCATTTTTGAGATTCCCCCAACCTCTGGATCAGGTCTTGAGCCTTGGCTGGCTGGAACTTTGTGAATGTGTCACCTTTCCATTGCCTGGGTCCAGGCATGAAGCCATCTTGTGAGTTCTGTTGGCAGCAGTTTTAAGCAGTACTGAGCTTTGTGTATCAAATGCAAGGTTCCTTGGCAGACCATGTACATCTGGCTGTGCCCTCTGCCTCTTTCTCCCTCCAGCTTGTTAGCATACCTTCACTTTTAGAGCTCAACACTTCCTGTGGCTATTCTCCAACTCCTCTGCACCGTCACCTAACCCCCATCTCTAGCCCATTTGTTTCCACCTCTCTACCCTTCAATACTTCCCTCTACCAGAAATATCCTAATCTAGATGCCCTAAACCCATCAATATTCTAATGTTTTAACTCTCATATAACTAAGCTCATTGAAGCTATTCAGAATGTACCATTTGTAGATAAACATCGATAAGCCAGCAGATTTCCCGGCCACGTTCTCTCACATCCTTATCTCGATGCAATCTGTTCTTGTTACCTGAAAGGCCTTTTTCATCTCCACCTTAGGTCTCCAGGCCCAGCTAAACACACACATGCTTGACACTACAAACACACACTTTATACTATCACCTTTGTGATGGTAGGAATGAGAATGGCCCCCATTCATTCATGTTTGAATGCTTGGCTCTCACTTGGTGGAATTGCTTGGGAAGGATTAGGGGAGATTGCCTTGTTAGAGTAGGTGTATCACTGGGAGTGGGTTTTGAGGTTTCAAAACTCCACATCACTTCAGTGCTCTCTCTCTCTCTCTCTCTCTCTCTCTCTCTCTCTCTCTCTCTCTCTCTCTCGGATCAAGATATAAGCTCTTAGCTACTGCTTCAACACCACACCTGCTTGCCTGCTGCCATGCCTCTCACCACAGTGGTCATGAACTCTAACCCTCTGAAACCATGAGCCCCCAAATTAAATGCTCTCTTTTATAAGTCGCCTTGGTCCTGGTGTTTTGTCACAGCAATAGAAAAGCAACTAAGACAGCCTTCTTCTCGGTATATGGAGGCACTTGCTGGGACCCACCTAGATTGCCATCTGTGGCTTGACCCTCTGATAGAGTGGGAAGGGTTACACTTCCCTTTTCTTGCTTTTTAATGTCAGGAACTTGTGACCCACAACCTCCACTCCTGCCTGTTCTATTTCTCTCCTAGGCATATGTATGTTCACACCCATGCATGTATGCTCACACTCAGGCACACCCTGATTGCCCTTCCATGAGTTCTCTACACTAGTGACCAGCATCACCTTCTCAGTCGCCCTCCATGCCCATTCTTTCAGGGTAGAGCGTTGGACACCGCTTCTCTCAAAAGCCATCCTCCCAGGACATCATCCCCTCAGTGGCCTGAGTCAGGTGTCCCTGCTTGCTGCTGTCAGGGAGCCCTGAGCTATCTCTCTCAAGACATCTATTACATTGTACTGGAGTAGCTGTCTGTTGGTATAATTTACCACATGACTTACTGTATGAGAAGGAGCACCCAGGAAAGGTATCAAATGTGTATTTGTTGAATGGTTTAGTAGAGTTGAAAGGAGGATTGGGTAGATGAACAGAATTGAGAAAAGAAGAATCCAGAAGGACAATGTGCTGTAAGAATGGGTCACCTTTCTCACCCTCAGACTTTAGTCCCTCAGAGGGTTATGTGCCACTGGGGGTCATTCCTGGCATCTCATTTCTCTTTGGAGTAGGCATTGTAGTTGTGTCTAGGTCCTTACAGGCTCAGGTTTAATTATGAGGCTGAGGCTAAGGACATGGGGTGGGCACAGAGTAAGCCTGAATGAGAATGAAGGATCTGAGCATAAATCAAAAGAAAACTCTGTAGGGCTGAGGATGGGCTGGTGACAGGGCATGGCTAGATCTGGGGGTTAATGTGGGGGTGGTCTGGGGTCAGCACTAGGTTTGGAGAGAAGTGTGAGGGGGAGGTATGGCTGAAGTAGAGACACATCTGAGAATAGGGCTTCTGCATTAATTTCTTCTCTTCGCAGTGTCTGGGGCCCTGAGAGTCCTCCCAGAAGTACAGCTGGATGTAGAGTGGGGTGGATCCATTATCATCGAATGCCCGCTCCCTCAACTACATGTGAGGATGTATCTGTGTCGGCAGATGGCCAACCCTAGGATATGCTCTACTGTGGTGTCCAACAACTTTGTCAAGAAGGAATACAAAAGGCGAGTCACACTGAAGCCATGCTTGGATAAGAAGCTATTCCTAGTGGAGATGACACAGCTGACAGAAAATGACAATGGAATCTATGCCTGTGGTATGGGCATGAACACAGGCAGAGGCAAGACCCAGAAAATCACCCTCAATGTCCATAATGGTAGGTGTTTAGAAAACTGAGACCAGCATCTAAACTGTAACCACCCCATACTATTGCCATATTAGCCAGCCCATTATTAACACAGAATGACACAGCTTAACTTCACAGTTGACCGACACCACATCTAGAACCTTCTAGCCACAGGAGATGAAAGGAGTAAGACAGATGTTGTATGTTGCCCATTCTACCCAGGGCATGAATGGAAAGGTAGACCTTAGACAGAGGAGAGGTTTTGAGGATGAGGAAACCATCAGAGGAACCACGCATGTCCTATGTAATTATTATGTATGTGATTAGTACGTCTTGGGTGGATAAGACTGAGAAACAATGATCAAGCCAAATGTGTTACTATACGGTCTGGTTCTACATTTCTTCTTAACTCTGACTTTTCAATGACATCCTAACATGTGCATGACTGTTTCAGCAATGTATAACCCCCAACAGTCCAATGGCTTTATAGAGAGCGCTGGATATGCTGGTGGGAAAGGCCAGCATTCAGGGAGGCTCTATGCCTGTTCCTTTCTTGTTGTTTCTGTGGACCATTCTCATCTCCTCATGGCCTTGGCTGAGTCAGCTCTTACTTGACCCTCCAGTCCTATCTCTTCCCTGATGATCACCAACGCATCCCCTTGCCTCCAATAGAATACCCAGAACCATTCTGGGAAGATGAATGGACCTCTGAGCCGCCAAGATGGTTGCACAGATTTCTGCAGCATCAGATGCCCTGGCTCCACAGGAGTGAACATGCCAGCTCTTCTGGAGTCATAGCCAAAGGTGAGTCTATCAAGTCAAGAGCGGGAGAAGAGGGAGACTTGTTTTGTTCAATTCATAAGGCAGTTAGCATAGCTGAAGGGACTTTCCCATGCTTTGTCCTTGGGAAGGACCTTCATCTGACAGCTAAGAGGCCAGGCGCTAGTTGGAGGAGTCACATACCACCACCAGGTGGCATACAAGTAACAAAGTGCCCATTTCACAAACCCCAGGTCCTATTTGAATGACTAGAAACCAAGACTGGGCAGACATTTGCCAATTGGAGGTCATTATGCTTCCTGCTACCTGCAGGCATGTCTTCTACCTGCTGGTAATTAGTGGTTTTAACAACTCTATTTAGCAATTAAAAGATGACTATTTGTACTAACATTCCTGTGCATCTTAACATATACTGGTGAGTTAGATACGTTAAATTGAACATTGTTGCACTAGGAGACCTTGCTGGGGTCAAAAGAAACAGTGTAACTGGGCAGATCTTAGATCCATGAGTGTGACTGACTAGGATGAAATTGGGAAGAATATATGAGCACAGAAGAGCAAGGTACTCCCCATGTCCAGAAGACAGTAAGCCTGTGAGGTCAGGGAAGACATTTGTGGCCACAAGGACTACCCTGGTCACCACCCCAGTCACTTGGCAAGACCCAAATCGGAACTCTTGACCCTGAAGCCCTGGTACTTGGTTCCAAAGAAGAAGGATTAGGCTCAGGCAGGGGAGAATCTGTAGTCCCCAACTCATCTGTGTTGAAGAAAGGGCCAGTGGTGTGTATGGGCAAAAGGGGAGAAGTGATTGTGGGTGGAAGAAGAGACCCACTTCTCCTGGAGACTGGAGAGCACAGCATATCTCCCACTGATGTAAGCTTTCCCTTCCCTCTTGAAGTTACCACACCAACTCCAAAGACTGAGTCCCCTCTGGTTCACCAGCCCTCCAGCATCGCTCCAGTAACCCAACATCCCAGAGTTTACAGAGCATTTTCTGTGTCAGCTACCAAGTCCCCGGCGCTCCTGCCAGCTACCACAGCCTCAAAGACTTCCACTCAGCAAGCAATCAGGCCCCTAGAGGCCAGCTACAGCCACCACACCAGACTTCATGAGCAAAGGTAAGAAGGGCTTCTATGTTTAGTGCCTGTGTACTAAGAGCCCTGAAGTCATCCTGCATCCTTCTCAGCTTTGTCTCCAGAAACCCTCTGAGAAATGCTCTGCTTTTGAGTGTTCTGTATAAATGCATTAGTCTTATCATCAAAGAATATACTTTGTTGTTGTGGGTCTCCCCGCCCTCATGGACATCAGCCAATTCCGTCCACAAGGGCAGTGGGAGCAGAGGCATCGAGACGGGAGGGGATTCGGAAGCCCTGTGAGTACATACAGTGACTAACCACACTGGGACCAGCTATCAGGAGGCAGATCAACTTTATTTAGGGTGATTCAAGGCTTATAAAGTTTTGAGGGACTGAAAGTAGGAAAATCCAAGATGGGCAAAGGTCATTGGATGGGGGCTTAGGGTACCTGGAATACCTCATTAGCATGGGGAAGCATTTTAGGAATCTTAGGTTCTGACTGAACAAGATTTATCAGGAGAAAGAAAATTGATTCTGCAATCTCATTGAGGCTTCGTGACATTCCTCAGGTAGAAACATAAGTGTGGGTTTAGAATTCCCCAGATAAGGTCAGCGGGGTTTCTCCTTGAAACCCCACTAATGAAGGAAGTCTCTTATATTACACCAGGCCCAGAGGCTATCCAGTCATGATGGACTTTGACCTTAGTTAGTAGAGTTTTCCCACATGTAGTATTCTTTGCAACTCCCTAGTTCTGATCTTAGAGAAAGACTCAAGTCTTTCTATCATACAGATTCATTCAGGCCTGTTGTGATATATAACTAAATGAGAAAAAGGCTTTAATTAATTTAAAGTAATTAAAAGTATTTACTAATTAATAAGCATTAAATTACTCTCACTTTTTTTTCTTTCCTTCTTAATGCTGCTAACACTTTGTGACAAATGTTACTATTGTTTAGCTTGGTTCTAAATATCGGACCTCAATGAACCACTAGGGGGCAGCATTAAAGCAAATGTGTGTGAAACCCCACAAGTAATTTGCCTGAGCAAATACAAAAGAGAAAAAAAGGCTATCATTTGGATCCTGTGAGGGAACTGAGGCAATAAAATCTATGTGGCTTCAATGAAACCAGGACTCTTAGTTTCCATCTCAGAAATCCACTTAACAAATGTTTCTTTGATGTCAACTGTGATAAAGACACACAATGTCCAAGTGTGGTTAATACAAGTCTGCCTATGCCAAGGTTTCTAACTGTGGGAATAGAAGCCGTATCAGACCCTGCAATGGACCAGCTGTCTTCAATTCTTTCCACCCCCTATGATTTTGGTCAGAACAGTTTCGTCCAAAGTCCATTTCTGATACTCATTTATAGCAAAATACGACTCAGGGGAATTAAAACTCACTCAAAACCAGTAAAATGAGGAACTTGAATTTGAACCAAAGACTCCTGACCCAATAAACAAATCTCTTTGGGCATGATGGAGAAAATTCTGTTAACAATGGGTCAACTCGAAATCACCTAAAGAAAGGTGGCCACTCAAGGGTGAGTCTTTAAATTTCCTTTCCTCATCTAAGTTCTCTGTCTCTCTCCTTTTTCCCACGGCCAAGGACACTCCACCACGGCCCACATTATGGGAGAGAAGACCGAGGGCTTCACATCCCCATCCCAGAATTTCACATCCTGATTCCGACCTTCCTGGGCTTTCTCTTGCTGGTTCTTTTGGGACTGGTGGTAAAAAGAGCCATTCAAAGGAGGAGAGGTGAGCCACCTGAGGATCTGGGCTTTGGTTGGGAGACCTGAAGTACAAGAGCCCAGAGCATTCAGATCTAGCTCGGATGCCCAGGTAACCGGGATGAGAAATGGAGTCTAAAAATATTTTGCCCTTGCTCCTGTGCTCTGTACCCTGGACATCTAAGTCCAGGCTACAACATTGTCAGGCATCATAGAGGTGTATAGCCCTCCCTCAGTCTGGGGGAAAAGAGGCAGGTGGCCACTGGTGTCTGATGCCATGCCCTTCTCTTTTCCTGGGGACCTCCTGAAGCCTCCTCCAGACGTGCGGGCCGACTGGCGATGAGGAGGCGAGGCCGGGGGGCTTCCCGCCCGTTCCCTACACAGCGCCGGGATGGCCCGCAGAGGCCGCGCTCGCAGAACAACGTCTACAGCGCCTGCCCCCGGCGCGCACGGGGACCAGACAGCGTGGGTGAGCGCACACACTAGCGAGGCGTGGAATCTGGGGCCAGCCGGAAACCGGGGACAGGTGGTGACCAGGCTTGGAAAGGCCGGGCCCTCACCGCTTTCTTCTGTTTCATAGGTCCAGCAGAGGCTCCCCTCCTCAACGCCCCAGCCTCAGCGTCCCCCGCCTCGCCGCAGGTAAGCTCCGCCCACCCCAGCCCGCGTTCAGACAGGCTCCCCCAACTGGTTGTATCCAGTCCCTAGGTTGAAGCCCTCGAAGGCTGGCCCTGCAAAATCTGTGGTTATCTTAGTTACCTGGCAAGCATTTCTTTTCGGATAAATGGATGTTGTATGTCTTTATTCTAGAAGGGAAGGTACCCCTGCAGCGACTACAGTGTAAAAAAGGACGCTAGGTTTCTAGAAAGCTAGATGGGGTGGAAGCTACTCAGTTTTACCTCTGTGAGAGAGGCATTTCAGACGAGAGAGAGAGAGAGAGAGAGAGAGAGAGAGAGAGAGAGAGAGAGAGAGAGAGAGAGAGAGAGAGAGAGAGAGAGATGACCCCGTTATCTAAAGTGCCTGGGCAGAGATGCAGACATTCAACATAGCAGGTATCATTTTGTTCCCCAAAACAAACTTTAAGCATTCCCAAAGTCTAAAACATTTGGGCTTTGTAGTCAGTAAACGTGCCGATAAGGGCATCAAATGTGCATGTGTTAATTAGTGGAAATTAATTAAATACAACAGACCCCAAACCCTCAGGGTTCAAACCAGAGGGACAGGAAGAAGAGGATTAATCCATGAGGTCATCCAGGGACATTTTGTTCCAACAACTCCAAGCAGCTTCCCTGGTCCGTGGTTAGTACTCAGCCACCAGAACCAAGTTCTTATTTCTACACACAGAGATGATGGCTTCCTCAGGATCGTGACCCTGCATTCTCATATCTCACTAGTACTTGCCTCCCATTAGCTGCCATGAAGTCATGTCATGCCTGGCTGGCAATATACTGTTTAAATGATCATATAAAAAGGGAAGAATGCTACCTAGCCCTGTAGTCACCTCCAGCTGTTTGAATGTGCCCCCTACACCTGCCCTCCAAACACAGACACAACCAGTCTTCAAGGCTTGGGCTTGGGAATGAATGGTCCAGTAAGCCTGTCTGCTCCACCCAAAAGCCAGCCATTTATTGTGGGTCTGCCCTAAGCTCACACAGACCCTCTTCTGGGCTGCCTCCTGCTGAAAGCTAACCCTGTCTCATTCTCTCAATAAGTGTGTGTGCGTGTGTGTGTGTGTGTGTGTGTATCAAATATACAGAGTATGTATGCTCAATGGCTTATTTCAGTCTTCATAGTGAATTTTTTTCATTTTTTTTAAAACCAAATACGTTGACATTCAGCGGGAGATGTGTTTTTGAAGCAACCTTCTGCTCTTTCTCCTGTTGGTAAACTATAAAATGTAGACGTCCCTTACAAAGGATGCTTCCTGCATTCAGAGGACTGTCCTTCTAGTTCTTAGAACTTTCATTTAGATGACTGATTGAAGTCTCTGTGGTGGCATTCTTCTGTGGGAATCACAGTCCTGTGCCATGTTAGTCTTGACGTAGCCTGGTCTTCTGAGAATTGCCATGAAGGGGAAGTCTTGGAGTGTCTCACTGGGGAAGAGAAGCTCCATCGTGCCCACATGGTCTGCAGTCTTCCTCCGCTACCCCGCCCTTTGCTGGAATGCACTCTTGTCCCATGTCATGGCCTCTCCAAGTCCTTACATAGGTACAAGAAATGATTCACCCTGCCTCTAACTGGTTGCCTGAGAAGATGCATATTTCCCAAACAAGTCATATCCCTTTATCCCCAAGGGGAGCCTTCTACAGGAGGATTTCCTTCACACTGCTCAGCCCTATGATTTCAGTCTAAACCCCATGCAAAGTGTGTCCTGCCCACGTTAGAATGAAGTGGTTTCCAGTTATTTAGAGTGAGGCTGTACCCTGAAAAGCCCCAGGGCTGGCCCACTTGATGGAGCTCAGCCAATCCTGCACCTTTGCTGTCGGAAGCTCAGCAACTCTGCCCCTGCTCCTTCATTTCCTGCAGTGGAAATCCACTTCAACAGATGAGAAAATCACCCAGTCAGAGCTAGTGACACTCCTTTGGTTGTTCCCAGGTACTTGAAGCTCCTTGGACCCACGCCCCATCTCTGAAGATGAGCTGTGAATACGTGAGCTTGGGCTACCAGCCTGCTGTCAACCTGGAAGACCCTGATTCAGATGATTACATCAATATTCCTGGCCCATCTCATCTCCCTAGCTATGCCCCAGGGCCCAGATCTTCATGCCAATGAGTTCTGCCTGTTTGCTGACATCTAGCACGTTTTCCCTATAGGATCCCTGTCACCTTGTATGTCCTACACCCTAACTCGACTCTCTCCTGACTATCTGAATGCCTTGAGAATGATCAATTACAGGCTAATTTTTCACCCCATTGAAGCCCCCTGCATTCATTTGCGAGAGTTCTGGATAAGACGTGCAGAACATTCATTTGTCATGATGCCAACTGTCCTTTCTGTGCCAGCTAAGAGACCATGGGACCTGCCAGGTGCTTCATCACTATCTTTGGTCACATAGTTTTTGCTGCCTTAACCCTAGCTCATGTGACATCAGGCTAGACTATAAGCATAGCCAACACTTCCAGGCCCCGATCCGAAGGACACAATGAGCTCTGTCTTTCCCAAGTCTCGTGGCAAGGATAGCTTATTTGATATGATGACTTATTCTAAATTTTTAGAACTAAGCTTTTGTTAGTGTTAGTGATACACACACACACATGAGTCCTCTTCACTGTAATCCCCCATCACTTGGTAGGAATAATCTGACTCCAGTATCTGCTTTTAGAAATCTTTGTAGTCTACTTATACCTTAGTACCTTAACTTTGAACTATTTTAGCCATCCCAGACTATCACCCAACCCTTGCCAATTTCAGACAACACATAGCAAGGTGTAGTCAGACACCTCTTGAAACTGTCACCAGCTGCAAAGTTCAACCCAAGCTTGAGGCAAGGGAATGCCAGCTCCTGCCTTTGAGAAAAAGGTCTTTCCCTGATATACAACCAAAGTTCCCTGCACACTAGACATAGAATGGAGTGGCTATCTAGACTGAGTTACTCTCTTCACAAGGAATACCATCACAGACTGAACCGTGTATCCGGGCACAGTGTCATCACCAGCCTGACACATCATATTAAACAGAGAAGGAGAGAACATATCTTAAGAGGGGTGCCGGCTCCCAATGGAGAAGCTAGAGAAAGTACCCAAGGAGCTAAAGGGATCTGCAACCCTATTGTTGGAACAACATGATGTACTAACCAGAACCCCGGAGCTCTTGTCTCTAGCTGCATATGTATCGAAAGATGGCCTAGTCGGCCATCAATGGAAAGAGAGGCCCATTGGACTTGCAAACTTTATATGCCTCAATATAGGGGAATGCCAGGGCCAAAAGAATGGGAATGGGTGGGTAGGGAAGTGGGGGGCGCTATGGGGGACTTTTGGGATAGCATTGGAAATGTAATTGAGGAAAATATGTAATAAAAATATTAAAAATCAAAAAAAAAAGAGGGGTGCCTGGAGAAACAAGGCAGTGTGGTGGGTGGGAAGTCAGGGATAAGGTGGAATGTTGAGTATGAATCTTTGTTTCAGCCCAAATGGTAGCTTTCATCATTTATTCTTCAAACCAATGTCCTGTGTTAGAGCAAAACCTCAGAGGTCAAGAGTGCTGGCTGTTTTTCCAGAAGACCTGGGTTAGGTCCTCAGCACCCACACAGCAGCTCGCAATTGCCTCTAACTCTGGTCCCAAGGCTTCTGACATTCTCATCTCTCCTCCAAGGGTACTGCATGTCATGCATGCAGTACACAGACACACATACAGGCAAAACACCCATACACATAAAGATAAGTAAAATCTCAAATCGGCACCCTCCGTTTCCAGCCCAGCACTCTGTCCCCTCATGATCTCCATGCACCAAAGTTTAGATTCACATCCCACCATCATCCCAAATAATTCAAGACAGACAACAAAATTAAAAACCAATCCATTTTAAATATTTACTGAGCAACCATCCACTGCCCCCATGCTGACCCAGATCACAGGAAGTGAGGAGGAGGCATGGGGCACTAAATTCTGATGCTTTCATGGAACTTCTGGTCTTACAAATAAATACGGTTTCCAGGGAAAGTGACAATAATTAAATAGGGCTGTAATAAATATGCAAATCCACTTTGTGGGTCAGTCGGAGCATCCAAAGGTGTCATCTATGGCTGTCATTTGGACTGAAGAGTGAGGTCTGAGGAAAAGCCTGAGCCAACAACGGGGTCCATGGCCAAGGGTCTGAAGTGCCCTGAGGACAGCAGGGATGTACACAACACCTTGAAATGGCATGGAGCACAAAGGAGGAAGTTATCCAATCGGCAGTCAGAGATGGTAGAATTTCTGCATCCAGGTCAGGAGAATGTCCACTTCCCCAAAAGCTTTCACCAAAGCGACTTCTGTATCCAACTGCAGCAAATGGAGAGTTGGGGGTCAGGTATGTTAACAATAAGATCCGTTTCCTTCCAGCCTGGCTTGCCTGATATAGATCTGACTCCGAATTAACTGAATCACCTGTGGAATGGCCTCTGAGAGATGGATCCATCCATCACTCATACCTCAACTATGTGAATTTGTTTTCAGGGTGAGGACAAAGAGGCTACTGAGTAGTAGGTAAAGGGACAGAGAAGAACATGGTACCTAGAACACAAGAACCTTGGATACCAGCTAGGAAAGATGTGGGGAACTCACTGAGCTGACATAAGCCCAAGTTTATACTCCACCACATATTTGTAGACAGATACATCTGTTCCTCTGTCAAATGCTCAAAATCAAGGATGTTTTCTTTGAGGGTGAGGGCACTAGGGTTGAAGTTTGGGTTTTTCTTTGGTGTGTTAATTTAGAGAAATTTAATATAATTTTCTATATCTTTTTCATAAACGAGGCCACTTGAACACTGTAGAAATGTTGCAGATCTGTTTAAGGGTGAGTTGTCAACCTTCTTTCTCAATTCTGACATCAGGGACCTGTACAACTTTCTCATAGAGAAGTTCTTCAATCATGAAATTATCTTGTAAGGAAATAGAATAGCATTTCCTCTTGAAAACTAACAGTAAAACAAACAAACTACAGGCCAGGTAGGTCTGGGACAAGCCCAAAGAAGGCACCTACATTCGGTTCTGCATTAGGTCTCTAGGGTGCTCCTCTGTGACAGTTCAAGCTAGTCTGTTTCTGTTGGGTAGGCAGACTCCCAGCTCTTGGCCTTACCTGTTTGAATGCTCTGCGGAACAGCAAAAACCGCTGGTGTGCACTCTCACTAATGGGAAGCATGGAATTGTCCTTCTGCTTATCAGGGGAAAAAAAAACCTAAAGTTAGATCAGAATGGAAGTTAGCCTCTCCTGCTCTTCCTGGTGGCACATGGGAGGGTTCTCATATTCCTGCAAGGACTGATCGGAGTCCCACACTCTCAAGCAAACCAGATTCCCAGTATGTGCCAGGACTGTTAGCTTTCTTCACAACAACCTCTACAGGTAGAAATGTCATCCCCCACTTTATAGATGACAAAAACTGAAGCCCAGAGAAGTTGAGTACCCTTGCAAGGGTTCCCTATCTGATCAGGGTAGACACAGACCTGAACCTGTATAACCTTTGCCCATGACATCTAGGACTCTATGTTGGGAAAAGAAGCCAGAACTGGATAAATAGAAGGCAGATTCCCAAGCACACAGTCCCCAGCCTCCACCCATGCTCTACTCACACTGGGCTGTAGTTGTGACATGATGACTATGAAGTTGTTGGCCAGAGTGGAGAATGACCTCAAGACCTTGAATTTGGCTATTTTGCTGTGGTAGTTCTTGAAAACAGTGTTCAAGTAGAACTTCAGCAGGCTGTGGGCAAGGTAACAGCTCTCAGCATCCTGGGGAAGAAGCAGACCACTGAAGCCTTTCCCCATCCTGGTCCTAAAGAGAAAACCCATGTACCACCCAAGGGAAAATAAACACGACAGGGTGTCTTTGGAAATAATGGTACTGGATAGATCTGAAGAGATGACAGGAGTCTTGAGGAGCAGCTTGTGATTCACAGCAGGAACCCAGACCCCAGAAGGAACCAACCCAAAGTAACTCAGCCAACTAGCCTGGCTCCCAGGACTCCTGGCTCACCACCCAGGTGATAAGAAGCCTCTTTCTTCTCTACTCTATGGCCTCACTAAAATGATGGATCCTGAAAAGCATTTGAACTTTGACTTCAGGGCTGAGAGTTAGAAAGAAATTTACTGGAAGGAGAGGAATAAGAAACCTGGTGCCCTTGAACACAGAAAGCACTGCCTGACTCTTTCTGCTCCTGAAACTTGGCACCTGGAAGAAAGGGATCAGTCTGTTCATGCTCACAGACTGTCTAGACAGATGGTAAGAAGATAGTAGCACGTAAGAGAAAAGGATAGAGGTGAAAGGCAGGCTCACTTTGGTAGATGCTCACTGTGTTTCCAGAAGCAAAAGCAAAAGAAAGATGGCTGGCAAGTGTCAGCCTCAGTGGAAAATAGTAGTTAGAGACTTCAATTTCCATCCCTCCTCATACCCACAGAGAAATAAGCCCAGACAGAGACCACCTTGTCTCATGCCCAGCCTTGCCCTGTATAGGGATCAGAGCAGAAGGGAACAACTCCCATCAGCCCCTCTTAGAGAGCTATCCCCTTCTGATTACCGAGACGTTCCGCAGAACCTGTGGCTTCAACAGCCGGACGCTTGTGATGTCATCCTGAGTTTGCTTTGGGAAGAGAAAAAAAAAGATGTCTCCAGGTTAAGGACCTTTATAGAAGCCAGTTTTGCCAATATGCTATCCCCAACTTCAAACTCCATCCTAGCAGTGGGACTACAGAGGCTGGAGGGACCAGAGGAGGACTCAGGAAGGGACATAATGAGCTAGATCCTGGGGAAAGGGTACAGGTCCAGGCTACAGAAAACTACTGTGCTTACTCATCCCAATGGGGGACATGAACCCCTGGGGTTCTTAGACCCTGACCATAGATGTTGGAAGAGACCTGTGCTTCCTTTGGTCATATGTGACCCAAGGAAATAAACTTTTCAGCCTTAAGAGCTATGAAGAGTCAGGCTCATCTCCATAGTCCATGGGTGAAGCAGATGAAGCAAGGTAGCTGCACTTGGGAGCTGCCTCTTGCTCTTAGAGGGCTCTTGAAAGCCCTGCCTCTCATCATGGTCCTGGAACTCAGATCCAGAGCTCATCCAGGATGAAGCTACACCACATGGGGGCTCCTTTACTCCCCTTGGGCTCTGCTGCCTTTACTGGAGGCTGCCCATGGATGGCTGAGCTTCAATTTCCTCATGTGTGACATGGGACATATTGATCCTCCTGAACAGGGTTATTATGTAGGAAACTGATTAAACAAGCTGGAAAGGGATCCACAATCCTGAAAAAGTACCCTCCCCCAAGAGGGAAACCAGCAGGAAAGTGTTCAAGGTGAGCGCTCACCACAGTGTTCTTCATAGTCCAGAAGGCCTCCCACAGTTCTGGGAGAACCACCCCGGTCACTTGGCAAGACCCAAATCGGAACTCTTGACCCTGAAGCCCTGGTACTTGGTTCCAAAGAAGAAGGATTAGGCTCAGGCAGGGGAGAATCTGTAGTCCCCAACTCATCTGTGTTGAAGAAAGGGCCAGTGCTCCTGCTGAAGAAAGGAAGGCTTTACCCCGAAGTCAAATTCTGACTCGGAACTTACACGCAGATCTGTTACCAGATCTCTGCCCTCTTAAACAAACCCATGAATGTATGCATTGGAGTGGGTACTTTGTGAAAACCAGTTCAGCTCAGCTTTGTCCGTGCCTTCCTGCCACATGATACCATGCACTCTGCTTTGAGACTACCATAGGACCAAACAAACATCACACCTGATACTCGCCTACCTTCAGAACTGTGAGACAAACGTCTTTTCTTTATAAGCTATTCAGTGCCTGATGTTCTGTTTGAACAACAGAAAAGGTACTTGGACAAGTGAGATCCCAGGCAAGAATATTGTAAACCTCGAAGGGTGCTGTGGGGTGGAGGACGGGTCCTCCCACCTTCTATCCAATAGCTGCTGGTGGTACTACCTCTTTGCCCTCCCCCACCATATTCCTCTCCCTCCACACATCTGCAGCTCCGTCCTTCCCTCTCACACTTCTCCTGACCACCCGGAGAAATAAGAACAAGAGAGATGGAGAAAAATTCAGCCAGGAGGACATCAAGAGGTTCTAGACTCAGGAGAAGGAGGAAGAGATCACTTCCACCTCTGATTTCTAGGACCTGCCTTCCAGTCACCAGGCCAGGAGGCAAACAGCCCTCATGCCCCAACACAAGGTAGCAGGGTTAACTGAGGCTCATAGGGAGAGGCACAGAAGGCAAGTCTGGGTCAGGCACTCATCTCTGCCATCTCACTTGACAGACTCGCTCCTAACTCGAAGAATTGATCTTTCCAGTAAGTGAAGCCAGAGAGGAGGGTATGAGCTCCAGGTGAGTCACTTCAGTCTTCTCTGAAGTGCCAATGGGACTTCAAGATGGGCCCTCAAGCCGAACGAGTCATCACCCTGACTGCCACGAGACTACCACAGACTGCTGACCTCGCTTTGTGCTTTTTGTCTCTTTCCTCTGCATGCCTCCCTACCCCTCTCCCCCAGTTTTCCCTACAACCACATAAGAGCCTTCTTATTCACACAATCTCCTCACACCTGAAGAAACTGTCTGCCAACCCCAGGAGGGCAGAAAGCACAGACCGGGCAGCAGAGAAACTGGCTTTGCAATGATTCCTGACTCTTGGGATAGGGAGCAGGTGTCCAGGACTAGGGTCCATTGTCAAAAATCTTCCCGTTCTCTTCTTTCAAAAGCTGTTAGCTTTCCAACTTCTCTTGGAGCTCATCCCTGGATCTTATTCTCCTCTGGCCTTCCTCCCATCCAACCCCACATCTTCTTGGTGTTAAGAAAGTAAGCAACTTCTCATTCCGTTTTTTCCTTATATAAATATTCAAAGGGCTGATAAATGCTAAGCCACCTTTAAGCCTCCCCACTCCCAATCAAGGCAGCAGCCTAACATTTCAGAGCAAAGGCTATGGGAAACCCCACTACTCACCTAGGGTCCTAAAGTGAAGCCGGAGGCTGCTGTGTGAAGGTGGCTGGTTCTTCTTGTGCACAAAAAGTTAGGCAGGCTCAGTCAGCATTCATTGGTAGAGGGTCTTCTGCTGGGTAGGAAGCTCCTTCTCAGCTGTGGAAATGATTTCAAAAGTGAAAGACTGAGGGGAAGCAAGGCTGGGAGAACTGTATATAACGGGTCTGGCAGGGAGGGGCAGAGGAGAGGAATGTGGAGGAAGGGAAATTGGTCATGCTTCCCTGGAGAAATACTTCACCACCTCGTCACCTTTTGCTCTTAAACAAGGGGTGGGGGCAGAAATCAGTCCCTCAGGTGAGATAAAACCTGGCTTCTCTGAACTGCAGTTCCTACATCTACAAAATTGTATTTTTAAAGTATCAAAACACCGTGCCTAGTGGTACATACCTCTCATCCCAGTACTTGGAAGGTAGAGGCAGGAGGATCTTTGGTTCAAGGTCACTCTTGGCTAGTGAGTTCATGACCAATCTGAATTATAGCTCCTGACTAAAAAAGAAAAAGAAAAAAAAAAAAAAGGTCTGACCTACTTTCCCTAGAAAAAAAGGTATAAAAAGCAATACATGAGTACTTTGTATATTCTCTACACATGTAAACATACCATTACTATGCAAAAAAAAAGCCTGTTTTATTGTATACTGCCAAAATCATTCAATAATTATGTCTGTTTGCAATGAAACATTAGCCCAGAGGCTTAGGCTAGCCCATAAATAAATATCTTCCTTTAATCCTCAGAGCCAGGAGGTTTAGGGAGTTTCTGACTTGTAGCCACCCACAGTCTACGGGGTTACAATCACCCCAAGTATATCTCTCCTTAAGAACTAGGAAGAAATAATGTGTGCATGGACAGGCCTACAAATATGGGGGATCCCAGTTCCCTGGTAAGCTAGTCTGGGCCTAGACTGCACAATAGAAGCACCTATGTAAGCAAGAGAGAGACCTGACCGACCATATCTCCAGTTAGCAAGTTGCTCAGGCATGGGCTGAAGCCACACATCTCCAAAGACACCCAGAGCCTGGGGATGCAGAATGATTGCCTTTAAAACACACAAGGAGCAGGAGAAAGCACAGACAGCCCAGTCACAGAAACCCAGGATATACTAGCCCCTCATGGGAGAGAGCATTGATCCTGAGAGCAATACAGACTGAAGGGGGCAGTGGAGGGGTAGGGGTCGCTTCGTTTAGCACTTGCTGTAAGTATCTGCCCATGTCCCGGAGGAACACAGTGGATTCTGAACTCAAAGATTAGCAATCTGAAATCTGAGGCCAGATCCAACAGGTAGTGTAACTGCTACAAACAGCTTATGTTTTTAAAAAAATAGCCTTGCGTTTAAAAAAAAATGGCAACACAAATCAGAAGAAAAATATTTTGCGACAGTTGAAGAAAAGATATGTGAAGTTCAGGTTTCAAATATGATTAGTAGGACACAGTCACACATGGCCCAGCTGCTTTGATGCTACAGCAGAGGTTAAATAGCAGGCAGTGAGACCAGAAAGCCTAAAGCATCTATTCTGTGGCTCTTCTAAGAAGGTTTACTGCACCATGCTAGAAATCACCCTCCTGCACAGTCTAAGCATCCTTAGGCCTGGGTTCAGGCAAAAGATCTGGGGAGCAAAGTAACACAAGAGACAGGATAATATCACCCAGCTCAGAGAAGAAGGGACAGGACGTGGCACAGACTGTTGGCAGACAGGGGCCAGGGCTTATTCTGCATTGACAGCGCCATTCTTTTCTTCATGGCACTCATGCTGCCCTGCTTTATGTGTTATGCTTGGCCAGCAGCCTGCTCTGCTATTGCTGTGACAAGCTTGATTCCTCCTGTTTCTGGGGATGCTGAGTGTCACTCTCTTGCCAAAGGCAAGACACTCCACCACACTCCTTTCCTTGCCATCGGGATACCTGTCTTCCTCCTGTCACAACAATTCAATAATTATGCCCTAGTTGTGATAAAATCCACACAGCCCAGAATCTAAAGCTGGGCCATAATTTCCTTTTCACCCATCCTTACATCATTCCTAAAACCCACTTTCCACTTTAGAGAAAGAAGCCAGGTTAAGAAGTCGGGCAATAGACAAAGAGAAGGCAGAAGCAACCAGACAGCCACAGCAGGAAGCTAAGAAGCAAGGGAGCCCCAGGCCAGCTGCAGCTCTAACCATCTAATGGACTGGGAGGGCTAGCTGACAGACTTGACAGACAGGGCAGGTTCTCGGGCAGACTGGGTAGTGGCAGAAGGCCCCAGGCATGGCTCTGTCTGATGAAGGGAGAATGTGATTCTGATAGTGAGTCTCGGGTGAAGGGAGACAAGAAGAGAAAACAAAGACCCAACCCCAAATGCCCAGATTCCGACTCTGGGCTCCAGCGGCAGCAGCCCTGGCTTCCTTGTGTGAGCTGTTCAGATCCTCCATCTTTGTCCTCATCGTCATAGCAGAGTCCCCAGGGGGCTCTAGAGACAGAGCAGCGCACAGTCTTGTCCCCGAGTGTGATCCACAAGCAAGCTCCAACACTGTTGGTGGAACCGCACGGTGCCAAGACTTTCCTGAAGTGCCAAGACTTTCCTTACGAGATACCTAAGGTGGTTCTCGGCACATTGTGAGAGGTGAACATAGAAAGCATCGGAAGGACTTGTCCCAGTGTCTTCCATGTGGAAACCATCTTAGGGCCGAGTTGAGGGAAAAAGAACTAAAGCAGAAACTCTCAGTGGACAATTTTGTCATCGGAGTTCTGTGGGCAATGTTTGAGAACAGTTTTTGGTTGTACCTAACTGGTGGGTACTGCTGAGATGTAGTGGAATGGGCAGACTGGGAGTGTGGCTGAGATTCTGCAGAAAGAATGATGTCACCCACAATATCATCAGTGCTGCCCTCGGAGCTCTGCAGAGGCTGGCCGTAGAAAGTAAGAACATTAGATATGAAGTCTATTCCCATTTCGTTCCTCCTCCAAGTTCCTCTTAACCAGCAACAGAGGAGAAAAGCCTCCGCCACTGTGGATCTGAGTCTCTCTCTGCTACAAGAAGCAAGCAAAAGCTGATAAATGTAAATCGCCCCCTTTCCCATGGGTGAAAAAATTTGCCCTGCAGGAGAGAAGTAGTAAGCATGTTAATTAGGATTTCTTGAAAGCCAAAAGAAAGGAGAAAGTCACATCATCATTTTTCTTCCAATGATTTGAGCTTAATCTTTGTTTTTTTTGTTTGTTTGTTTGTTTTGGTTTTTTGTTTTTGGGGGGTTTGGGGGGTTTTTTGTTTGTTTGTTTTTGGGTGTTTTGTTTTTGTTTTTTGTTTTTTTGGGTTTTGTTTTGTTTTGTTTTGTTTTTTTGGTTTTTCGAGACAAGGTTTCTCTGTGTAGCCCTGGCTGTCTTGGAACTCACTCTGTAGACCAGGCTGGCCTCGAACTCAGAAATCTGCCTGCCTCTGCCTCCCAAGTGCTGGGATTAAAGGTGTGCCCACCACGCCCAGCTTTAATCTTTGTTTTAAGATAGATGCTAATCTCCTCACTGACAGGGAAAAGTCTTATGGTAATAGGTGTGGGATACCCAGGGCAAGAGGGCAAGTCATCTGGACTTCTATTCAACCTCTCCTCTGCTCTCACCTCCCCTCTCTTCTTCTCTCCTTCCCTCCTCTCCCATACCCTCCCCTACCTTACCCTACCCTACCCTACCCTCCTCTCCTCTGTTCTCCTCTGCTCCCCTCTCCTCTCTTTCTAAATAAAGTTTCACTAAGGTCCCCAGACTGGCCTTAAACTCTGAATGCTTCTACATCAGGTTCCCAAATGCTAGAATTACCATGGTAACAGTTGTGTGACGTGCTCCAAAAAGGCAAATCTACAGGGGCAGAGAACAGACTCGTCGCCCAGGGCTGGAGATTAGGATAGAGTGGATATGGGAATGTAAATGAATGCTAAGGAGTACACTGCTTCTGTCCTAAAGTTAGAGCACAGTGATGGTTGCACAACTCTAAATACGTTTTTAAGTGATCAAAGCCTACATGGTGGCAGGTGACCACAGGGGACACCCCCAAGGTTGCTTTTTCTAAAGAAATAGAATAAAGAAATAGGAATAAAGGAAGGGAAGGAGAGAGAGAAGAAGAAGAAGAGAGGGAGGGAGGGAGGGAGGGAGGGAGGGAGGGAGGGAGGGAGGGAAGGAAGGAAGGAAGGAAGGAAGGAAGGAAGGAAGGAAGGAAGGAAGGAAGGAAGGAAGGAAGGAAAGAAGGAAGGAAGGAAGGAGAGAAGGAAGGAGGGAGGGAGAAAATGTCAATGGAAATAAATATATCTCATTCCCATAATCACTAGGATGAGTGGGGGAAAATGCCAAGCTTTCCCCTTGTGTCCCCCTGCCCGTTCTCTCCAACTACAAGTAGTTTTTAGATTCCCAGGAAGCACTGGTTCCCAGATCCTATGGACAACAGCTGTTCATTTTTCTATCATCAGTGTCATCCTTCAAGCTCCGAGTTTTATCCATCTCAGAAGGCCCTTCCGGAGTAACAGTTTAGTCAGCACTGTTGGATGAAGGAATGTCATATAACTGATGTGACCTCACTCCTCTTCTCTGACACACACTCTCAAATCACGACTGTCTTTTTTATGACACTGAGATAGGCCTTGGGATGGGGCCTGCCTCTGCATGCACCTCTAGGGAGGAAGGAAGAGAGGTTGGCAATTTTGTTCCTCACTGAGGGCCCATGACTCAATCCTTCTGAAGGACTTGGAATTAGACACACTCCCTGGCAGGTAGACAGATAGGGAGAGAGGCCATGACTCAGTAATAAAGGTGGCAAACTTCCAAGATGGCTGGCTTCTTCCTCACTCTCCTGACCTGAGACAAAAGCTTGGCAGCTTAGCCTTTTCTTCTCCCAGTAGTCCCCCAGCTGATGGACTGGCTCAGCAGGTTCAAGGCCAGATGAGGACATGGTTACTCAACAGTTATGAGCCAATCAGCCAGCCTGTCATTTTCAAATTGACCAACCCTAAGTTAGGAGAGGAAGAACCTTCAGAGACATTAAAACCCAGCTCTGGGGGAGAGATGGGGTTTTCTTACTTCCCCAACCCTTATTTGCTTTACAGAAGGTCTTTGCTGTGAGACCATAGAGCCAGCTGTATGTCTCTGTTTCCACACCCCCAATAAACATCTTCCTTCAACTGCTGGTTCTGGTTGCTCCCCTCTGCCGTGTGGCATTTTTCCCTGCAGCTACATGCCTTTTAGTTCTTGAGCTGGCAGAGAAAGGAAATCCACACAAGACCCCAGATGGCGACACTTCATGCCCCTGCAATGAAGCTTTCTTGAAAGCCTCAAAGGGGAGGAGTTCCGGGAAGGTCCTGGTGGTGACACCCAAGGCTGCTGAAGTCAGTGTGCGCAGACAGCCCATGGAGACTCTGAGCACCCTCCCCTGTGCCTCCTCCCTGTGTATCTCTTCCACTTAGCAGTTACAGAATTATGAGCTGGTGATCTAGTAAATAACCTGTTTTCCTGCTTTCTGTGAGTAATTCCAGATAAAAACAAAAACAAAAAGCCGAAAAACTGACGAAGAAAAAAAAAAAGGTCATAATGAGAACCTTCAGTTTTTGGTATTGGCTCAGAAGCAGAGTGGAGTGATAGCCTGGGCAGCTGAAGGAAGGGAGGGCCCTGATCAGAGGGGCCTAGCTTGGGAAGGTTTATATTCACTGTCTGTCTACCTGACAGGACCTCTAATCACCTAGGAGGTAGGTAAGCCTCCAAGCACACGTGTGAAGGCTGAGTTAACCTCTGAACACACCCGTGAGAAAGTTTCCTGTTCGAGTTAAGTTAGGTGAAACGATCACTGCTGAAACTGGACTGCAGAGAAAAGGAGACAAGTAGTTGTGTGCGAGCATCATTGCTCTAGTTGTGTGTGAGCATCCATTATTCTTGTAGTGTGTGAGCATCCATTGCTCTCTGCTTGCTGTCTGTGGCTGTAATAAGACCAGCTGCCTCAAGCTCCTGCCCTCCTCGCTTTCACACTCTGATGGACTGCGAAACATAATAAACTCCCTTTCCTCCAAGCTGTTCACTTTCCCAATCAGTGGAAACTGTCCTGTGCTACCCCTGAGGTTGCAACATCCAGCTCAGTAAAAAGGATCTTTTCAAGCCGACTCTCGATCCTTACAGTAGAGCAGAGTGAACCAGAAAATAAAGAGAAGACTGTGGAGGTGCTGAGGCAGACGGGATGGTGGGCCTGGGTAACTTTGTGCAACTGTGTTTCAGACCTTAACTGAAGGATACATTTTAAGGTTTCCTATTCCCATGAATGTGTGAGAAACATTGTACTTGATCCCACGTGTTTATATATTTCTTCTTTTTTAGATGGGCAGGAAAGGCTATACATCATCATTGCACTGAAGTTCCATATGGCAGTGTGATTGTAAGACCAAGAAGATACTAGAAATGCATGCCATTCCGGCTGGAGCAATGTGCAGTTCCCCTGACCTCTCCTGCCCTGCTCTCACTGCATTGGTATCCTAGAGGATAGGAGCGCCTCCTCACCCCCAGTCCTGAGTATTCAAAACAAGTCACATCCCTTGCCACTGGTGGCCACACACATAAGAAAAATGAGACATCATTTTGTTGTAATAAACTACTGAACAAGATTAGTGATAGTCACTGCAGCATCAGTTGCCCTAAGCCAATGAGGGCAGAGAGAGTGTCAGAGGGAAGAAGGCCTAAAATATCTTTTGAGTATCTAAATGGATTTCAACTCTGAATTTAGATTGCTGTGAGCAATGCATCAGACGGTTCAAACTACAGATCTGAGCTCTGTCGGAGGTGAGCCTATATTTCTGCATGCTATTAGCAGAGGCTGTTGTGAGTCAGAGATTCTCAACTCCTCCTTTAATGGTAAGCACTGGTTTCTCCTGGAGAAACCACCCACTTGTGGTAGCTCAGGGATTGGGACTGGCGCGGAGGTTTGACTGAGACTGGCCCCATAGGCTCGTGTACATTTACATGGAACTGTTAGGATTAGGAGGATTAAGAGGTGTGGCCTTCTTGAAGGAAGAGTGTCACAGAGGGTCACCTGACCTAGGATTGGTCTCTCTCTGTCTCTTTGTCTCTCTGTCTCTCTGTCTCTGTCTCTCTGTTTCTGTCTCTGTCTCTGTCTCTGTCTCTCTCTCTCTCTCTCTCTCTCTCTCTCTCTCTCTCTCTCTCTCTCTCTCTCTCTTTCTCTCTTTCTCTCTCTCTCTCTGCTTGCAGACCAGAATGTAGCTCTCAGCTACTGATACAGCTGCCATGATGATAAATCTTAGCAAGTGCTCAATGTGACAGTCAGCAGCATGAGGTCACCTAGCATGATGTTGAGTACCTTGTGGGTCTAGCAATAGCCTATACAGTTCATTCAGGGTCACATTGTGGATACAGCAGCTCCACACCACGTGACAGAAGAAAGACTTGGAGTGGATCCCCAGAAGAGACCCTTTGCTCGTGGTGAAAGTGAAATAAAGGACCTATTTAAAGATGCTTTGGATGACAATAGAGGCTTAGCTCAGTCAACACATACACACACACACACACACACACACACACACACACACACATACACACAATTTTACAACAGACAAAGAAACTAGACTAAGGCCTGGCAGGTCTGTTCTTGCCCCAGAAAAAAAGCAACTAGAGATTGTCCCCAAGAGCCTTACCATTTCGATTTTCTTTTGGCTCCCTAGCTTCAGCCTTTGCCCAGAGCTAGAAAAAAAAAAATTCAAAGAGATGATGAGAAGCAGCCATGGACAGGCCTTTCTCTATGTAGCCTTCAACTCTGAGAGAAAGTCCCCTAAAGATACCTATTTCCTGGCTGGAAAAGCCAACCACTCCCTTGCCCCAGGCCCAAGCAATGGCTTCACAGCACATGACTGGATATAGTTGCTTCATCTGCACCATGGAATGTTCTTTTACAATGCAAAAAAATGATGATGATGACGATAATGAAGAAGAGGAAGAGGAAGAAGAGGAGGAGGAGGAAGAGGAGGAAGAAGAGGAGGAAGAAGAAGGAGGGAGAGGAAGAAGAAGAGGGGGAGGAGGAGGAGGAGGAAGAGGAGGAAGAAGAGGAGGAAGAAGGAGGAGGAGGAGGAAGAGGAGGAGAAGGAGGAGAAGGAGAAAGAAGAAGAAGAAGAAGAAGAAGAAGAAGAAGAAGAAGAAGAAGAAGAAGAAGAAGAAGAAGAAGAAGAAGAAGAAGAAGAAACTTGTGAAGCCTATAATTGAATTTAGAATTGAGGAGAACTTCCTCAGTGGTTAAGAGAAGCTATAAGTTCAAGGGATCCAACACCCCCTTTCATCCTCCCCTAGAGAAACCTTGTCTTGGAAAAACAAAAATAAAACTGATAAGTTATTTCTCCGGTGCCAGTGAAATGAGCCATTTCAAGACAGATTAGATTATATTAAAGGCAGATTTATTGGGAAGCTGCTCTTGGGGGAGTTCACTGGCCCCAAGGACTGAGGAAAGGGGGGAGGGGGAAGGGAAGGAGAGAGAAAGAGAGAAGGGGACATGTGAGAGACCAAAATATCTGGATTATATAGGGAAGAACCTCTAGGGAAACAGCAGCCCAGCCACTTGGATGGAGAGTTCAAGACTGGGGGCAGGGTATGCCAGGTAAGGACTGAGGGGTGCTGGGAGAACCTGGAGGCCCTGTCTGCTTTGGTATGTAAAATATGCAACTCAGTCCCTTGACCCTAGTTCAAAACCAACATCCCAACCTTTTATTAGTAACAAATGAATAATGAATTGTGTGATCATCTATGACTACTTCCTGCTGACACTGGGTTGCAATTTCATTTTGGGTGGGGTGGGCAAAAAGCTGGAATATTGGCCACTTCCAGGAAGAGCTGCTGTCCAGGTTGTGGGACATCTGGGGATAGGAGGGTGCAGGAGCAGTTGAAACAGACTATGAGGCTGGGCCAGAGCACCTGTGGGTCTTTCCTGGATACGGGTTCTGAGAGAACACCCATTACTCAGACAAGTCACCCCACTAGGCCCCTGTGATGTCCTGATGTCAATGGCTTTGTTGGGGACAGGGTTCCATGGCAGGATCCGTCTTCAGCTGCCAGGTCTGGCAAATCTGAGAGGCCTTCCGGTGGAGGAGGAACTTGGGAGACTGACCTTGCTATATCTCGCGTCCTGTCTGTCCATGGTTCGGGCTGGGCCTCAGCAGCAAGCAAGACAATGGAGCAGTCTTTATCAGTGGTTATCGCACCGCAATCTAGGTGGAATTCTTTTGTTGCTGTGTTGGGGACCTTGTGGGTACCACTGGGGGTGGGGGAGTATTTGGAAGTCTCTGTCACATTAAGAATCTTAAGTTTAAGATTTTGAATGCCATATTCAGCAGGTCTCTTGTCCCGAGCTATCGTTCTCACTGGCAAGAACATACTCAGACAACCGGATTCTTCTGCGGCAAGCTTTATTGCTTCTTAAGGAGGGAAGACCCCGAACCCGGAAAATGGTGCTGCTTATATAGCCCTCAGCGTGGCGTGTCAGCACCTGATTTGTTGCTCACCCATATCCTCATTACTACGCCCCAAGATGGGCAGTGACTTGGCATGAACTCACTCTCACACCTGCGCAGAAGGCTTGTTTACTAGTTGGGCACAGCAGAAGCCAGCGCCATCTTGTAATGGCAATTGCTCACAGCACGGCTCTCCACATCTCCCCCTTTTTGTTTTATTAAAATGAGGCTGGACTAGGTCTGTGTAATTATGTCCATCCGCTGTGGCTCCTGTCTTAGGTCGTTCCTCTAATGTCACAGCCTTTCCCGTCATAGGGTAACCCTATCGCCACCGGGCCCCATGTCTTAGGTTGATCTGTGCATGAGGAAAGTTGCCCGTCCCTGGATACCGCAGTGCTATGTGACAGTAACTACTAAATGACCTAGGGTGAACTCTACAAAAGAGGCCAGCCAAAAAATGACAAATGCCGACTAATTCTTGAGCATAGATAGCCAGATTTCGGGGAAGGCCCCTTGTTCAATGGCCACAAGTGCTTGAGCAATGACGACCTTGTCACGTGTTTGTTGGGCTCTGAGCTTGCAAACCAACCAGAGCATGAACACAAGTCCACAGCAGATGGCAGTACCAAATAAACCTACCCCCACCCATTCCTTAAAATAAGAAAATGCAGATGAAATCCAGGAGGAGAGGCCCTCTGTCAATGACAGGTCCACTTGGGTTGAGTTGATCCTTAAAACTGCTGCCCTCAGGGCCTCAAGAGTCTCATCGAACCCCTCGGACCAATTTCCTGCAAGATACAAGGAGAGCTGTCTAAACAGATTAGCTGCACGAGTAAAATTTTCATATTGGACACTGGTAATACACAGAGCACCCAATTTTCTTTCACAACCCAACTGGGCCAACTGGTATAGGACACCTATCTGTTCCTCAACCAGGTCAAGGCGCTGATTCAAAATCATCAGCCCTCCCTTCAACTGGGCACTAGCAGAAGTTTGGACATTGATGGCATCAGTCAGATCGACTGAAAGCTGATTTAATTTTGTGCCTGTTTGGACCGTACTAGCCATAGCGTACCCTGCAGCTATAGCAGCAGCTACACTGGCTGAAATTGCTATGATCACAGTAGCAGTAATGCCAAAATCTCTTTTTTGTCGAAACATGGATAAGGTGGAGGGTGTTTCCACTGGAACAGGGATCCAACGTGGGATACAGGCCACCATGGTGCGGGTGTCCTAAGTTGTATCCCAACATTGAGAAATCCAACAGGAATTATTTACACAGCTTTCAAATGAATCATTAGACAAAATAAACAAAAAGGGAGGATAGACACACACTGGAGTCGATATATAGCTGGTTGGATTAATCTGTGTCTTATTTAAACCAGAGATTTCTTCAGTATGAATTATATATTTTTTGTTGGTCCATATGCCCCAATCAGGGTATAATTGGAGAGACCAGTGTAAATGGCCTTTCCTACAGCACCTCCTTTTAAGAAAACAAGGGGATTAAGATCTGTACAACTTCCATTAATCCCACAAAGTAGCCATTTGTGGTAAGGGCTCATTCTGCGGTCCTGCAAGAAGAGGCCCGTTCTCATTACAAACACTTCTTCAGGCCCAAACAACATATTGGGGGAGAAGGTAAAAGATTTGTGCTCATCAATCCATCTGGCTACAAACGACTGGCAGTCTGACCATGGTGGCAACTCCCCTACATCCTCTCCACCACAATGAGGAGCAATCCTGGGTTGATGAGGATACTCCGTCTCATTCCAATTGGGAGATGGGAATGTACCGTTTAGCCAGACTGTTGATTGCCACCAAAACCATGTAACATGAATAATAACATTGTTTCCTTTTCCTCGGGTTTGGGTGAAATTTACAGTCCCACTATCCAAAAATGATCCTAACATACGGATACTGAGCTGAATACAGTCCCCCTTTTGCAATAATTGAAAACATAGGAAGCCCTGTTCTTGGAGGGAGCGATTTTCTCCTAACAGGACCCGTAAAGGGTCAAATGGCAAATATGGTAAATCCAGTTTTTTATTAGTAGTAAAGAATTTTGGAAAAGCTATAGCATCATGGCGAACTGGCATTGGTTTAGGGAAAGCCGAGAGAATGGCCCATCTCTGATCGCCCATCATACTAGGAACCTGAGACAAGTTCAGCATTGTCAGAATCAGGAGCAGTCCTCGAGAGGTCAGCATCTTCGACACCATCCTTGATTAATATCTTGTGAGTGAGTCATTCCGGCAGCCAAAATGGGTTGTCTTCACTCTGTGGAAAAACACAGACAGCTCCCCTGGATCTTATTAAAATAGGATCCGGGCCTTTCCACAGACCAGATAAGACATTCTTACTTTTCACCATTTCTTTTGGTCTATCAGGGTCTGAGCTATGTCGATCAGCTGCAGAGCGACCTTGCTCATCAAGATTCAAAAAATTAAGTGTGAAGAGTGCCATGGAGACAGCTACTCTTGGCACTGAGGGCAGAGTCTTATCAACTCCCCCCTTTTGTTTTATAAAATAAGACTTGAGTGTATGATGGGCACGTTCCACAATGCCTTGTCCTTAAGGATTATAAGGAAAGCCAGTCAGGTGAGTGACATCCATTTGATGACACTGAATTGCTGAAATTTATTAGAGGTATATGCTGGCCCCTTATCAGTTTTAAGGATTGTGGGCTTGCCCCAAGCACTCCAAGCTTTAAACAGTGCTGTATAACATGAGAGGCTTTCTCACCTGTTAAAGGTGTAGCAAACAACACCAGAGCAGGTGTCAATGGAAAAATGTAAATATTGATTTCTTCCAAAGGAGGAAATATGAGTGGCATCCATTAGCCAGACCTGTAATGGCCTGATGCCTCGGGGGTTTACCCCTACATGAGGAGTAGGCAAAAATTGACAACAATTTTGACATTGGGTGACAATGTCACGAGCTTCTTTCCTAGTTAAAGTGAAACGGCGGCATAAAGTTTCAGCCGTCACGTGGAAGCGTTTATGAAACTCCCTTGCAGCCTCTGCCTGCGAGGACAGAGCAGCAGCCATGATTCTAGTGGCTTTGTCTGCTAAGTCATTTCCATGAGACATGGAGCCAGGAAGGCCAGAATGAGCCCTGACATGAGTAATATACACAAGATGTCTTCTATGTAACAGGGTTGACTGAATTTGCTGAAAAATGTGAATAAGCTTGCTAGAGGGTCTAATTAAACCAGCAACTTCAAGCATATTAACTGCATTAACCATATATAAGGAATCAGATACAATAATGAGCGGTCCCAGGAAAGTTTCAAGGACCTCCAGAACCACCAAACACTCTACAACCTGGGGTGATGTCTCATTATATTGTTTAGATGTTACTTGGCCATTTACTACATATGCACCTATGCCAGATTTGGATCCACCTGTATATACCACCACCCCATCTGCAAGCGGGTGTTTGGCTGTCATTACTGGAAAGACTATGGTTTGGCTTAAGGCAAACTGTAAAATTGGATGTTTTGGATAATGATTATCAATTTGTCCTGAATAGGAGGCAACAAAGACTGCCCAATCGTTAGTTGTTGCTGCCAGGGTTTGAACTTGAGCAGAGGTATAAGGCACAATTAGCATATGAGGTTCTTTCCCAAAATGAGTAATGGCTGCTTTTACCCCCTGAAGTGCAAGTTGAGCAACTGCATTAGGATACCACTCAATGATTTTTGCAGGGGAAGCATTAGAGTGAACCCACAATAAGGGTCTATTTTGCCACAAGACTGCTGTTGGTAACTGTGCAGTTTTTAATATGCACAATTCAAATGACTTTTCAATGCGTTGTAATTGAGCATCTTGTAAGGCCTTTTCTATAGTTTGTAAAGCTTGACATGCAGCTGGGGTAAGTGCTCTGTGGGAGGAGATGTGGGTATCTCCTTCTAATATATCAAATAAGGGCTTTAATTCCGCTGAGGGAATTTTCAAAAATGGTCTTAGCCAATTAATATCTCCCAGCAATTTTTGGAAATTATTCAAGGTATGTAGTTGATCTTTGCGAATCTCTAATTTTTGAGGAACAATTTTGTCAGGATAAATGAGTGACCCTAGGAAGGCTCCCATTCGAGCAATTTGCACCTTTTCGGTGGCCACCTGTAATCCCCATTGCCCTAACGTTTTTATTAATATAGGGTATGCATCTTGCAATAACTGTGAATTTTTATGGCAAATCAAAATATCATCCATATAAAGTATTACAAGTAATGATGGAAAATGCTCTCTAACTGACTTAAGTGCCAATTGCACATACAGTTGACACATGGTGGGGCTATTCGCCATCCCCTAAGGTAGGACCTTCCTATCTTTGATCAGGCTCTAAATGATTAATGGCTGGGATGGTAAATGCAAATCTTTGCCTATCTTGAGGGCATAAAGGTATAGAGACAAAACAATCTTTAGTATCTATAATTATAATTTCTCAATTTTGGGGTAAGGCAGAAAGCAATGGTAGCCCTTGCTAAACTGGCCCAAATAGGCACATTTGTGCATTAATTGCTCTAAGATCATGTAATAAGCGCCATTTGCCAGATTTTTTTTCTTAATTACGAAAATAGGTGTATTCCAGGGTGAGGTAGAGGGCTCTAAATGACCCAAGCGTAGCTGTTCAGAAATCAGTTTTGTGGCTGCTTCTAATTTTTCAGAGGAGAGAGGCCATTGAGGAACCCATACAGCTTCCTCTGTAAGCCATGGTATGGGCATGGAGCCCTCAACGGCCCCTAGGAAAAACCCAAACCTTGTCTCCCATTATTACCTTCTTGAGGGATAGGTTCCAGTCTACCCTGCTCTCCTTTCCCTAATCCTCTTTCTTCTTTATAGCCCATTTTCTTCATCATTTGAACAGCTTGTGGTGAGTATTCATTAGTCAAGGTCATTCCCAGTGCCTGTAAAATGTCTCTCCCCCAGAGATTTACTGGGAGTGGTAAAACATAGGGAGTGAATCGTCCCATTTGACCTTCAGGCGCTTGCCAGCTCAAAGAACGGGAGCTAATAGTGGGGCGGGACTGATAACCTAACCCTTGCAAAGAATGTGATGACTGAGTAACGGGCCAAGCTTTTGGCCACCAATGGGAAGAGATGATACTTTTATCTGCTCCTGTGTCTAAAATTCCTTTAAATTGTTTCCCTTCTATAACTAATTCTAAGGATCGCCTGGAGTCAAAAGGCATTATTAAGTAAGCAGAATCATTTCCAGTAGAACCAATCCCTCTGGCAGCTCGAGGGACACCAGCGGAAGGAAAACAGCCATGTTGCTTGGCAAAATTATTAACTGAGCTATTCTATCCCCTTGTGAAATAGAAAAGACACCCTGAGGACAGGAACAGAGAACTTGAAGTTCCCCTTCATAATCTTGATTTACGACTCCAGGGTGAACAATAAGGCCTTGTAAGGTAAGGGAGGCCCAGCCCTGTATTAGGCTGACACTTCCGGATGGCAGAGGCCCTTTGTAGTCAGTAGGAATGGGCTGCACCCCCATTTGGGGCATCAACATGAATTGGGTGGTGGCACGGAGGTCCAATCCAGCCGATCCTTCTGTTGCCCTGCGGACTGTGGGGTCCACCTTTTGCCTGCCGGGATCCCATATGTTTTGGGGCCCTGAGATCTGGGGCCCTGATACACGTTTTTTGAAATGGCCTCATTCTCTACTACTTGAGGAAATTCTGACTGCAGGGGCCTGCCTTGGATGTCCTTGACTGAGCGACAATCTCTGGCCCAATGATACCCTTTCCCACACTTAGTACACAGTCCTGATGCTCTCCTTTTGACAAGGGCTCTACAGTCCTTTTTTAAGTGTCCTGGTTTGCCACAATTATAGCAGAGTTTGAGCTCAGCTGTGTCAGGGCGTTTTTGCCCTTGTAGAATGGCAGCTGCTAAACCAGCATTAGTGAGCGGCCCTCCAAGCTCACGGCAAACCTTTAACCAGTCCTGCAATCCCTTGCTCTTTCTACGTGTAATAGCCACCCTGCATTCCTGCATAGCCTGTTCATAGACCAACTGTTCAATTAAAGGCATAGCTGCTTCTGGGTCTCCAAAGATTCTTCCTGCCGCTTCTGTCATTCTAGCCACAAAGTCTGAGAACGACTCCTGGGCACCCTGAGTAATCTTTGTCAAATGTCCACTTGCCTCTCCCTTCCTAGAGAGTGCCTTCCATGCCTTAACGGTGGCAGCTGAGATCTGGGCGTACGCTCCCCAATGGTAATTTGTCTGGTTAGTAGCATGTTGTCCCTGAGCTGTAAGTAACTCAAAAGTCCACGTTCTTTGGTCACCTTCAATGGCGGCATTGGCCTTTGCCTGTGCTTGGCAGGAGTCTTGCCACAAAGCTTTCCATTCTAGATACATTCCCATGTTAGGAGCTGCAGCTTTCACTACAGTCATCCAATCCCCGGGAGTCATTGCCAGAGTAGCAAGCCTTTCGACTTGCGCTATAGTAAAATTGGCGTTGACTCCATAGTTACGGACTGACTCCGCAAGTTCTTTAATCTGTATATACTCCACCGGAGCTGGAGCGTAAACACGGCATCGGCACCTTCAAAGACCGGAAACGCTTGCTGCACTTTTCTCTGTTCCTCTTTTGGAATGAGTGAGTCTGAATGATATCTCTGCACATAGGGCAGAGGTGTACTAGGAATCAGAGGTTGAGGGCCCGGAGACTGCACAGCGAGCTGACATTTGTCTCTAGCTGCTTTTGTCTTATTCTGTGACTGATTATCTCGTCTTTCATCTGGCTGGTATCTTTCTCCCTCATAGTGAGCCGCTTCTTCCTCTAAGTCTGTTTCCTCAGAGGAGCTAAGTTCCTTATCCGATTCTGAGCTACTAACAGCTAGTGCCTTGAACTCGTCTAATGGCGGATAGAGGCTTCTTCCCTTATGTGCCTCCCCAGCTCGATCTCTCTTCGTCTCTCCCTTTCCATCCCTTTTTCTAAGTTCTCCCAGGGCATTCTGTCCCTTATTTCTCTTTTCCTCGGGCTCAAGGCCCGTGGAAAGGCCTTTATTCTTCGGTGCACTTTGTTTCCTCTCAGCTCTTACTCTCTCTCCCCGCTCTGTCTCTGATAGACTGTCTTGAACCTCCTCCAGGATCCTCTGCCCTGCCTCAACCATTTGCTGACAATCCTCGTCTGTTAAGCACGATCTTACCAGTTTCCACAACGGCATGGTCCCTGCTTTAAGTTTGCCGTTCTGCTGTTCCCTAACTAGATCTCCTTTCAGTTTCTCCAAGAGGCGATAGTTAATGACCCTGAGCACGCATACCACGGTGCTACACAATCTATCTCTTTAACAAAGCCCTCTATAGTCTTAGTGGCGATTTTTAGGCCACACTGCCTCAAGACCGACCGTAAGGCGGTCACCACAGAGTGGGAAGTTCCCATACTGCTTGCTGCCCTGTTATCTAACCATGCCTGACCGCGACTGAGAACCAGTCAGCAGTTCCAGCGGTGGAAGCAGTATGTGATCAAAAGAAAAAGAACGAGCCCTGTGAAAACATACAAAAAGGCCTCTAACACTGGAGAAATTTCAAGACCGAACATACCTTACAGAGCCTTACATGTCCTGCAGTTCTGAACTGGCCCCGCGAACGGGGGATCTCCCTTGCGCTGGTATGAGGTTCCCGGGTTCTCAGCGCCACTTGTCCTGAGCTATCGTTCTCGCTGGCAAGAACACACTCGGACAACCGGATTCTTCTGTGGCAAGCTTTATTGCTTCTTAAGGAGGGAAGACCCCGAACACGGAAAATGGTGCTGCTTATATAGCCCTCAGTGTGGCATGTCAGCACCTGATTTGTTGCTCACCATCACCTCATTACTACTCCCTGAGATGGGCAGTGACTTGGCATGAATTCACTCTCGCACCTGCGCACAAGGCTTGTTTACTAGTTGGGCACAGCAGAAGCCAGCACCATCTTGTAATGGCGATCGCTCACGGCACGGCTCTCCACAGTCTCTGACAGGTTTGAGAGCCAGTACCTGTAGAGAGGGTGGGCAGGAGTCTGTGCCCTACTTCAATAAGCCAGCAGTTATACAACGCTTTGCAAAATATAGTATGCTAGTCACCGAAGCCCTGTGAAATGGATCAGATAGATTATCTCGGTCTTTTTGTATTCAGAAGCCAAAGAAAGGTTTAGTAACCATCCTAAACTCATACAGCTAAAACAGGTATTACCTGGAATTGATCCTGGGCCTCTAGCCCCAATGCTAGCCATACAGAGACAGTACAGTGTATGGAAAACACATAGACCTTGAGGTCACACTCTGTCTGAATCCCTGGCTCTGCAAGTTACTAGTTGTGGTAAGTCAGAGAGGGGTGACACTGTGGGGAGTAAAGACTATCCCCACGGCCTGCCTCCTCTAGCTAGGCCCCACCTCCTAAACCTTCCACGAGCTGTCCAGACAGTGCCAACAGCTGGGTGTAACATTTAACATGAGTCTATGAGGGCATTTTACATTGATGCTCTGATAGACACCTTTATCCAGCTTGTGGAATTGTTGCTTCTTCCCCACAGTCTCTCGCCTTTCCTTCAGGGACCTCTGTTCCATGGTACTGGTCTGGCTCACCCGGGACATGTGCTTCATCCACAGCTGTGGTTGATGGGAGCTCAGAGTCACCCAGGATAACCTTAATCTTCAAAGATGGAGTCTTTTATATAATTATTTTCTGTTTTCTATTCCTTTCTAGGTATTTTCTTTGACCTATGTCCTTGCCTGTTAATTTCCTCTCTGTTTATACCTGATCTTCAGTTCATTTTCATCCACTGGATTCTAAAGTTTTGAATTGCTTTGGTTCTAGACTTTCAAATCTGTTCATTTTTAGACTACCACATGAAACTATCTTATGTTTTATTTCCTTATACATACTTATGCCAGTTTGTTTAAAGATTATATGTCTAACAACTACACTCAATATCTTCTCTCCCTCTTCTTTCTGGCACACTGCTTTATCTACTAGTACGCTGATTATTCCTATTTGAGATACAGCCTTCATATTTGGAAAGTCTCAAAGATTCACAGGGCAGACTAGTCCATAGCCTGAGACTGCCTAGATCCTGTTGTCTATTCCTGCTCTGGTTTGGCTATGTAGATGTTGTCATTACTCTTGGGACAGAGATCGACGTCTTCTTCTTCTTCTTCTTCTTCTTCTTCTTCTTCTTCTTCTTCTTCTTCTTCTTCTTCTTCTTCTTCTTCTTCTTCTTCTTCGTCTCCTTCTCCTCCTCCTCCTCCTCCTCCTCCTCCTCCTCCTCCTCCTCCTCCTCCTCCTTCTTCTTCTTCTTCTTCTTCTTCTTCTTCTTCTTCTTCTTCTTCTTCTTCTTCTTTTGTTTTTCGAGACAGGGCTTCTCTGTGTAGCCCTGGCTGTCCTGGAATTCACTTTGTAGACCAGGCTGGCCTGGAACTCAAAAATCCACCTGCCTCTGCCTCCCAAGTGCTGGGATTAAAGGTGTGTGCCACCACCCAGTTGCTGGGCTCTTCTTTAGTCGACTCTAAGAATATATATTTGTTGTATTAGTCCTGTCGATTTTTTAAAAGTCCTACATAGCTTCTCAGCCTCCTAAAATTGTATTAACTCTTATGAATTTAAAGGACATCCCTATGGAAAAGCCATCCCCAATGCTAGGCTCAGTTCTATGGATTTATGTCTCCTAACTCAGTCCTGGCGCTATGCCTGTCTTGTTACCATCCCAATACCTTCAGGTTGTGGCCTTGAATTGAGCTGTTTCTAGCAGTTTTCCTGAGCTCTAAATGGTATGTAATTGACTGCACATATTTAAAGCATACAACATGATGAGCTTTGACACAGGTAGGCCCGATAGAACCTTCACCACTATCACGATCACATACACACACACACAGACACACACACACACACACACACACACACCTTACCTGTAGCTCAGCTATTTATTTGTGGTGAGCATGCAGGTTGTTTGTGATAATTACTGATTTAAAAAACGAAGCTAGAATAAGCAATCAGGTGCAAGTTCCTGCACAGACATGCACTTTGTTTTCTCTTGGATAAATACCTTGAAGGTGAGTGGATGGTCATGTGAAAGAGGTTTGCTTGACTTTTGCTTTTTTTTTTTTTTTTCCTTTTTTTTTTTTTTTTGGAATGCCCATAATATACATCAAGCTGGTAAATTGACACATGATGTTTAAGTTTGTTGAAAGCAGACTGCAGGAGCAAGGAGGGCCCTTTTGTCCCAGACTCTAGCATATTTATTTCTAGTGAGCTCCAAAAGAAAAAAAAAATCCTTAACTTGGGCAAGGTAGCCCCTTAACCCTGTTACATAGAGAGAGCAGCAAAGCAGCCCCAGGGAGAAAACATTGTGTTCTTGAGAATAACTGAAAGGTGAGCCACTTCCAGCAGAGATTACAGTGGTTTATTTCACTATATAAAAATGCCCACAAGGGGAACTGAAAGCTCCTGCTCAGAGAGGCCAGAGAGGAACCCCTATCTAGGACTCTGTAATGGGGAAAGCTGAGATTCTCCTGCTCCTGCTGGGTGTTTGGAAGTCACTCCAGTTTCTCCACTGAATGCTTCAAGCCACGGTTTGATGTTTTGATGCTTATTGCTTCCCTTTATGGGCTATTTGTTCATGATACCTTTACTTGTGCCTGCTACGTACTTAATACCCTTAAGATATATTCAGAACTGAAAGTACAGCCATTACCACCTGTGCAGAACACCACCAAACTGCTTTTTGAAGCATTTGTCTCCTTCACAGTGTTAATCCCGAGATTGGCCAGAAAAACCAACTCCACATTGGCAGCCATATTTAAAACTCACTTTATTAAATAGTAAATACTGACCAAGAAATGGACTTTGGCCAGTCCCATACACTGGAATTTCTCAGCTAAAATGACCTCAAGCCAGGTGTTACATGGGGCTTATAAAGATAAGCCTATAAGCCACCATACTTTCCCATGAGGCTTTGTTTCTTTCTTTTAAGAACTATAACTCCCAGAATTCCAGGAAGTAACCTGGTTTCTGACCAGGTGGGGCCTACTAGTTAATTTTGGGCATTACAACATATCCCTTATTGCAGTATAAGGTATTGCAGTGCACATGTCCCTCAGCGCTCAGGATAGACAATGTTTCTTTTTTCTTTCTTTCTTTCATTCTTCATCCCTCCCTCTCTTTTTTTCTTTCTCCCTTTCTTTCTTCCTTCCTTCCTTTCTTTCCTTCTTTCCTTCTTTCCTTCTTTCTTTCTTTCTTTTTTCTTTCTTTCTTTCTTTCTTTTTTCTTTCTTTCTTTCTTCCTTTCTTTGCCCCTCCCTCACCCATTCCCTTCCTTCCTCCCTTCCTTCCTCCCTTCCTTCCTCCCTTCCTTCCTTCCTTCCTTTCTTTCTTCCTTTCTTTTATTGAAACTGGGTCTCATGCTGTGTAACTCATGCTAGGCTGAACTGGCTACCCTCTTACCTCACCCTCCAAAAACTGGCACTGCAGACCTATGCTGCCATACCCAGTAAGACAATCGTGAATTCTGTTTTAATAGGAGTACTGTGTGGTTTAAATTTGCATTTACGTAAGTGGAGACAATGGTGAGTGAGCTCCTCTTGTGTGCTCCCTTCTGGCATGTATTTATCTGTTCTGGGTTTCGTTCAAACCTTTTGCCTAATTTTTATTGCACTGTGTTCTTATCACTGAATTTTGACTACTCTGTATTTCTAGGACATAAGTTCTTTCAGGTAGAGGGCTTTCAAATAGAGTCACCAGACAGTGAATGTTTCTCTTCATTTCAAGATGGCCTTCATTTCTTAGGGTGAGCAGCCCTAAGAAAGCTTTCATGAGGTATGGGTTATGGACATGTTTGTCCAGGACTTGTGCTTTGATGTCATATCCAAGCACATCTGAGTAACTGGAAGTCCACAAAGGTTTTCAAAACCTTTCCTCTAAGAAAGTTCACAGTTTCAGGTTGCACACTTAGAGCTATGGTCCATTGTTATTGACATTTTATAGAATAAAGCATGAATCAAAAGTTTATTCCTGCATGAATGGCCAATTGTCCCCTTCCCATCCCCCATATCAGGATAGGGGTCATTTCTGTTCTTCTGTACCCTCCTCAGTTCTTGGAATAGACAATCAATATTTATTTATTTATTTATTTATTTATTTATTTATTTTTCTTCCTTCTTCCTTCCTTCATTCTTTTCTTTCTAACTAGGATCTCATATTGTAGCTCAGGCTACGTTAAGTTGGCTAACCTCTGGCCTCAGACACTGGAATTAAAGGCCTATGCCACCAATATTGTAGCACCATTTCTATGCCTCGTGTATGTTGAAAATGAATTGTCTATGCATGTCCAGGAGTTCTAGTCTGTCCCATGTGTCTGTCTGTCCAGCCATCACACAAGCTTCACACTGTCTGAATCATCAGCATTTGGCATACATTTGAGGTCAGATAGTATTAATCCTATCATTTTATCCTTTTTCAAGTTCCAGTATTTCATACGATTCAGATCTGCTCTTTGTTTTTTTCCATAGTGAGTTTTTCCTTTATTCTTTTCTATCCAAAGGAGGCCTCTAGAATTCTTACTTCAATCGCATGGAACTATATAGGGGACAACTTGGGAAATGTTGATACCTTAATAACACTGAGTCTTTTGTTCATGAATATGGTGTAGTTCTCCGTCACTGGATGCTTCCATTGTTGTTCCATGATTGTTTACACACTTCAGGACAATTTTTAGTGCCCAAAAGAGGGGTCAGCAGTGGAGAGATTTGCTGGGAAAGTTTGAGGACTGAGGTTCAGATCCTCAGAACCCACACAATGCCTGGTGGGCATGGCTTCCCACCTGTAACCAGCCTGGGAAGATGGACACAGGGGGTTCCCAGAGCAAGCTGGCTACTGAGACAAGTCACCATACCAGCAACATCCAGGACTGACAGACAGACCCTGCCTCGAAGACTGAGGTGGAAGAGCCACTGAGGAAGATTCCCAACACCAGCCTGGGGTCTCTACATACATGCCCCCACACATATACATGTGAGTCCCTCACGTGCAAACATACACACTCACATGCACACATATCAACCACACATAGATAAAAAGGGGGGGGGGGTCCTTCAAAAGGTTTTTTAAAGATCTATTTATTTTTATTTTATGTGCACATGTGTTTGCCTGTATGAGTTTATGTGTACCACATGTGTGCAGGAGCCCTTGAAGGCCAGAAGAAGGCATCAGATCCCTTGGAGCTGGGATTATAGGTGTGAGCCACCATGTGAGTGCTGGGCACAGATCTCAGGCCCTATGTGTGTGTGTGTGTGTGTGTGTGTGTGTGTGTGTGTGTGTGTGTAAATTTGTACACATGAGTGCAGTGCCCGAAGAGGTCAGAAGAGGTCAGATGCCCTGGTGCTAGAGTTACAGGCAGTTATGAGCCACCCACACAACTCAAATTTTGGGAATTAAATCTGTTTGTTTGGTTTGGTTTGGTTTGGTTTGGTTTGGTTTGGTTTGGTTTGGTTTTTGCTTTTTGTTTTTTGTTTTTTGTTTTTTGTTTTTTGTTTTTTGTTTTTGTTTTTGTTTTTTTGAGATAGGGTTTCTCCGTGTAGCCCTGGCTGTCCTGGAACTCACTCTGTAGACCAGGCTGGCCTCAAACTCAGAAATCTGCCAACCTCAACATCCCAAGTGCTGGGATTAAAGGCGTGTGCCACCACTGCCCAGCCAGAATGTACTCTTAACCACTGAGTCATTGCTCTAGGCCTGCTTTCGTTCAATTATTTCAAGTTTTAGTATTATCACAATTAGTAATTTTTAAAAGAATAATTTATTTATTTATTGCATATGAGTACACTGTAGCTGGCTTCAGACACACCAGAAGAGGGCATCAGATTCCATTACAGATGGTTGTGAGCCACCATGTGGTTGCTGGAAATTGAATTCAGGACCTCTGGAAGAGCAGTCAGAGCTCTCAACCCCTGAGCCATCGCTAGCCCCCTAGTAATTTTTTTGAAGTTCAAGTTCCATTAGTGTGTTGCTGAAATGTGAAGATATAGTTGGGTTTCGTGTGTGGATTTTATATTCTGCCATCTTACTGAGACTTCTTATGCTAGCTGCTTTTGATGGCTTCCATTGGCTATTTCAACCCAGATAAGAAGGTCCTCTACAAATGCAGTGGCTCTTTGTTTCTAAGTAGATGACTTTAATTTATTCTTGAATAGAACTGAGGTTAAGCTTACTGGAAACTCAAAGACCTCAACTGTAGTGGCAACTCTGCCATGACTTACTGTGCAACCTTTGACAACTCACTTTCCCTCTCTGAAACCCAACTGCTATCTGAGTTGATCTGCAAGTTCTCTGTGATGGGTTCTCACGTTGAGTAAGACAAAGAACACGATCTGAGTGGTGTCCAGGCTCTCGTGACTCATGACCTCAGGCCTCTGGGCTCTGCCTCTTCCTCTTCCCGTTAAGTGTTGACTCATAGCTATCAGGAGCGTTAAGGTGTCACCTCTGCTCTCCTGGCCTTCCAGTGAAACAGGGAGTGGTTGTGTTTGCTGTGTTTTTACCTTTTGCTGTGCCGCCTGGAGTGCTGTGAGCAAGACCTTGACTGCAGAGCAAAACGGATTTTACAACAAAGGTCAAGCTACTCAACAAACAAATTAAAAAAAAATCATTGAATTTTTTTAATATCTTAATATTCTATACAAACACTTACTTTTGGATTCAGTGGTTGTTGACAGTGTAGTATTGAAGTATGCCAAGATGGGACACATGGGGAAGATTCAACACATGAGATAAAACCAGGTTCCTACAAGAGTCCAGTGAAGAAGCAAAAGTCTTGTCTGTCTACATGGAGAATACACACAAGTTAGAACAAAGTATGCTGGAAAGACCTGACTCTTTGAAAATAGAGGATCTAGGCTGCCCCAAAATCACAGTGGAAACGGGAGGACAGAACAGATCCTTTCTATTGTTGGAATCACAAATCCTTGCCCTCGCTCCTAGGTTTGAAACACCATGCCTTCTGAAAGAGAGCCTACCTCTCTCCAGAGGGAAAATCAGCCCCATGCTTCCAGACATCCCAGAGCATGGGGCATCAGTTTGGCTTGCCTGACAACATACACTCACTTCAGATGCTAAACTAGACAGATCGATTCCTTTACGCCATGGACAGCAGTGATGGCAGCAGACATGTCTGATGCCCGGAGACATGATAGAATCCAGTTTCTAGAAACAACTCCAGAACCACCCATACTACCATTTTCACTTTAAGAAAGCAGTGTAGAATTAGTTCAAACAAAGAAAAACCTACCCGGTGAAGACAGGGAGAGGTTATGTTTCCAGAGTTTGCCGCCCCCACCCCGCCATCTTAGCAGAAAGACTCCAGAGTGAGCAGAGGTGTGGGAAGATTTATTGTGGGGTGGGGGAAGGATGCTACCAGATGTGCTCTGGTTTAAGGCAGTTGGCCTGTGGAAGATGTAGGAGATCTAACTCTAAGCAGGGCATCCTGTGTGATTGATTAGGAATTATATGTTTGGGGTTTCTTTGTCAGTTACTAATAAATTGGTCACTTGGAGCCAATTGCTTCCAAGGGTCATTGCTCCATGAGCTTGTTGATGGTGAGGATAGCCTATCTAAGTGGCTGTAAATCTGACTTAAAGTTAGCAGTAGACTGGCTTCTCAGGTTGCAGATTGTAGATACCGCGGTGGCTTCCTGGGGTGACTGCTGCAGATTGTGGGTCAGAGTTTTGTTTTTAGGTATGACCTGGCCTCCGTTTGCATATCAATTTCTCATCAGCGATTAAAAGCAGAGAAGAGATGGGTTTCATCTCCAGTATAATGGCTCACGGTAACCAGAGTTGATAGGTCATTCTCAGTTGAGCATATTTCTCCCATGATCTACGACAGAAAAACCCATGTCCGCCCTGTTGGTTGAGGAGGCTTAGAAATATGAGAGATTTACATTCAACACTGATGTTGTAGAGATAGGTTTCCCCAGGAAACCAATGCTTAGTTCCCCAGCGTGGTGGAGAGGCTCGGCACTTTCTGAGTACTGAAGGCCCCCATTTGTTATCTGTCTAAGGCCTGGACTTTCCTTCCATCCACCAAAGTGAGTTGGTTCTCAACCACCTCCTGCAGCCATATTCTTACCTTGTTACCAGTGGCCATGTGACCTTGGCTTTAAGAATCAGGCTGTCTCTATCAAGCTTTGGTTCTGCTGTTGCCTGTGGGCATGTCTGGACACGTCTTGAATGTGGTGATGACGGTGCCTTCCTCACAGGTCTACTCTCAGACATAAGTAACATAAGCTCCCAATACAATGCCTCCCCTGTGATAGGTACTTAGCCAAAACAATCATTTTAGCTACAGAAGACGTCTCCCAGTATTTGGGGGGGATACATTCTAAGCACCCCCTTGGAAAATTGAAGCTACAATCATTATGACCCTTTTTAGAGTTCCTCAGGCTATTTTGGGAGAATGGTTTCCAAATTGCTTTCTCTCCCTAAGAATATTCAACTCCATGGATGTTCAACTCCCTTATATAAAATGGCATAGTATTTATGCACGACCTATACATTCATTTATATAGTCATATATTTAATGTAACATAAAAGCCATGTGCATAACTGGGAGAATATAATGAAGGGAATGAAGATGAAAAAAGTCTATGTCAGTTCAATACAAATGTGATTTTTTTTCAAATTTTTTTTATTCACAACTGCTTGAATCTGCATGAACAGAACCCTCGGGTACAAAAGACATTTTCTTCTATACATACATACATTCATACATGCATACATATAATACATACCTATGCTAGAGTTTAATGTATGAACTGGACACCAAAAAGACTAGCAACAATAACGACACACTATAATAAAAGTCATTTAAAAGTTACAGATCATTTACCTTTAGAATTTCCAACTTAACACCTTCTGACCATACTTGTCCTCAACTGAAACAGCAGAAAGCAGACCCAGGACTAAGGAGAGGTTCCTGATTCCTGTATCCCAGCTGTAGGGAGCCGCTGTGGAATCTCCATCACTACATGTCCTCCAGTAGCCCACCTTCCTGGGGCCTCCCTCAAGCCCTAATTTGGTTTGATTATTTATTGCTGAAGTTCTCATTTGTACCAGGTAAGACCCACACAACTATACAAAGAACCTGGTGAAAATGGGTGGACTCTGCAGAAGTAATGAGAATTCAGTCATGATTCAAACTCAACCAAGAAAAAGAGGAAGATGGAGAAAGAAATGGGAGGGAGAGAGAACGAATATTTTAAAATTGTTTCCTATGGTTGTTGGAATAAGGATAATTTTAATTTTCTTCTTTATATTTATCTCTAGTTTTCCAATTTTTCTCTCTTGGGTAGTTGTTAATTATACATAAACTGAAGAAAAGAATTTAATTCTTAAAAGTCTACCAAAGCAAACTTACGAGGCAACAAAAAGGGGCAATGGTAGAATCCAAGGAGCTAAGCTGGCTTGGGACACTGAGTATTACAAAGCCAGGAGACAGCATTCTGAGTGAGTAGAAAGGAAGATGGGGCCAGGCCAGGTCAGAAACCAGCTCCTGGGAATTCAGGCCTGCTCCATCTGAAGAGCCTGGGAAGAAAACAGTTTGATTAAACAAAAGACACAAAGACAAAGACTTGATCCAGTAGCAAAGTAGACCACAGGACTAGAGAAAATCCAAATGGGTGGGCCTCAGGAGACAGCTCCTCTCCTCCCCTGGGAAGGCTCTGGAGCAACACTGCATCCCCCATGTTCTAAACCTATCACATGTACTCACTGACACTGACTGGTGCCATATTCAGGATGCCAGGTAAGGAACCACGGGTGTGAGGAGACACTGTGCTCAGAGCCTGTGAGTTGAGAGCAGCAAGTCTGAATGAAGCCCTTCAGCCTGTCACTCACTGAGGGCTCAGGACTGTCACTCCAGGACTGGAGCCAGCAGTGAAATAAGACAGGGGCTGGGTGGGAATGGATCATAGAAAAAGAAGTTCAGATTCTCACTCATCTTTCTTCCCAGGAAGCCAGAGGATCCTGCCTGACCCTCAATCCAAGCTTACCCTCAACAGTGCTTCTCCCTGGGAGTGTTTTCACACTTCGGGCTGATATTACACAAAGAAAACTTTATTTGTAGAACTACACATGGGTCAAAGAGCTTATAGCTGAATTCATACACATATGAATGAGTCTGGAATTAGGTTGGAATATTGGGTAACTATAAGGCACCTACAATTTCCTATCTGATGCCTTCTTCCCCTGGCTCACTGTCTCGTTTGGGCTTCAGCAGTAAGTATGTGCTCAGTTAAACACCAACTCCTGTAGCCACTCCTCTGGAATTTAACAGGCTTGTTTATTATATGAAAATACATCACCTGCTCTTGACAGGTTATAAATATAATCTTCTAAGTCTTGTGTTCAAGTAAAAAAATAAATAGAAGTTGAATAGAAAATAAATACACATATCAATGAATAAATATAGCTAGCATTAGAAAGGACATTATAGAAAATTTTACAAAATTGCAGTGTAAGGGAATACAGAGACACATGAAGGCATTCACATATGGGAGCCAATAATATATAAATAATATACACATAGCCAGCACTAAGTTATATCACAAAGGGGTGGTGGTTTGAGGCCATCTTCATGGTGCTGAGGACTGGAACTCTTGAGTAGAAATGCCAGCACCTGGGGCCATGTCTTCATGATGCTGAGGTCTGAGATTCTTGGACAGGAGTGTTCTCAGCAGCCTCTCCACTTTCATCTATAGCATCTCCTCCATCCATCTCAGAAGAATGCCTAGTTCCCCCAAAGCCTTTACCACCGCTGCCTGAAGTTCCAACTGAAGGAAGAGCAGATGCATCCTGTCAGAGATGCAAAAGAGACATTTGCCCAGAAATAATCCTCCTTCCTCTATCCCTGGTCTGCTGGGATACCTGTGTGTGTGTGCGTGTGCATGTCTGTGTCTGTGTGTGTGTCTGTGTGTGTCTTTGTGTGTGTGTCTGTGTTTGTCTGTGTGTCTGTGTATGTCTGTGTGTGTGCGTGTGTGTCTGTGTGTGGGTCTGTGTGTGTGTGTCTGTGTGTGTCTTTGTGTGTGTGTCTGTCTGTGTGTGTGCGCGCGCGTGTGTGTGTCTGTGTGTGTCTGTGTGTCTGTGTGTGTCTGTGTGTGTCTGTGTTGTCTATGTGTGTACCCTACTGTGCATACTTTGATCTAATAAATAGTGACTATATCAAGCACTGGACCAGTTCAGAAGCGAATATCACAATCCTTGTTTATAAGGAATTCTCAGCTGAGGAATGGAGACAGACGAGAACAGTAACTGAAATGAAGTATGATGACCAAATGATGGACGTTTCTACAGTATGGCAAGAGGTAGCCAACTCTGGGAGAAGCATCCACCTCCTTCCTGGAGGTGATGACCTAGGCTGATTCAGGAAGGAGGATGTCAGTGAGCACTCTCTTGGGAGGCATGCAGGAGTATCCTTGTGAGAAACAACATAGGTGGATTCGTATGATGTTGCAAGTGAGTGCTTTTGAACATATGTACGAGTGTGTGTGTATTGGAAAACAACCGTTTCTCGTCTATGCCCCATTGGAAGATCAGGTGTCTCTCTATTGGTTAGAGGAGTCATAGACATTCTTTCTTCGCTGGTGGGGAATCATGTAGAGAATGCATCCTTCTAGGACCTGGGATTGTCCCTAGGGCCATAGTGAACTATTAATCTGGTTTTTACCAACATGAATATCCCTCCCACATATCTATAATCTCAATTCTAAAAACACACCTCCCACAATCCATACAAACATAGTATATACCTCTGTGAAGTGACTCAGAATTTGGTTGTATTTCTCCATTGCTTCTTCCCCACAATGACATGACATGCGAGAATGCTGTAAAAAAGACCCAAAGAATAGTACGTTTTATTTTTACCTTTTAGTGTAAAGGTGATTTGTATGTACCCCTGTGCACCACATTCACATAGTGCCAGGGAAGGCCAGGAGAGGGTGCTGGGTCCCTGGGACTGGAATTAACGAAGGGTTGTGAGACACCTTGTGGGTGCTGGGAATCAAACCTGGGTCCTCTGCAAGGGCAGCAGCCAGTGTTCTTAACTGTTAAGCCGTCTCTCTCCACTTCCACTTTTATTTTAAATTTTGGTTTTTCTGCTCCTGCTATTGGGATAAGCAGAGAGTTCTGTTTCTATAACCCTATAATCCTACAGTCACTTCTATAGGAAAGTCTTTTCCGGCTTTATCATTTGGGATCATTTACCTAACCATCAGGCTAATGAGGCAGCTTTTCGTTTCAAATATGGAGCACACAGAGTCTTTTTTAGAAAGAGACAGTGTTCTCCAGTTCCTGTGCCCCACTGGCTTCCTACTCTAGCTCCTGCCTAGAAGACTCCAGAGCAAATCCAGGCCCTTATGGAAAGAATGCAATTCTATAGTCCTGTTCATAACCTAAGATCTATCCCAATAGCCCACTCACCTACCACTTGAGCACAAGGTCTCTAGTAAGGATGTAGAACTCATTACCTATAAAAAAAAATCTAGGACTGGAGAGATGGCTCGCTGGTTAAGAGCACTGACTGCTCTTCCAGAGGTCCTGAGTTCAATTCTCAGCAACCACATGGTGACTCCCAACCACCTGTAATAGAATCTGATGCCCTCTTCTGGTGCATCTGAAGATAGCAACAATGTACTCATATACTAAAATAAATAAATAAATCTTTTTTTAAAAGATAAAAAGAAAAAAATCTAGTTTCACAGATACGAGCTAATAATCACAAATACCAAACAGCCAGCATTTTGTATTGCTTCAAACTTTTTAGGATGCTTTTTTTTTAATGCAGCATATATTCATTATTTCTAAAAAGTTACTCTTGGGGGGATCGTTGGTTGGTTGGTTGGTTGGTTGGTTGGTTGGTTGGTTGGTTGGTTGGTTTGGCTTCTTGTTTTGTTTAGTAATTTTGGACTCAATTTCTCTACCCATCCATAGGAAAGGAAAATGAGCCTGGTTGCTAAGTCCTTCCAACTATGTTACTCACACAGACTGAGAGGTCCTTCTTGATGATAAGAAAGGAGTTGGCGAGGCTGCTGATCTTTCTCAGGGTGTGGTGGTCAGGGGTCTGGTAGACTTTGAATACCCTGTCCAGATAGAATCTCACTAGATGACGGAGGAAGCAGCATCTATCCAAAGACTGTGAAGAAGACAAGTGTGTCAGTGGGGAGAGCAGGAGACAAGACCAGGCTGATGAGGAAGCTCTGGGTTCACCCGCCCTGAGCTCCCCCGGATCAAATCCAGACCTTTATGTCTTTCAAAGACTCAGTCGTCCTTAAAATTCTGATGTCAATATTTGCATCTTCAGCTTGCTAAACAGGAGAAAGGACAAGAAGAGACAGGTCACTGATTGCCGCCAAGGTCTTAGCAAAACTTTTGATCTCTTTCCCGCTAGGGTCTAGTGAGAGGCATTTTGGAACTACCAAGTACAGGCATCTCTTGGAAATGCACTGTCCAGGACTGGAGTCTCTCCATCCTCTGGGTTTTCATTAGCATACTACTAAGGATACCCTGAGAAGACAGACAGACAGACAGACAGACAGACAGACAGACAGACAGATGAGAAAGATGGATTCCTTCCTTTACATACCACACTATCCCGAATCTCAGAAAATTCCTTTTGTATTGCCTGTAGGTTTGCAGTAATCACACAGCTTCCCAAATGGAGGGTCTTGAGCCCAGTTAAAGGAGTCCAGAGAAGAAAACCCACAGCGGAGAACAGTCCAAAGGCAAGACCAAAGCCTTTCATCTTACACCTAGATCCTGGAGACCAGAAGCAAAAATTCAAAGAGATCAATCAGGGCTGTCGATGTCTCCCGTCTAGCCACCAGGAATATGCCAGCACCAGCTGCCCCCTGGGTGGGAACTGAACAGCCTTCTCCAGCTGCAAACAGTGCTATGTGTTCACACAACTTCCTAAGAAAAGCTGCTTTAGACAGAAACCTCCCAGTCCCTTCCGGGTCTAGGTACTGGGTAGTACCACGGGTCATGGCTCCTTTATTGGGTCTCCTTCCCAGTTCCGCAGTCATTGCCAGCAGAGAAGGCCTGGAGCAGCAGACACTTGCAGTGAACCAACAGAAGATGACATATCAGAAGAAATGTCAAAACATGTTGGAGAGAATTGACGTAGACAACCCCTCCCCACCCCCTTCAGAAAGCCACTGCAACTCCTTCTGCGGTCCCCTTAGACCTACAGGGAAAAAACGGTGTCACAGAAGCTGTGACCATGCCACCAAAAACACCTGCAGGAAAATTGTCTAGATTTTACAGACACCCGCGGGGCAAAAGAGCCTAGCTCTATTTGGCATTGGTCTGAGATCAGAGTGGTTAATGGAGCATAAGAGATTCACTACAGCCCCGATGCCAACAAACAAAATCAATGATTTCATAACAGTCCTTCGGCTGGTGAAATGCAAGAACTGGTGGCGCTCCGCTTCACACGGATCCTTTCAGAGGCTCCTGGGACTCCACAGTGCCCTCTGCAGGGGAGCCTCAGTAAGACACAACTACGGCGGACCCAATAATAACAGACTTTCTCCCTGGCCTTGTATCTTAGGAGCTGAGAGAATGAACCCCACCAAAAAAGCAGAAGCACATTTGAGACAGTTCGTGTGTTCTTTGCAATGAGGGTGTTCAGTTAATAGGGAATGATTATTGAGTTTTAAGATAAAGTTAGAATAGCATAGGATAAGCAAAACGAGGCTCTCGCCTCGACTGCAAAATGACTGCACATTGTGGAATGTCTTTGGAGACACCATTCTCTGTCAACTCATTGCAAGAGCCTGCTGTTCCAGGCCTCACTGGCTGGCAGTAACCATGGCCCTAGGGTGGGGGCAGAATATTTTAATGCAACATCAAACAAGAACTTTTCCATGGCAAACAATATTAAAATCTTAAATAGGAACAGAATATGGCGGTGTCAGGCTGAGCCATTGAAACAGAAGAAGAACCATATGCCCCTGTGCATGTATTTTCATATTTTAATATGTTTTCTTGAAACTATATGATAAAAATATTATTTGTGGGTGTTCTTCCCTTTTAAAAAAAAGTCAGATAAAATGTTGGAAGTCTGAGTGAAATATTTCAACTTTCAGTGCTCCTAGGGAGACACTTAGTCAGTAGCGTGCTTGCTGCACAGACATGAGGACCTGAGTTTAGCACACACCCCCAACCTGTGTGAAAGGCTGGAGCACACCTGTAGTCCCGGGGCTGGTAGGGCACAGGCAGGGCCATCCCTGGGCTTGCCTCCCCTGCCTTACCCAATCACTATGCTCCACTTCTCAGTGAGAGCTCCTTTCTCAAAAACAAGAGGAATGATTTCTGAGGAAGGACAACCCCCACATGCCTCCACATGCACATACACACATACACACACATACAGACACACATACAGTCATTTAGCACTATAATAAGCTTATCTAATGTTTCAATATGTTTGACATCTTTTAGTGGGTTTGGAAGGAAGAAAACACACACACACACACACACAAACAAAATCTCTGCTCTGCCAGTTCCCACCACCTCAGTCAGTTGACTGAGTTTGCCCAGGACTGAAGGTGTTGACTCATTTAAAGATATTTTCTCAGTGGGAAGTCACAAATAAACCAAAGTGAGTTGGACAACTTATATCTCTCTGAGTTTTATTTTCTTAGCCCCAAAATGGTGGTTATCATACTCCAAAACTCATATTTAAATAAAATATGGTATATATACTTAGCACACAGGGAGCAAGTGATTCATTTTAGGTTGATATTGGCACTTCCTGACATACAGTGAGTATATGTTAAATCTATTGTGAAAAAGGAATCATGGAAGAAGCTGTATCTGCATAGAATCTTAGTCCCGTGGCAAAGCTGAAATGTTGCAGGCCCAGAGGCTATTTATCATATCCTGGGCTAGTCCTAACCTCCCAGAAGAGCAATTGTCTGCCCACCTCTGTACCTGAACTAACACTTTGTGACTGATATATAGAAACCTTTTGGACTCTATTAGCTTAGCAGACCACTAGCTTGCACCAACCCAAAAGCTAAGAATGTCATCAGATAGCATCTTAGGCCTACAGAAAGCCTCCCCCATCTTCCTGTACTTGCCTCTCTGGTGTACCCACCAATGCATTTTAACCTTGGCTTGATTTATAACTTTCTTTTTTTCCAATAAAAATGATAAAAACCTTATGAAATGACTTCCACATTGCAACCTGGGATTTAGGGTAACCTAAACCTGTGTTACCCGACCACAGTCCAGGGTAAACTATCTCTTATTCCTTTAAAGATGAGAGATGTCATTTTTGCACCAAAAGATTATGGTGCCTTGGTGTGGGGCTCTGAGAATGGAACACTTTTCCCAGAGGAATCACCCCACTGGAAGCCAGACACCTGCATGGATCCATCGAGATAAGTTCTAAAATATCTCCCTTCTGGTCTCTTTCTTTGACATTGCTTCTTTCTTTCCTGTCTTGATTTCCCATCTGATACTTTCCCCTGAGCAGTATTCTATCCTTTAATGCTCATAATTACATTAAAGTGCCTTCAGTGTGCGAATCACTCCTAAGATTTCTTTCAGCCTTAAAGCCGAAAGTCTCAGATCCTTACAGGTCTCCCTCATGGTGTTAAGATAGCCAATAAAGCTACATCTGTAGCCCCTCCCCGAAATTCTGGGGATTTATGCTGAGATCCATCTTCCAGCGCTGCGGGTGAGCTTTCCTGTATGTCATTCCACTCATCAATCCTGCTAAATGTGACTTCTGTGTTCCTTTGCGTCTGTTTTCTTAACCAAGAACCCTCTAGCTGTTTGAGTACCGATGAAACTTTCTAGACACTTCCATACTCTGCCCCTGGGTCATATGTAATAGCACATGACCTTTTCTGGGGAACATCACTGTAAAACCTGATCTCTCTCTCTCTCTCTCTCTCTCTCTCTCTCTCTCTCTCTCTCTATCTCTATCTCTCTCTCTATCTGTGTGTGTGTGTGTGTGTGTGTGTCCAGGCCTGACAGATACAAAGATATTCTAAAAAGACATGTAATGAGAATGTTGCTCTCTTGGAAAAAAAATACTGAAATATTATGGGAATGTGTTTTCATTTTAATCTCAGCTGTGGGATAAGGGGCTGCTTCAGATCGTCCACAGCAGGTGACTGTGATTTGCCTCCTGCTCTAGTCAGGGCATGAATTTGCCAGCAGCAGATAGTTTCTGCAATTGTGTGATGTTTGGAATTCTGGGGACTTCTGAGAGGTTATATAAATGCTAGGGCCCCAGAGGTGAGGCAGTTGTTAGTGGTTATTGGTTGGTTGCTGTGGTTTGTAGTTTGTTAAGTAGTCATGCTCAAAGAAGAAATAAGAAGAAATAAGATATCTGGACTGTGAAGATCAAACTTGCCCCAAGAAACTTGAGGACCCTAATCAGCAGGTAGAAATCTAATAATAATGTCACCTGCCCCCTTTCCTGTCTATTTTTTAAGCCTACTTCCTTTGTTCCATAAAACTATAAAACTTGGCTGAAGAGATGGCTCAGCAGTTATGAGCATTGACTGCTCTTCCAGAGGTCCTGAATTCAATTCCCAGCAACCACATAGTGGCTCACAACCATCTGTAATGGGATCTGATGCCCTCTTCTGGTGTGTCTGAAGACAGCTACAGTGTACTCATATACATAAATTAAATAAATAACTCCTTTTTAAAAAACTATAAAACTTTATGAAACTGCTTCCATGTGGAACATGGAAGTTGGGGTAGGTAACCATGATTACTCAAAATGGCTCCAGAATAAATTCCTTCTCCTTATTTCTTTAAAAATCAGAGCTGTAATATCTTCTGCAGCAACGTGGTCATAAACTCAACAACTAGACTAGCATTTGTTGAACATTTACTGTACTAAGTGCTGTGTTCCCATTACCTACTGGATACAAAAATAATGGTGACACTTCCTATTTCTCCAAGAGACTTTGTCCTGGAAAGGGTTTTTTTTTTGGGGGGGGCACATGACTGACCCTCTATATAGCTGGGAAAATGATTGTGTTGACTGGGTTATCCCCAGGGTCATCTGAAAGGTCTCTTACCTGAGTTCCCGAGGAGCTGCTTCTTCTGGTCTCCTAGGAGTCTGTCTCTAGCTGAAAGGCTCCCAGTTACTTATATGTACG